>NC_044553.1:14934262-15250411 GCF_007565055.1 Rhinopithecus roxellana | reverse complement strand
GACAAATATCCCACGTTCTCCTCATATCTTGGAGCTTAAAAATTTGTCTCATAGAAGTAGAGAATAGAAGATACTCTACAGAGTACCAGAGGCTGGGAAGGTGGGTTGGTGGGAGTGGGAGTACAGAGGTTGGGCTGGGCGCGTGGCTCAGGCCTGTAATCTCAGCACTTTGGGAGGCTGAGGCATAGATCACCTGGAGGCCAGGCGCTCTAGAGCAGCTGGGGAAACATGTGGAAACCCTGTCTCTACTAAAAATGCAAAAATTAGCCGGGTGTGGTGGTGCATGCCTGTAGTCCAAGCTATTCGGGAGGCTGCAGCAGGAGAATTGCCTGAACCTGGGAGGCAGAGGTTGCAGTGAGCTAAGATTGCGCCACTGCACTTCAGCCTGAGTGACAGAGCAAGACTCCATCTCAAAAAAAAAAAAAAAAAAGAGAGAGAGAAGGCTCGTTAAGGGGTACAAACATACAGTTAGAAGGTTTGAATTCTAAAGTTCAACAGCATAGTAGGGTAACTATAGTTAACAACAAAATATTGTATATTTCAAAGTATCTAGAAGAGATAACTTGAATTGTTTCAAACACAGAAATAACAAATACTCAAGATGAATACCCCAATACATTGACTTGATCATTACTTTCCATGCATGTAAAAAAAATAAACATGTAACACATAAATATGTAAAATATGTAGCATTTTTTTAAAAAGATCTTTAGAGTTAACTTCCATCTATCTGAAAAGTTCTACTAGGAAGTGCCCTACTTCACAGTGCCCCAGATCTTCCTGAAGTCTGAACGAAGGATCTGATAATCCTATCCTGGATTTGATCTTTGACCTGAAGCCCTTTCTTAATTTGAGAGTTGTCTGTCCACCTGGAGAAGCTGGGAGTGAGAAATAGCCTTACTTTAATTCAACAAGTCCTGGCTTTTTTAATTTAGTAGTTTATTCTTTAGCTCTTCTATCTCCTCTCACTTTTTATTATAGAGAGTGAGAAGAAACCAGGCAGCACTTCCAACATTCTTCCTGAAAATCTCCTTAGCTACAGCATTCATAGGTGCATTTTTTATTTGTCACATTATTTCAGGCAACATTGCCACCAAGACTTCCACCACTACATGAGTCTGCTTTCCTCCGGCATCCATTAACCATTTTCTTAATTTCCTTTGCCCTCACTGACAGCTTCCTCAAGGCCCTTTAGACTTTTACTAGCACTCTTCTAGAGGCCCACGCATCTTCAACCCTCCACCTCGTCTCAGACCAAATCCATGTTTTAAGTTTTGATACAGTGGCATCCCACCTCCAAGTAACCAAATCTTCTTGGTTTCTTATGAATCAGTTTACAATGTACTCCACTAATAACTGCCTCCTTATAGAGCTGTAGTTAGGATCAACTTCATCAATGCCTATAATATGCTGATGGTATATAGTAAGGACTCAATGGGGTTTTCTGTTATTTAAATGCTTGTAATGTGTGTTTACTGTATTGTTGGGAATATTCAACACTGCCACAAAATATAAGAAAATAAATGGGATACATGAAAACTCGTAAGACATAGTAAACAGATATATGCTTTATATATATACACAACATATCGAGACAGAGAAAACATAAATGGAGCATATTTCATGTGTTCCACTTACGTTTTCTAGTTAAAAAAAAAGATAAAAATGAATAAAAAAGAAGGAATGGAAGGTAAAATTATTAAAAAGAAGGGACGCACCATGTAACATGAATATTCATGATACACTCAAACACAAGACATATAAGACTCTCAATATTCATGAGGGCTTATTTGACCACTCACTGGTGACATCCATCATGGCCTCTTGTGTCTTCTGCCCATAGCTGCTCAGTAGAGGAACTGACAAGCTGCAGTTATCTGCCTCCAGTAAAGCAAGTGTTTGTCATTGAGCCCAGAGACCTTCTGTCTAATTTGACTCCCTTACTCAAACCTCAGCTCTGATCCTTGTAACCATATGATCAGCAGAAAGGTTAATGTGGCAGAGAGGTAGGCAGTCATGTGGTCACTGTATATAGATGGGGAACCTGGTGGTACGGTCTTTCTACCACTCTCCCATCATATCCGTATTAATTTATCCCATTTTCTCCCCCTTGTGTTGTGGGTTGAATTGTGCCCCCCAGACCCCCCCAAAAATGTTGAACTTATGGATGTGATCTTTTGGAAACAGGGTCTCTGTAGATGTAATCAAGTTAAGATTATGTCATACTGGATCACTGTAGGGTCTAGATCCAATCCTTAGTGTCCTTAAAAGAAGAGACTCAGATACACACACAAAGAGAGAATGCTATGTGTGGATAGAGGCAGAGGTTGAAGTATGTGTCTACAAACCAGGGAACATCAACAATTGCGAGCAACCACCAGAAGCTAGTAAGAGGCAAGGAAAGATCCTCCTCTTGAGCCTTCAGAGAGAGCATGGCCCTGCCAACACCTTGATTTCAGACTTCTAGCTTCCAGAACTATGAGAGGATATATTTCTGTTCTCTAAAAGAAATTCTGAGAGGTAAACAGTAAGATGCAAAGAATTGAAGAAAGGCGAAAAAAGAACAGAGAAAATGCAAAGAACTACCTTAAAAAACATAGAGGAGTACAACTAATTAAATCCAAGTTACATAACGTAAGTCCAGAAGGTCACTAATTATACATACTAATGACAGCAATAATAATAGCAGCTCCCATTTGTGGAGCATCTGCTATGTACAGGCATTGTACTACACAGGTTTATTCATTTCCTCTAATACTTACAACGACAGAGTAAATTTTCTTACCACTAAGATGAGACAATAGTCTGGAAGACATTCAGTAGTTTATTCATGGTCACACAGGATAGTAAATGGCAGAACCAGGTTCAAAACCAGTTCTATCTTGCTTCAAAGCTTTGATCTTTTCTAGTGTATCACACGGCCTCCCAATAACATAGATGTTAGTATACTGAGAGGTTAGAGAGATGTAGAAAATAGAAAACATTTTAGAACAAGAAAACAGGGCTAAATATGAATAAGAAAATGCAGTATAAAAGAAAGGCCAAGTAAAAGAACATCACCATTCTAGTCAATATAGAAAGGGAATGAAACTGGAGAATGGGTTCTTTTCTTTCTTTTTTCCTCTTTTTAAATATACAATCTGGAAGTTTAAAAGATTAGTAAGATATGTGTAGGATTATGCATGGTGATCAGGATGCATTGGAAAGGGGAAAGGGGAAAGGAGAATTTCCAACTCTAACTTCCTACACATGATACTAGGTGCAGCAGTAGCAAGAAGGAATTTCAAATGAGTTTTTTGAAAAAGCAACAGTATTGGCCGGGCACGGTGGCTCACGCTTGTAATCCCAGCACTTCGGGAGGCCAAGGAGGGTGGATCAAGAGGTCAGGATATCGAGACTATCCTGGCTAACATGGTGAAACCCCATCTCTACTAAAAATACAAAAAATTAGCTGGGTGTGGTGGCAGGTGCCTGTAGTCCCAGCTACTCCGGAGGCTGAGGCAGGAGAATGGCGTGAACCTGGGAGGTGGAGCTTGCAGTGAGCTGAGATCGTGCAACTGCACTCCAACCTGGGCGACAGAGCGAGACTCTTGTCTCAAAAACAAAAAAAAAAAAAAAAAAGAAAGAAAGAAAGAAAGAAAGAAAGAAAAAGAAAAAGATAAAGTGACAGTATTGAAAGGAAATCAAAGTGACCCAAAAATCTAAACAGTTAGAATCACTCAATAAGAACAAATACCTTAAAGGTTACTTATTTAGCACACAGTCCCCCCAAAGAGAAATGGACCAAGGAAGTTTGAGCTATGAGAGAAATAAAGCTACTTTATGAATGATAAGGAAATAACTGAAAATAATTTAGCAAAATGAGGGATATTTTGCAGAAGTACGTGTCAGATGACTAAATTTTCTTCAAACAAGAAGAAATAAGGATGTAAGAGGAATGATCAAGTTGATGGAAGCCCTCCTGGCTTTGGAAAGGATGAGAGAATGGCAGGATATATTTTAAAAACAATACAAAGAAAACTCAAAGGAAGGAAGGAAGCCAAAGTCTTTATTAAAAAAATAAAAATAAAAATAAATGCTCCCAGCTGTGGTAGCATGAAACGCACAGAGAAAGGGAAAAGGATGGAAACTGAAGCCAAAAAACAAATGAATGAACAAATGAGAAGCGTTTGAGGCAATGTGAAGGCAATGAGAAAAGAAAAGGGAAACTGAGAAAGAATGGAATTTCTTCCCAAGGACATTTTAGTGTCCAAAAAGCAGAGAAGGTGATGATGGCTTAAAAAAGGCAATAAAGGACAGAGGTTAAAAAGGCTGGGTTTAAAAGTTAGCCACATGGAGTTCTAGTCCCAGCTCCATGTCTCAGGCAACCTTCTTTCTTTCTCTCTCTTGTCCTTTTTTCTGGCAACTTTCTTAACCTCCTTGTGCCTCAGTCTCTCTTTATGTGTAAGATAGAGGAAAAAAGACCTTTATACTGCATTATCTTCTCTATCCTGGATTGCTTTGAGGAGGAAATGAGATGAGAATGAAGCTATTAACATGGGGCCTGGTTCATAGGGAACAGTCAATAAATGTTCATGATGGTGATGAATTCTTTATGATATCCTGGAAAGATAAAAACCAGCAGGTAGCACTGAACGAGAAACTGCAGATAGTATGTACAACGTCTTTGAGGAACCATTTCAAGAGCAAATAAAACGCACAGAGAGATGCAAAATAATGTTCAAGAATTAAAAGAAAGAACAGCTCTCAAACAATGCATTGAACAAATACAGCTCAAAAAGTGAGCTGCACTGTGAAACTGTTAAAGAGAAAGTCTCCTGGGTGGAGCAGATTCACTGCAGCATTCTTACAAAACAACTGAGAATGTCAGTGGCCTACAAGAGAAGATTGAAGTGAGCATCACAATAAATAATAAGAGTTAATGATAACTGATTGAGGAAAAAGGAAACATAACAATTTGAGGTCACATCCTAAATGCACATCAATAAAGGATAGTTAAATTATGGTACATCTGCATCCTGAGTGACTGCTAAAAGAATGTTGTGGTTCTATACATGCTGACATAGAGAAACCCTTTATATAGTGTTTAGTGATAAAGCACAGAACATTATATATATTAAATTACACTACTTTATGAAAATATTTTATATGATTATATGTACCTAAGTGAACCGGATACACAGAGTCTGGGAAATGAGGCTGGGTGAAGGAGGGACTTTTTCTTTTTCCTTATTTATGTAATGGAAGACAAAATGGTGTACTGGTTAAAAACCCAGGCTCTGCGGGTACCACTTAAGTAATCCTTAAAAAGTTATTGAGTCCCCCTGTGCCTCATTTTACCCATCTGTAAAATAAGGAGGATAACCTGGTAGGGCTGTTATGAGGAGGAAATGAGATCATGAACATTTCATAAATGTTGCATTCAGAAAAGGGCCTGGCATCTAGAACCCTCCATCACTGTCAGCTGTTAATGTTATTACACCTCTGTAATGTTTGCAGTCACTTTACAAGTATGAGTGACTTATATAAGTATTAAAAAACCTAAATGTTGGCAGGCTGAGGGGGGCAGATCATGAGGTCAAGAGATTGAGACCATCCTGGCCAACACAGTGAAACCCCATCTCTACTAAAATTACAAAAATTAGCTGGTGTGGTGGCGGGCGCCTGTAGTCCCAGCTACTTGGGCAGCTGAGGCAGAAGAATCACTTGAACCCAGGAGGCAGAGGTTGCAGTGAGCCGAAATCGCGCCATGGCACTCCAGCCTGGCGACAAAGCAAGACTCCGTCTAAATAAAAAATAATAATAAATAAATAAAAGCCTAACTGACAATATTAAAGAGACTTAATAAGGTACAAAAAGGAAGGGGAGTTTTCTGGCCATTCTGGTGCATTTGTTTCTCCAGGAGAGCCTTAGTATCATTTTCTTAAGTTTTCCTCAAAATCCTTTGGGTATTTTAATTGGCATTGTATTATATCTCTGGATTTATTAAGGGAGAACAGACAGCTTCACACTACAGAGTCTTTCTATCCAATATCAAGGCATGTTGTTCTTATGTTCTCAGTATAACTTTTTAAGTTTTTTCTTATGTTCTAAGTATAATTTTTTAAAATTTATGTGTCTGCACATTTCTTTAGTGCCAAAACTCTTTTGTCTTTTTTTAGTTAATATTGTAATTGGTATCTTTTTTCCATTATATTCTCTTACCTAATCTTGTTTATATATAGGAAAGCTATAAGGGGGGTAAATCCTACCCGATATTAAAATATTTCCATGGAACTACAGTAATTTAAAACAGGTTGGTGCTGAAGAGAAAATGAGAAGATCAAAGGATAGAGAATACAGAAATAGACTCTAATTCACATGGGAACTTACATTATAATCAAAAGGAGAAAAATGAATTATCTATAAATTACAGTGGGAAAACTACTTATCTATTTAGAAAAAGTTATCTCCTTTCTTCAGTCTTTTTTTTTTTTTCAAAGAGATGGAATGTCAGCATGTTGCCCAAGCTGAACTCAAACTCCTGGGCTCAAGCAATCCTCCCACCTCAGCAGCGTGAATGGCTGGGACTACAGGCACACACCATGGCACCTGGCCCCTTCTTCAGTCTTTATATCAAGTAAATCCAGACTAATCAAAGATTCTTTAATGAGACTATAAAAGCACATTAATCAGTAATTTTTTTAAATAAACGTATTATAGGAATAGAAGAAAACAGATGAATTTATTTACAATCTCGGCAAAAGAAATGCCTTCTAGGCAATACATATGAAGCCTAGATACCATAAAAGAAATTTAAATGTTTATGTGGTCAAATTTATCTAAACATCCATTTGGAAAAATATATATTTAAGTAAAGTCAATTGACAACATATTGGGAACATATTTATAACACATACAAAAAGGGCCAATTTTTTTAATTTACAAAGACTTCATAAAAATCTATTAGAAAAAAAAAAACCTGATAATACAATTGAAGAATAAAATGAATTAAGGCAATCAGCTCATTAACACAGTCTGCAAAAATAAAGTTCTATATCTAACAAATAACAGGAGTAAACCCAGGAGCGCAAGTCCCAAAGTTGACCTCAGAAAGGCCAGAGAGGACCAGAGGACTGCGCTGAGACCAGACCCCTCTACCCAGCAAGGGACAGAACCTGGACTGTTCATAAGCAATGCAACTACACAAACTGTAACCAAGAACCTTTCTGTGGTTTGTCTTCTAGGATGATCATTATAAATGGCTTTCATGTCACCGTGGTATAAAAAGACAAACTCACCCAGATGAGTCAGGAGTGAAAAACGGAGAATTTTCCTAACTTTTCTGTTAGTTTTTGGTTGATGCTTTCAAGTTGCAACTTTAAGAAAAAACGAATTGTGTCCTGCTACAAGAGTCACCTAAACCTCACTGAGTTTCTTCCTGTTCACATCCTTCTGTTGGCAAATGGTGCATCTCGCATCCTGAAATGCTACCCTAACAGCTTTGTAATGTAACCCATTCTGCCTAGTGGCCCTCTGGGGCACGGCGATTTCTGAAACCCCTTAATGTTCTTTGAATGACCCCATTCCCTGGCCTAACCCTTTTTCTTTTCATAAGCATAGGCTGCCTCTGATGCCTTTATGTATAGGATTTTCCGTTTCTTTTCTAGAGCCTTGGCCTTCCTACAACACGCTGGCACATTTGTCACATTAGCCTTTTCATGTGTGACCTTGTTTTGTATTTGGAAATGTTTCTTCTTAGAGGACCACTACTTTCTTTCTCTCAGTCTCTCGGCATGGAAGCTAACTCTCCAATTATTGATTACAATGTGGCTCCTTAAAGGTGAGACTTGAAAGCACAAAGCAGTAAAATAATTCTTAGGAGTAAAATAATTCTCCCAGTGTCCTCTGCTCCCCATCAAACATACTGCCCGACTGACCTTCCTTCCTCAAGGCCAGTGGGCTGAGCGCCTCAGCCACCACCCCCTCCTGAGAGTCCCCACACCGGAGCAGTTCTGTCACTTCAGTGTCCAGTGATGTTTAGTTTTAGTTAAAACAATTCAATAAAAATAAAACCTCTTTCTGCAGCGATTCTCTTATTTCCCCCAGCAAGGAAAGCGATTCACTATGCAAATACTAAGAAAGTTGATGTAGAAATTACTTGAGGATTGTTCATATCCACATTGGCCTCCATTTTGTTGTAATGTAATTATATAAATGTAATTATACATAGATAACCTACCTACCTAGCTATAGTAGGCATACATATCAGATTGTCCATAAATATATAGTATGTTTTATAAATATAATTATACATGTATAGATTCATATATAGAAATAGTATATATAAATATATAACATCTAACACATGGAACATTTAATCTGATGGATGCTGTTGAACACTTTATAGATACTGTCTTATTTAATCCTCACAATTACTTTATCAGATCAGCACTACTATACACCCCATCTGTGGTTGATTACAGAGGGCTGCAAATTCTTTGACACCCCTCCCATGGAGGGGTGAAGTCAAAGACCCCTCCCTGAATCTGAGCAGGCTCTGTGACTGTTTTGACCAGGAAATGACGCAGTGCCTATTTCCGGGGACAAGCCTTAAGAGCTTCCTTTTCCTGCCTCCTGTGCCCTCACTTTTGGAGCCCTGGGCCTCCAATGTAAGAAGCCCAACTACCCTGTTGAAGACACCATCTCCAGAGGCTCTAAGTGCAGCTTCCCAGCTGCCCTGTCGAGATGCCAGATTCCCTCATGATGTTGTGAGGGAAATCATGGATCTCCAGAACTAAGCAGCTGCCCACTGAATGCCGCCAGGTGACCCAATCAGTGCAACGTGGAGCAGAATTGCCAGGAGAGTCCTGCGCAGATTTCTGACCCACAAAATCACGAGTTTTCATAAAATGGATGTTGCTTTAGGCAATTCAATGGTGGGGGTAGTTTGTTAGACAGCAGTGGATAACCAGAACTCCATTTCACAGATACAGGAGCAAAATCACAGGGAGGGAAGTAACTGTTCCAGATCACACACCTAATTAATAGCATTGCTGAGATTCCATCTCAGGCAGTCTGCCTTGAAAGCTTATAATCGTAGCCACTCCACTGAATTATTTTAAAATCATAATTAACTTTTGAAGGTAGAGCATGTATAACATTTTGATTCTTCTTAGCATCTACTCTAATTCCTATATAATGAAGAATTTGTGCCAAAGGCATTTATCCTTTCTCCATTTGCAGCTATCTGTTTATGCTTATTTTCGCATCTTTCTGAGTTTTAAAATGTAATGAATTCCTCTAACAGATTTGCCTGTATTTATTTTAAGACAGTAGGGTAGAGATCCCCATTTCTCTTCTGCCTTTAGTATAGATTGTATCAGCAGTGCTGCTTAATACCAAAAGGGCAGGCTAATTCTGGGCTACAGGAAGTTGATTTCCACGGTATTAAATGTGACTTAGTAATTTTCCAAGGAGACAGAAACCCTGGGGTCTTGGCAGTTTCCCTGATAAGCTATCATCCTATCTATTTTATATTAGAATGTATTGTTTACTGAAAAGGGGGTAGGAATGGGGCGAAGAGGAGACTTGATACCAGCTTGTTGACCGGCAAATAGATCTGTACCTGCAGCCTTTCTGGAGCCAAAAGGGTCAGGGGTCAAGGACCCAGAGGTACTGATGAAATCAAGGGCCTTTGGCTAATTAAACACTTCAGCAATATGCCTCTGGAGCAGACACTATTGTTCCCAAGATATAATAAATAACACGATATGTGACATCAAGGAAAGCAGGTGCTCTGTGCAAGTGTTATCCTTTAGTCACTGAAGGACATTTTCACAACAAATAGGGATAACCAACAAAGCCTAGACTTATTTTCTTTGGTGTCACTTCCAAAACATTTTGATTTCAGCCTTCCAGAGACTAATCACATTGAGAAAAATAGCACAGATGATAGGCAGGTAGCTATCAACAACGTTTCCTAGAATTTAAGGCATAAAATTAACAAGCAAGCACAAAACACTCCTAAATATGGTAATTTGATGGATTCTTAAGTTTGGCATTCTGAGTTATGCTCTAGAAATTTCTAGTATAGAAACACAGAATAGAATTCTGAGATTTTAGAGATCAATCAGCTAAATAGATCTTAAGCAGCGACTTGTATCTTTTCTTCAACCAGCTTCCAACAAAAATAAAACCGTAACATAAACAATGGTTCTATGTTCCAGGTGCTGTTCTCAGGATTTTACATTGATTCACAGTCACTCTATAAGGTGAATATTATTGTTATACCCCACTTTACAGATAAAGGAACTGAGGCTTAGAGAGATTAAGTAACTTGCCAAAGATCACAGTGGTAGGAAGTTGGGGGGGAGTTTGGAATTAAATTTATATGGACAGATCCGAGTACTATCCCTCCTCCCAAATTTAGAAATCAGAACGGCTCCACTTTTATCCATTTGTATACAAAAGATTTAAAAGTATATAATTCATCTTAAAAAGCTGTTTAAAAATCATTGTTTGATTTTATTTATTTGTTTATTTATTTATTTTTGAGAAGGAGTTTTGCTCTTTTGCCCAGGCTGGAGTGAAGTGACTCTATCTCTGCTCACTGCAACCTCTGCCTCCCGGGTTCAAGCAATTCTCCAGCCTCACCCTCCCAAGTAGCTGGGATTACAGGCGCCTGCCACCATGCCTGGCTAATTTTTGTATTTTTAGTAGAGAGGGGGTTTCACCATGTTGGCCAGGCTGGTCTCGAACTCCTTACCTCAGGTGATCCACCCACAATGGCCTCCCAAACTGCTAGAATTACAGGCATGAACCACCTCTCCAGGCTAAAAATCATTGTTTTAATTTAACTATAGCTTACATCAGCGAAGCAGCAGAAATCTCTAGTGGTTTCTGGACCTGCTTTGCTGGGTTAGGCACTATAACTCCCCTCTGGCGTGCAGTCTAATGTCTCTTCCAGGATATTCAGCTGCCCATGAGTGACAATAAATTGGGTTAAATATTTTTACTACTTTTTCTCCCATTTTACTTCTATATATATATGAATATATGATATATATATAAATATATATATATATTCAAAAACATACCATTGGTGGGGAAAAGTAGTTTTATTTTAAACTGTTCCCACTCCTAAAAAGAAAAGCCCTCTGAGAATGTTATTATCTTGAATTTCAGTATGTGCCATTACTACAGCTAGTCTGGGGACAGAAGGAATTGGGCACATATAAATTTCTGTGCTACCCATAGGATGCTGGCAAGAACTGCTGGACATGGGTAGAGATGGCCTGAAACTTGCTTTTTCCGTTACAGAAGCTCTGATGCACAGACCATGTGCACAGTGGGTCAAAGTTTGGGTTCTGGATTCAGACAGAGCTGAATCCGAATTCTAGATTTCCACAATATAAGTGACTTTAGGCAAGTTACTTAATCTCCCTGAGTCTCTGTTTTTTTTTCATATGTAAAATGTGGTTTAAAATAGCTTCAGGCCTCACGCAGTAGCTCATGCCTGTAATGCTAGCACTTTGAGCCTAGGAATTTGATACCAGTCTGAGAAACAAAGGGAGACCCCGTGTCTACAAAAAATTTTTAAAAAATTAGCCAGGTATGATGGCACATGCCTGTGGTCCCACCTACTTGGAAGGCTGAGGTGGGAGGATGGCTTGAGCCCAGGAGGTCAAGGTTGCAGTGAGCCATGATTGCGTCACTGCACTACAGCCTGGGTAACAGAGCAAGACTCTGTCTCAAAAGAACAGAATAAAATAAAATCGCCTCAAACACACTGAGTTATTGTAAGGATTAAATAAAACAATCCAAACAGAATTTACTTCAACTTCTGGTCCAACAAGAGTTTGAAAGAAATCTTAAAAGCTGTTCTATTTGCCATAAATAGAAGGAAACTCTAAAGAAGTAAAAACACAGTAATGTCATTAAATTCCGGAAACAGTTGCCTACTAAAGACTCTGAGCTTGGGTCCTACTCTCTCTTTTTTAAAATAGGAGATTGTAGGTTGTTGTTAAAGATGTATTAGCACCAAGCTAAGACTTTCTCCCTCTCTTTATAACTGAATAATAGTAATAATACCTTTTTTTTAGCAAAGCCAAGCATATCTTCTTGTTTCTCTCAAACTTACAAAGTAACACTCCTGCTGCTGAATAAATTATAATTGATTCCAGGAATAAATTATAATTGGGGGAAAATTACCTCTTATTCTCCTCCAGAATGAAAAAACAAACCAGTGACCAGGAAGAGAAGATATGAAGAAAAATAGAAATACATCTTTTATTGTAAGAATGAATAACTATAGGCTATAGACTGAATGTGGAAGCCTAAATCCCTACTGTGATGGTATTGGGAGGTGGGGCTTTGGGATGTGATTATTAATAGGTCAAGAGGGTGGTGCCCTCATGAATGAGATTAGTGTCCATATAAGAAAAGACACAAAAGAGATATCTCTCCCTCCCCATCCCCACACAGCATAAGAATACAAGACAGCTGTCTGCAAACCAAAAAGGAAGCCCTCACCAGACTGTATCTGCCAGCACCTTGATCTTGGACTTCTCAACCTTCAGAACTGTGAGAAATAAACCTCTGTTGTCTAAGTCACCCAGTCTATTGTATTTTTTATAGCAGCCCAAACTGACTAAAATACTACAATAAATAACTAAACCCAACCCATAATAGGCTATTTGCATCTAGAATTGTGAAATGAATGCAGCTCTGCATGTCTCTGTAACTGTGCCAAAATCTGGCTTCAGCATGCACAGGGGTCACCTCCACAAACAGAGCCCTCGGTAGCTGAAAGAGCTGGCCTAGATCTCAGATTCAAACAGTTATTTTTTCTATAACAAATCACAGCTGAAAGAATTAGGTCTACAGAAAGTTGCTACCAGACTTGATTCAAACAAGCACCAAACCTCCAGGGCTACAACAGGCCTGGTATGACCAGGTGATTGAAGACTAGCAATATATCACACCAACTGAGGAGGCACCAGGCAACAACAGTGAAATACACACATGCATGTATACACACAAGGTAAAATAATGATGTGAGGACTTTCCACCAACGATGCATAAGCTATTCAAGGTATGCTCCAAAGTTTTAAGCCAGAATGTAGAAGACAGAGATTCCATACTTTTACTTTTTAAATTTTGGTCTTGGTAGAAAATATATTCAGACTATAGTACCAAGTGTGCACATCTGTGAAAAAGAAAAATAACACAGTTGACTAAGAAATGAGTATGGAATCTACTTTATCAGCATTTTTAAACATAGCTCTTAAAATAATGTCTAAATATAGGCTTTTCATGCCAAAGTGGAGACAGATGTGCTTTAATATAATATCCTGATGTTTGTCTATTTCCTGATGACCCTTAGACTTCTAGGGCGGGCTTGTATTTTCTCCTGCGAAACAGATGTTGGTAAATGTCTGTCCCAGAACCCAAAATCCCGATCTACAGGGAATTCAACCAGCTTTTTCTTCCTTCTCTCAAATACGTGTTAGCCAGATTCCATTCTTTGTCAGCAGCTGTAACTATAGACCATACTCAGAAAATAAAAGTAGAAATACTATGATAATTCAAGATGAAAGCTTTAATTTCAAGCATTTAAAAGGCAGTAACCTAACTGTAGTGCCAGAGACAACTCAAGAAAAGTATAATTTTCTCCTTTATCTTCCCTAAACTGGATATTCAATAAATGCAATTTTATACAGTCAAACATGTATAATAACTGTTCTAGCTAAATGTTGCCTAGCAAAAAGCCCATTAAAGCATTAATCAATAAGAATGGCTTGAAGCTAGCATATTACAGTTTCAGCATAAGCATTGTTAGCCTCTGCAGGACACTCAAATGGCAGTTTGTCCCTAAATTACTGTTTCTTAAATGCCTGAAAACACTTTGGCTCTCTTCAACAGGCAATCATTTTCCTTTGGAACCTTGTTTATAGTCTTGTTAACAGGCTTTTATTTTTCCTCAAACAACTTTTGCAAAAAAAGCCAACTTCATGAACCCTATACAAATATCACAAATTCTAATTACTCTACAAATCAAGAACAATTTTGCCATAATGTCTTTACAATGGCTTCTCAGAAAATTATTAATAAATCAAATCCTTTCAAAAAATGCACCAGGAAACTAGTTAAAAGAAACCTTTGATCAATTCAAGATCTGTTTTGGACAACACAGATAATCATCTTCTAATGGACTCATTTTCTAAGTTCAGATCTTTAGGAATTTTTTTTTTTTTTTTTTTTTTTTTTTTTTTTTTTTGAGGCGGAGTCTCGCTCTGTCACCCGGGCTGGAGTGCAGTGGTCGGATCTCAGCTCACTGCAAGCTCCGCCTCCCGGGTTTACGCCATTCTCCTGCCCCAGCCTCCCGAGTAGCTGGGACTACAGGCGCCCGCCACCTCCCCCGGCTAGTTTTTTGTATTTTTTAGTAGAGACGGGGTTTCACCGTGTTAGCCAGGATGGTCTCGATTTCCTGACCTCGTGATCCGCCCGTCTCGGCCTCCCGAAGTGCTGGGATTACAGGCTTGAGCCACCGCGCCCGGCCAGGAATGGTTTATTTTTTAAAGGATACCCCTACAATTTTGCCTCAGCAAATCATACTTCTCTTTTTTTCCTTATAAAGTAAACTTTATAAGTAGGAAAAAATACTATGAAAACTTCAAATATTAGAACATTTTGAAAAGATAATCATGAGTAAAACTTTTTAAAATAATAATTTTGAAAAAAAAATAAAGAAATTGGCTTTGCTATAGATACAGAAAGAGAATCTATAGCTTATCATTTCTAAAAGTTAATTTATGCCTTTTTTTAAAAGTTACTAAACCAGGAGTGCCATAATTCTTGGCATTTTATTTTACCTCTGTTTTTGTACTTGTTAAAAACTGAAAATGAATTCAGAAGCCACAAGATAATAAAATTTCTGCTAAAAGTGAATATAATCAGAGGAATTATCATCATACCAGTAAAAACAGATGTGTGGGTTCTTAAAAAAATTGAACATAGAATTACCACATGACCCAGCAATATTACTTTCTGGTATATACCCAAAATAATTGAAAGTAGGGGCCTGAACAGATATTTGTAATCAATGTTCATAGCAGTGTTATTTAAAATAGGAAAAAGGTACAAACAACTCAAAAGTCCATTGACAAAAGAATGGATAAGCAAAGTATAGTACTTATGTACAATGCAATATTATTCAGCCTTAAAAAGGAAGAAAATTCTGACACATGCTACAACATGGATGAACCTGGAACACGTTATGCTAAGTGAAATAAGACAGACACAAAAGGACAAACATTGTACGATTTCATTTATATGATGTCTGTAAAGTAGTCAAATTCTCAGAGACAAAAAGTAGAACTGTGCTTGCCAGGGGGTTGGGAAAAGTGGGGAATAGGAAGTTATTATTTAATGGGCAAATGGTCTCAGTTCTGCAAGATAAAAAGAGTTCTGCAGATGGATGTTGGTGGTGGTTGCTCAACAACATAAATGTACTTAAAGCCACTAAATTGTACACTTAAAAATGACTACATGATATTTTACTACAATTTTTTTAAGAAGAACAAATTTGTGGCATTTTCAGCTGTGATGATAATCAAAGACTTTTTTTTTTTTTTTTTTTTTTTTGAGGCAGAGTCTCACTCTGTCGCTGGGGCTGGAGTGCAGTGGCCGGATCTCAGCTCACTGCAAGCTCCGCCTCCCGGGTTCCCGCCATTCTCCTGCCTCAGCCTCCCGAGTAGCTGGGACTACAGGCGCCCGCCACTTCGCCCGGCTAGTTTTTGTATTTTTAGTAGAGACGGGGTTTCACTGTGTTAGCCAGGATGGTCTCTATCTCCTGACCTCGTGATCCGCCCGTCTCGGCCTCCCAAAGTGCTGGGATTACAGGCTTGAGCCACTGCGCCCGGCCTAACGACGTTTAAATTAGAGCTGGATGTCAAGGAAGCCGGGTCCCAAAAAAGTATACTGAGTGGTCTCTGTCAGACCCCAACAGAACTCCCCTAACATCCAAGACACTAGTATTGTCTTGTGAAACTGGGGTAGGCAACACAGGGAATGGCCTCATTTCATTCTATTTTATTTTTCCTTTTTGTGGAAAACAAGTTCTTGCTATGTTGCCTAGGCTGGTCTTGAACTCCTGGTCTCAAGCTATCATTTCAGACTTAATGTTGGTCCTTTTTTTTCCCAGAATGTAATTTCATAAACGATTACTTCTTGGTAGTGGATATTTGAATAAAATTCATGTATTCCTTAATGTTTTATAACATTGTCAAAAAAAAAAAGAAAGAAAGAAAAAAGCCCTTTGGGGAGAAAAAGAATGAGGAGTTCAGAAATCAAAGACTGAACATTTCTGCTGGAAATGAAAGTTTAACTCAAAGGAGACAAAGGAGAGTTTGATCTTCTGTTTTTATTGAGACAGGGTCTCACTCTGTGGCCCAGGCTGGAGTGCGGTAACACAATCTTGGCTCACTGCAACCTCTGCCTCCCAGGTTCAAGGGATTCCCTTGCCTCAGCCTCCCGAGTAATTGGAATTACAGGTGCGTGCCACTACACCTGGGCTAATTTTTGTATTTTCAGTAGAGATGAGGTTTCACCATGTTGATCGGGCTGGTCTCGAACTCCTGATCTCAAGTGATCCATTCACCTTGGCCTCCCAAAGTGTTGGGATTATAGGGGGAGACACAGGGCCTGGCCAGAGTTTAATCTTATTTACATAAAATGTTAGATATAACTGTTAGAGGAAAGAAAGGAATGAACATGTATGTGTAATGTTAGATCATTTACACATCCATTTTAAAACAACATATATTTATTTAATGCTGCATAAGAATGTAGGCTTAATCCAGAACATCTCATTCTGTGAAAAAGAAAAATGCCGGGTAATTATATCCTCATATGGAAAAGATGTGAGGAACTTATTGAACTGTATATTGAGATATAGCTGAAAATGCAACCTAATCACTCAGATTAAATATTAAGAGTGTTCCTTATAAATATGTTCTTAATTGATCAATATCGAACTTAAAAAAGATGTTGAAACATAGCATAGCATATAGAAAGGATTTTTAATATCACATTTGGATAAAGTCTGGAAAAAAGTAATCTGTAGTCCAATAAAATAGTATGTAGTTAAAAACAGGTAAAGGAAACTACAGTGGATACTGATTTAACCCCAGGGAAAGAGAAATAAGACTGACTATGTAGATGGTGTAGGCCTCACAACGCTGTATGAGTGGACACATTAAACTAATGATAGCCCATCAGTTGGCATCAAAAAGTCCCAAATTATATGAAGGGCAATTTTGAGCTAGAGAGCACAAAAACCCACAGAAAATCTGTGCTTGGTGATTACATTAAGACTCACATTGACAAGAGCCACCAGGAGATCCTAGCTTAAATAAATAGATAAGAAAACAGGAATTACAGAGAATATACACAACATAAATGAGTGCAGGTATGAAATGAATGATAACAGTTTTTTAAAAGTTTTTACATGAAGCTTAGTGGCATTCAAATCTGTCTTTAAAAAGAATATTGAAGAGTGGTAATTTGAAGTACATTGAAGACGAGTTTTAAAAACTGCAACAGTAACAAAAACCCTTTGTTCCTAAAGTCCAAAAGAACATCATTGAAAAAAAAAATTGCTGTCTCTATAGAAACGTCGATTTGTAAAGAATTATCTTTTTATTTGGTATGGAAAGTATGAATGTTTGTAACTTATAAATTCTTGCTTAAAGGGAGTTACTCAGCTCATCTATTTTTTAAAAGTGTAAGAAAAACCAAAACTATAACCTTCAAAATTTTAAAATCCCAAGCAATAGCAAAGCAATGCCAAGCATTTATTTAAACAAGTTGTTTCAAATAAAATAACATAGCTGCTCTTTGCGAAATTATAAAAATAATCTGTGGCCAAGAGCAGTGGCTCACGCCTGTAATCCCAGCATTTTGGGAGGCTGAGGCGGGCGGATCATGAGGTCAGGAGATCGAGACCATCCTGGCTAACATGGTGAAACCCTGTCTCTATTAAAAAAAAAAAAAAAAAAAAAAAATTAGCCGGGCATGGCAGCGGGCGCCTGTAGTCCCAGCTAATCTGGAGGCTGAGGCAGGAGAATGGCGTGAACCCGGCAGACGGAGCTTGCAGTGAGCCAAGATCGTGCCACTGCACTCCAGCCTGGGCGACAGAGTGAGACTCTATCTCAAAAAATAATAATAATAATAATAATTTGTTTAGGAAATAATGCAGAATTACGTGAGGGAGGGAATTAATAAATCATCTGATACAGTATTTAATAAAATGTTATCTACAGTAAATTTAAATTAGCTTGGGAAAAACATTGTCAAATAAATTTTAAAATAGCTAACCTATTTTTTAAACAAAGGAAATTGATAAATGGCTCAGTATCCAATTCAGACAAGATATTTGGCAGAAGGTCTATTCTCTCTGGTCCCAATAAAAATTTTGTAAATGACTTGGAATAGAGAATGAACATTAGGTTATTGATGTTAGTGGAAGTTCTGTTTTGAATAGGTAAAAATTGTGTTCAGATACACAAAGACGAAGGGATTGGATCTAATGCCAGAAAATTATAAACTAGAGTCAGCTTAGAAAAATGCAAGCTACCATAGTACGAGAAAAATCATTTGAAAGTAATTTAATTCCATGAGAAAATAAGGCAATTGGTAATGCCAAAGAGACTCCACAAGGAATAATAGACAGAATATTAAGTAACCACTTCAAGGATGATAGGCATTAAAAGACAGCCAAAGCCTCCCCATACCATTTCCATTTCTTCTTATGACAGTCTGCCATGAGTAGATGAAATGATTAGATAAGGTGAGATTGACAGGCCTTATCTAACTGCATAGCCTGACCACTTTCATCAATGACAGCAGGAAGAGAAGTGGTAAAACAGCAGAACCCTGTGATAACTGAACTCTGCCTGACCAACATTTGATTTTTTTACTTTAATTGAGGTGGGTAGAAATAGAAAATAAGGCTGGACGTGGTGGCTCACGCCTGTAATCCCAGCACTTGGAGAGGCTGAGGTGGGTAGATCACCTGAGGTCAGGAGTTTGAGACCAGCCTGACCAACAAGGTGAAACACTGTCTCTACTAAAAATACAAAAAATAGCCGGGCGTGGTGGCAGGCACCTGTAGTCCCTGCTACTTGGGAGGCTGAGACAGAAGAACTGATTGAACCCAGGAGGAGGAGGTTGCAGTGAGCTGAGATTGCACCACTATACTCCAGCTTGGGCAATGGAGCGAGACTCCATCTCAAAAAAAAAAGGAAAAGAAATAGAAAATAAGCCTATTGCAACTGATGATGATCAATTCATGAGATGAGATTGATGGAGCACCACGTGGAGAGTCAGTAAATATGCCACCAGCCAGCCCCCATCTCTTCCTTCGTACAATTTAGAGGATGAGCTATAACATCCATGATGTTCTTCCAGCTCCAGGGCTACATGGTGGCTTCTTGGATCCTTAGAAAATAAGCTGTGTTTAGAACAAAGAGCTTGTGGTAAGCTCATGAAGTATACCACTCTTTGGTAGAAGAGGTTGGATATATAAGTGGATTCAAGGAAAACATTTTAAACTCTTTGGGTTCTTATTAATCATTAACAGGTACTGAGTATTTCCTGTTGCCAGGCCCTATGCTAAATACTTTACATGGATTATCTCATTTAAGACTTAGAAAAATTCTTTGATGTAGGTATGATTACTATCTCTCCTTTACAGCTGTTCACATGAATTCTCACAGAGGCTAAAAAACTTGCCTAAGGTTGCACAACTAGTAGGTGGTACATTCCTGGACAATGTCTTCACCAGTCCTTGAGGAAAACAAGAGCAATGGCACTCAATAATATTGGTATATTGATTGAATAAATAAAATGACAACTGGCACATCCCACTTGCCCACTGCCCTTTGGGAAACAGCACAGTGAGGGCCACAACCTAACGTCTGCTGAGCACACTGCTCGATGCCAGGCACAGCACTAGGTACCTTACAAATAGCCTATTTAATCCTCACAAGCACACTGGGAGATGGGTGGTGCTATTTTTATTTTACAGAAGCCAGCCTCTTACTCCTATGCACTCATCTAGTCAGCTGCCCCCAGAAATGTGACATTTGTAGCTGAGCCTGGAGTAGAAGAGAGAAGAAATCCCAACCAGGAAGAAACCTATAAGGACATGCTTCAGTATCCCAGTCTCTTCTGGCTAAGTGACGGAGCATGTAATGAACTTGAATCACTTTTTAGTTTGACAGTCTTCAACTTCCTACTATCTTTGTGTTTGCACGTCAGTCTCTCTTTATTGGAGAGCCCTCATTTTGCATGGTCTTAGAGACAAAGGAAATCACCATCCACTACACCATGAACGCCAAAGGGGCGAGGCCTCTCCCTCCCCTACCCCTGAGCAGCATTCTGGGGGAGGAAGGGCAGCCCTGAGTTAGGCTCAGCCAAGGGTACACCCTCTCCAGAACTGTGATCCTGAGCATGCGAGGAAAGCAGGGGAGGGTTGTGGGTCACACTTCTCACAACTGTGCAGATGGAGTGTAGAGTGGCCTGTCTCTGCAGTGGGACCTGCGATGTTATGGTTCCATTGCCTGGGTTTTGAGGAGACATTGCTTCCTACTCTCCAAGCTTGTTCTTCAGCTTCCCATTGAAAATATCCTTATAGCAAATTCCCTTTTTGTTTAAATTAATTAGAGCCAGTTTCTGTTGCTTGCAACCAAGAAGCCCAAATGGTACAGACTACATGAGCAGAAAAGTAAGGACAGGTATTCACAGAGCATTTAAAATCCATTCTTGTTTCAGCACTCTCTCAGAGAACAGCTTCTGTCCTCCAGCTTCCTGGGCACCAAAGCATCACTCCCTGATCTGTTGGTGCCAATTCACGGCCTCATTCTCAAATTCCACAAATCCCTCGCCTCAGCTCCACTGCTTTTAAAGATACAGTAAGTGTTCAAAGACATGGTATAACCATCAAGTTCTGCAGTTTGTACTATTTAGGTCACCTTGACAATTCACCTGCCAAAATGAAACCTTTTAGTGACAAAGTAATAAATGTTTGAAGTACTAGTGTAAATCATGAATGTACTGATGCAAAAGATAATGTTATACAGTATGCTTCCTAATTGTCCTGAATGAAAAATGATTGCTCACTATTGAGTTAAGTCGTTAGATTTCCCTTCCTTTTCTGTTATTCTTCCCCACCCAGACACAGGCACACACTCACAAGTACATTCATATACACTCTCACACACACAACTACACACCTTGCATTCTTTGTCACTCAGACCAAAAGAGAAAGACAAAGCCACTTCTCTGTGCTCACAGTAAGTGCCTTTCTAAACAGAATGGAAGAAAGTCCTTTCAAAGAGTTACACACTCTGGAATCCTATTACCTACATGTTGGAGGAAAATCAGCCTTGCGCTGTTCTGAACTTTTTGCACATAGGTTTCTGTCTATGTGGAGAAGCTGGATAAGAAGAATGAGAAGCTCTGAAGTGAAGAGTCCACTGAGGTCCTCTAGGAGGAGGTGAAGCCCACCATGAAGGGAGCTGGGAGAGCTCTGTGGGACATCCATGCAACCACTGGAGGATAGCGTCCGGAGGAGAACCCCAAGCTGCTGCAGTAGGGCAGCCACCTACCATGGCTTTTCACAGGCAAAGTGCAGCCTACATGTATGTAACGGAGAGAAGAGCAAAGGGTGGGAGGAAGAGCCCCAGGATAAAATCCCGGAAAGAAGTAATCTGCAGAAAAATGTTCCCTAAATGTATGAGGAATAAGAAATATAATATTTTTCTAAAAGCCTTTTTTCTAAGAATGTTGCTAGAGCATGAGCCCATGAAGAGTTTTAACTGGATTTTCTCTGACTGATTTTCCACGGATTCTAATATTTGCCAATTAAAAATGCTCCTATAAACAGAATAGAGTGGCATTTTATTCTACCATGAACCAGACTATTGGATTTTTTTTTAATTCTCTTAATTACCTATTTGCACTAAGCACATTTTTGCCTTCTGCCTCGCACGTTTTGTCTAGCTGCAAGCCAGGATCTTTGCAAACCACCTCACTAACATTCATTTTCATGTTACTTATTACAAAGTACTGTAGTATAGGCCTATTGAAAATCTATTATAAACCAAAGTTAATAGTAGGTTCTGCTGATGGTTCTGCTGATGTTTGGAGACCCAGGGAAAATTGACTTAAATCTCCAGATTTCATGGCTTAGGGCAGTCCAGATTCCAGCCTCGAGATTTCCTCAAACCCCTGAAGGGCCTAACTCTTGGGATGGTCTCCTGACCTCCTGCAGCTGTAAGGCTGACTATGGCTGTTCTATAATACATATACAGGAAACTCAGGCCCTCCTTAGGCCCACCCATCCTTAGGCAGGAGCTCATCAGCACTCTCCTCCCTACTAAAGGATTTTAGAGGGAGTTGGAGGGGGCATTTACATCTCAAAAATGCAAATAGAAAAATAGGCATTACTACTGTTAAGTGTGCCTCAGTCCGTCCCTCCACCTCCAGGGTACCATGGGTTCTTCACTCCACAATCCCAGCCTCAGGGCCTTCTACCTCATGCTTCCTCCCCACCCTGTCTGGAGCCCTTGCTCTCTTGGTTTTGTGCAGGGCTGCCTTGCCATCCTAAGTGGGGCATTGGAACCAGCCTCCTCCACGTCCTAGTGTCTCACCTGCCCATAGCTGTCTTTATCAATGTCGTACACCTTTTCACAACAAAGTTACCTGGCAAAGAGGAGCTCTGGTGGCAGTCATTAAAAGGAATAAGTTTTGTTTCCCTTATTAAAGGGAAGGAACGAAGATAGAAAATGGTAGAAAAGGAAAGGGAGCTGACTGAAGGGAGTTTGGGTGCTCCTGTTTGCCATCCCAGAAGCAGAGTAGCGTGTGGCCTACACTCTCAAAGAGCCTGATCCACCAGGATGTGAAATAACTTTTCACTGAGACTCAGACCCTCAAGTCTCACTCTAACTCAGGGTGGCCAAGCCAAAGCTGTAACCTTGTGCTCAATGACCTGCTTTTTTTTTTTAAGTAAGAGAGGTGAGTCCCTGATTTTTCGCTCTGCCTATTTTAATCCCTGATTTTCTATGAGTGCTACACAAGCTATTTCTCTTCTAATACTGCAAACAGACCACCTTACAGTCATGTACCACATAACAACGTTTCAATCAACAATGGACCACATAAACAACAGTGGTCCCATATGATTATAATACCATACTTTTACTGTGCTTTTTCTATGCTTAGATTTGTTTAGATACACAAATGCTTACCATTGTGTCATAATTGCCTGTAGTATTCAGTACAGTAACATCCTGTACAGATTTGTAGCCTGGGAGCAATAGGTCATGCCATATAGTCTAGGTGTGCAGGAGGCTAAACCATCTTGGTTTGTGTAAGTACGCCCTACAATAATCTCACAAGGACAAAATCACCTAATGAAGCATTTCTCAGAACACAGCCCCATCGCTAAGCAACGTATCATTCTGTTTGTCAGAATTATTTGAAGAACAATTTTGAAAGTACCAGGCATTACAGAAAGGATTTATCAAGAAATGAAAAATGGTAAATATCTGTTGAAAAATGGAGAGTGCGCACAAGATGGGAATCACCTCAACAGAAGATAATGTCCTCGAAACAATAGCATCCCTGCTTCAAATAGCAAAGAATTGCCCTCTCATTTCAATTTGATGTGTGCAGCGTTCCTTCTTTTCCAATGCCAAATCCTGAATGAAACATGCAATAAAAATCACTGCCTGAAACATGGTGATAGCATTTAATCCTCTGGCAACACATTAGAAAGGCTTTCAGCTTTAAACCAAGAACTGCCACACTGCAGCTTTGCTCATGAAATTATTTACTCGTGCCTTGGTTTATAAAGTTCTTTTTTATAAGCTTTCTACCAGCTAATAATGGGCTGGAGCACTTATGTTCTCAGCCTGACAGATTCCACGTTTATGAGCCTGGAAGTCCAATGCCTGGCACAGAGTTGCTGCCTGGAGGGAGCTGTGCCGTCTGGCTGAGCAGGTTTCAGTGTCAGGAAACTGCAGGGACCACTGGTTGGGACACCACTGTGACCAGAGAGATGACACACAGGGAGGCTTGGAAGGAGGAAAGTGAGATGGAGCACTCGGAGGCTTCTGGCAATTGTGGCCCAGATGTCTAGGGTGGAGAGTGCAAAAAAGGAGAAGAGAACTCACAGGAGATGGGATAAATCTCTCTGCCAACCAAATACGAGTGATCATTGATTAGTGTCAACAACAGGGCTGACTCCTCTCTGTGAATATGAAAAAGGGTGGGGAAAGGATATTGGTTTGCTGTTCAAATTAAAAGTAAAAGCAGATTACAAAGAAAAAAAATATACTTAAGAGACAAAACTGATTTGAAGCACTTTAATATATATTTACATGCAATTTATCTCTAAGGAAAGGTAAAAAGCTACAGTGGGGATAAAAACTTATTATAGACCATTCTAATTGTGATTAAAGTAGGACTGATAGTTCATAATCCTGACTAGGTTAACCCTGACCTTCTTACCTGGTAAATTCCTGTTGTTAAGAATTAGCATGATAGGGCTGGGCGCCGTGGCTCACGCCTGTAATCCTAGCACTTTGGGAGGGTGAGGGAGGTGGATTTCTATTAAAAATAAAATTTTAAAAAATTAGCCAGGTGTGGTGGCAGGCACCTATAATCTCAGCTACTTGGGAGGCTAAGGCAGGAGAATGGCTTGAACCCGAGAGGCTGACGTTGCAGTGAGCCGAGATCACACCATTGTACTCCAGCCTGGGTGACAGAGTGAGACTCTGTCTCAAAAAAAAAAAAAAAAAAAAAAGAATTAGCGTGATATCACATAACCTCTTTCTCAGCATTTATCACAGTTAAAAATTGTGTGTGTGTGTGTGTGTGTGTGTGTGTGTGTGTGTGTACTCCATGAGGACTCCATGAGGGACTAATTTTTTTTCCCCCTTCAGCTAGTACCTACAAAGAACCTAACACTTCCTACTAGTAAAAGATTGTGAATGCAATACAATTAAATATATTTTAAAATATTTTAATTCAGACTTTCCACTAAACATTGGTTACAATGAATGACAGCAAAAGGTGCAACAAATCACCAAAATAGTAATAGTAACAACTTATGGGAAGGAAAAAATAGTATTCTGGTAAAATATCAACCACCATGGACAATGTTAAGATCCTTTGCTTTTGTTGGCCGGGCGCGGTGGCTCAAGCCTGTAATCCCAGCACTTTGGGAGGCCGAGACGGGCGGATCACGAGGTCAGGAGATCGAGACCATCCTGGCTAACACGGTGAAACCCCGTCTCTACTAAAAATACAAAAAATTAGCCGGGCGAGGTGGCGGGCGCCTGTGGTCCCAGCTACTCGGGAGGCTGAGACAGGAGAATGGCGTGAACCCGGGAGGCGGAGCTTGCAGTGAGCTGAGATCCGGCCACTGCACTCCAGCCTGGGCGACAGAGCAAGACTCCGTCTCAAAAAAAAAGATCCTTTGCTTTTGTTAATATTAAAATGATTTTTTAAAATAGTAAATCTCAAAACTCCCTAACGGTATGGTTATATAAATATAAATACCCTAACATATTATGCAATGAGCTATGTTTTCACAAGAATTAAACCAGTTTTAAACTCCTTGATCTGTATTGCCAAAGAAAATATATTGCTTTTCTCTTTCTGAATCTTTCTGTGCATATAAACCACCTTTCCATCAGCGAATGCCTCCATTCTCCTTGGGACATTTTGCTTCAGCCCACTGGCCTTTCTGCTGTTTGATCAACCTCAGCCTGGTTCCACCTCAGAGCATTTGCACTTGCTGTCCCCACTTTGCAGAGCTTGTCCCTACCCTTCATTCTGGTCCCTCCAGAAAGGCTTTTTTTGACCACTCTAATGATGTCCATGCCTACTTACTTCCTAGCACACTACCTTGTTTCATTTGCTTTCTGGCACTTATCCTCGTCTAAAATTATCTTATTTGTGGGCTCATTTGTTTGTAGACCTATTTCAGTGCTCCCTTACAAGAATGCAAGTTCCTTCAGAGCAGGGGACTACATCTGCCTTGTCATGTTCACAGCCTGAGTGCCTAGCATGGTAGCTGGTATGTAGTAGGCACTCAATAAATTTTAGTGAATGAATGGATGAACAGAAAAACAGATGAGGGAGTAAATGAATCATCTTTGCTGTGTAATATCAAAACAGCTTGATAACATATTCTTAATGGGGTGAGATAATAGCGTGTAAAGTTGGCTATTAAAAGTATCTAATGTTAACTGAGTTGTCCAGCTGTCTTGGAACTTAATACCTCAGGTTAGCATTGACAGTGTGCATGCATTTCTTTATTTGGTTCCCACAACTATCCCCTAATTACACAGGGAAAGGATGGAGGCAGGATCACTTGTGTTTTTACAGATGAAGAAACTGAATTCAGAGAGGTTAAATTATTTTCCCAAGCCACGTATGTAACAGGCAACCAGACTAGGTCTCCAACCTAGTCTTTTATAGCTTCCCTGCTACCCCAGCCAGTGTTTGTTTTATTTCCAAACAAATCATTCATTATTTATTTATTCTTTCAATTAACCTAAATTGAGCATTTATGATTGTAAAGGACTCTCTCACGCACTATGCACACATAAAGACATGCAGACAACAATGTTTTTCTCTGGAAGAACAAAGTGCACAAATGACTCACCACCCTAAATATATTTGAGCTAAGAGTCTAATTAGCAGGCAAACCTCAATGTTACAAAGGTAGGGAACCCGTCTTGTGTAATAGTGGAATGGGCCTCCAGGAAAATGACATTGTAGCTCTCCCTGCAAAGGTGGATAGAATTTCAATAGGGGAAAAAAAGAGAGGTGACTTTCTAAGAAAAGGGAATAAAATGAAACAGGAAATGACTTGTTTTCAAAATCTAGTATGGAGTTAATTCAAGGAAGTGTTTGAATAGAAGGGTAACATTAGAGATAAGACTAAAATTGATGTTAAATGACTGTCGCTGTTTTTTGCCTTTAACATATCAGAATGGGTTCCTTTGACCCTTGCAAAATGCTAAGGCAGTTGCCATAGAAATACAGTAGTCATATGCCAAAGAGGAAGCTAGGCTTCTCAGCTGGTGGCAGGGCCAAGAAAATGTATATTAACGCCTCAAGGTTCAAAATTTTCAAATTAAGAGAGGTTTATGGTCAAATTTATTAGTGTTTAAAGTTTGAAATTAATGTTTACAGTCTGAAATGTTTAATATTTAAAGTTGAAATTTAATGCATTAAATGCTTGGTAAGAAATATCTACTTAAGGTAGAATATATATTTGCACCCAGAGAGGGTTAATTTAACTTTCATGAAAGTAAAAAGTTAGAAAAATATTTAAATTTGCCTGAAAAAAAAGTAATAACAAGGAATATTTCTATGATTATCATTTAGTTAGTAAGACCTCATGGCTATACATCTAAATAGATCCATAGAGATATAGGGGCATTAATAAATAATGAGGGATTAATAGTGGTGATAATAATTATCTTAGAAACAACAGTGATTATTGTTCAGCTTCTTGAGCACCTAATACATGCCAGTTAACTTATACATATTATTTCTTTTTTCCTTTTTTTTTTTTTTTGAGACGGAGTCTCACTCTGTCGCCACAAAGACTTTACAGGCTAGATAATATTATCCCATTTCATAGGTGAAAAACTGAGGCTTATAGGGATTAAGAAATTCACCAAAATCACTCCAATGGTAAATAGAGACACTGAGCTTGGATCCATATTTAACCTACCACAATTCTTTTTTGCCTACTGTGCTGTCTCTGGAGTACTGCGAAGCATCTAATGGGCCTTGGTAAGGCTTTCTTTCCTTTATCTGGAGTAATGGTTCATACATATTATAACATACAAAAAAAAGCTCAAATAATGTACCATTTACTGGATGAAACTTAAGAGCTCTAACAAAAGAATTAAAAGAAAATAATACCGCTGACTTTGCCATCTGCGGGGCCATCGTGGAAGCTCAGCAGGATGTGCCCCAGAGCTGCCACTTGAGGCCCTCAGGTCTCTGGAGGTGTCATGGAGGAACCTAGCTCCTGCCATCCTCTTCCCCCAATTTGCCACTTCCAGCAGCATTAGCCTATGAGGAGGATGTGAATGAGACTGAGTCAGGAGCTCCCCGGAAGGATGGAGACCGTGGTGATTGTTGCCATAGGTGTGCTGTCCACTATCTTTCTGGCTTCGTTTGCAGTCTTGGGGCTGGGTTGCAGGCAGCGCTACTACCAGCCCCGAGACCTGCTGCAGCGCTATGATTCTAAGCCCATTATGGACCTCATCGGTGCCATGGTGACCCAGTCTGAGCCCTCTGAGTTAGAACTGGATGATGTTGTTATCACCAACCCCCACATTGAGACCATTCTGGAGAACAAAGACTGGATCAAAGATGCCTCAGGTCTCATGTCCCACTGCATTGCCATCTTGAAGATTTGTCACACTCTGACAGAGAAGCTTGTTGCCATGACAATGGGTTCTGGGGCCAAGATGAAGACTTCAGCCATTGTCAGCGACATCATTGTGGTGGCCAAGTGGAACAGCCCCAGGGTGGATGATGTTGTGAAGTTGATGTACCCTCCATTGGACCCCAAGCTCCTGGACGCAGGGACGACTGCCCTGTTCCTGTCTTGTCAGTCATCTGGTGCTGGTGACAAGGAATGCCTGCCTGGACTGGATTGACCCGTCACTGTCAGCTGCTGAGGAGCATTTGAAAGTCCTTCGAGAAGCAGCCCTAGCTTTTGAGCCAGATAAAGGCCTCCCAGGCCCGGAAGGCTTCCTGCAGGAGCAGTCTG
Organism: Rhinopithecus roxellana; assembly: GCF_007565055.1. Lineage (NCBI taxonomy): Eukaryota > Metazoa > Chordata > Mammalia > Primates > Cercopithecidae > Rhinopithecus > Rhinopithecus roxellana. The sequence goes on along the minus strand of NC_044553.1, from coordinate 15,221,556 downwards.
CAATTTAGCACCTACAGGCCAGCAGCTAGCCATGAAGGCCCCTGCTGCCATCCCTGGGTGGCTCAGATTAGCCTTACACTTTTTCCTGTAGAATTAGTTGTTCTCCACAGCTCAAGAGTTCAGCTGTGTGTACATAGTAAAGCAGGAGATCTCTGTCAGTTTGTGCCTCTATTGCAATTGCAAATTGTGGCTTGTGAGTGGCAGTCTAATACTACAGTTAGGGGAGATGCCATTCACTCTGCACAGAGGAGCATTGAAAACTGGTGGACTGTCAGCTTTATTTAGCTCACCTAGTGTTTTCAAGAAAATTGAGCCACCATCTAAGAAATCAAGAGGTTTCACATTAAAATTAGAATTTCTGGCCTCTCTTGATCAATCAGAACATGTGGCAATTCTGATCTGCTTTTCATAAGAGGACAATCAATTGAAGCTAAATAGGGGTTGCTCCTTTTGGCAAGACTTGTACTCTCTCACTTGGCCTATTTCATTTATTTGTATTATCTGCCTGGTCCCTGAGGCATTTGAGTCTGTCCTCCCCCTTACAGGTTTGGGTTTGAAGCTGAGAGAACTACAAAGTTGATTATTTATGCCTGCAATTTTACCTAGCTACCACTAGGTGGATAGTAAATTTATACTTAACGTTTCCAAAGAATAAAAGAAAAAATAAAATAATACCATGCAATATAAAGCTTGTGCAAGTAAGCAAACAAAGATATTTTAAAAATCCCTCTTAGCTGATGGGCAATTTGATAGTCATTTATACCTGGCACTGGTATAAATGAGAAAATAGATGCCCAGTTTTGTTATGATTTATTTATTTTTATTCTACTATTATTACCACTATAAAAGCAACATAGTTTCAATTTGACCAAACCAAGATGAATAAATTACTCAATAGTCATCATTAGTAGAGAGAAAAGATCTTAAGTGATATAAATTATTAAATGCCAAGATAGCAAGTCTGAAAAATTTAACAAGGAGTATAACTGTTTCTTCTTGAAGATTCTTCACAATAGAGAATCAAGACTATGTAATCTTCACTTCATTGCAATTAGCTTTAGGACACCTTTAAAACCTAAAATGAATACTTTGTGGGTAGTATAATTCATTTCAATAAAGCCTCCTTCATTTACATGTTATTCGGATACAATTGGGCAAGACCTTCCTGGGAGGCAATGCAGTCTGGTTGTTAAGAAGAGAGACTTGAGTTCCCATTCGTCCCCATCAGTTACTAGCTGTCTTAGCACACAGTAGGTAACTTTCTAAGCCTTAGTTTTTTCATCTATGTGAAAATGATAATAACAGAATCTACTCCAGTGGAATTGTTGTAAGGATCAGGGAAGAGAATACAAGTGAAGCTCTTATTTCAGTGCCTGGCTAGAATGAATCTTCAATAAATATTTGTGGTTGCTCTTTTCATTATGGAAAGGCAGAACAATATAGCAGAAAGCACATGAAATTTGGATTCAGACAGACCTCGGATAGGATTAACAAGGCCCTATTCAGTTACTTACTATTTATGGAACTAAGCAAATGTGGAACTGTTGTCCAGGAATGGAACCTTAGAAAGGCTGAACTCTTTCTTGGAGGGGGAGAAAAGTAAAACCAGGATGGATCTTGGGAAAGGGAAGTAGATTTTTTTTACAGGAAAGACATAATAATGTACAAGTTATCATATTAAATCTTGAACCCTGACCAAACTATTCCATTTTTGAACAGAAATAAAAAGATTGTAGTGACATACAGCAGGATGCTGGCAGAAAAAAAAAAAAAAAAGAGAGAGAGAGAGAGAGAGATTTTGGACCTATACAGCTAGAATGCACCACTGAGAATTACATTCAGTTGTATGAATCGCTGGTGCTATGAACATGCTCCACAACCTCAATAAGCTTAGAAAGAATGCAGGTCAAAAATCTATGCCAGTCCTCAAGCCCCAACTCCCGATTTTGAGACCATCTGAAGAGAGAATGATACATATCTGCACACATCATGGGTTGCGTAACAGGAGAGGGATCCTGCACTGAGGAAACCCACAATTTTCACAATGGATAGCATCGGCATACCTGCCTTTTTCTTCAGAGGAAGATACTGTCTTTATTAGATTAGATTAGAAGCATGTCTGCCCTTTGCTCAAGAGGGAGACAGTAACTTCAGGCTTATCTCTAAACACATATTCTTGAAAAGACAGTATCTCTGCTATCTGTAGGCAGTGTCTTTGCTCACAAGACACGCAGAAACATGAGAGACCCATGGAAAAACGTCACCCACTAATGTAACAAGACAATGTATACAAAAGCTTCTCAAGTCATCCTTTTGGGAAATAAAATGCCATGAAAAAAACAAAACAAAACAAAAACAAAAAACTCTTAAGATTGTGCAACCTGTATATCAAGGCTTCATTTTCCCCACCATAACTTCCCCATTGCCTGAAGCTACGCTGGTCACTGTGGGAGCCAGCAGTAACAATTTACTGAATGTCAGCTTCCCTCAGCCAGAAAATGCCCCTTCTGATCTGCCAGATGGTTTGGGGCCTGATGCTCAGCATCCTCACAGCTGCTGCAGTCGTGTTCCTTGGAGTGGGTGAGTGATACCTTGGATAATGAAAAATGATTGGTAATTTCTTTCACCTGAACCCTATTCTCTATCAACATGCTGTGACGAATCAGAAGTCTGCCTATTTCCAACCCACTCTACAATTGAGCCATTGTAGTGGAAAAAACATCACAGTTCTGACTGGGAGTTTCCCTGGGAAACCCTGGCTTGTAGGATTCCAGAGAGATGACAGCAGGAACTATGAAGAAGAGGCAGATCTCACAACCTGCACTGCTGCTCCTTGCTTGGAAGTTGAAGGTTGCCAGACAAGGATGGTCTGTGGCTAAACTGTCCTATAGGACTCCTGTTTCAAAGCCCTGCCCTTTTTCAAGAGGCCTCCTTCCGTTATTACATTCTGCGATCCATCTCTTCAGGACCCATTTTTTTTTTTTTTTTCAGACGGAGTCTCCCTCTGTTGCCCAGGCTGGAGTGCAATGGCACAATCTCAGCTCACTGCAACCTCTGCCTCCGAGGTTCAAGTGATTCTCCTGCCTCAGCCTCCTGAGTAGCTGGGATTACAGGTGCACACCATCATGCCCAGCTAATTTTTGTATTTTTAGTAGAGACGGGGTTTTACCATGTTGGTCAGGCTAGTCTCAAACTCCTGACCTTATGATCCACCCACCTCAGTCTCTCAAAGTGCTGGGATTACAGGTGTGAGCCACCGTGCCCAGCCAGGATTCATTCTTACAGCAGCATCAGATACCAAACAAATTTTATCTTTGTGTGGTTTTAGGCAATCTGTGGTTGGAGGAAGAAGACTTGATGTTTAAGTTTATTCTAATGGAGAAATAAGCCACTTACCAAACACTTGCATAGCATTTGCCATGTGCCAGGCACTGGTGGAAGTGCTTGACATATATTTACCCATTCAGTCGAGGTCATTGTCCTCACATTATAAATTAGGAACTACAGATATATTAAGTAACTTGTTTAAGGTCACACAAATAAGTGGCAGAGCTAGGATTTAAACCCAGGCAGTCCTGTGACAGAGTCTGGGCTCTTAGCCACTACCCAAGAAGGCTTGTAAGAGAAGAGAGTGTTACCCCCATAGACAGCTGGCTTCACCCTATCAGCTGAACATAACAGTACTTATTGATACATTAGTGGCTTTTTTATGTGTAGTAGGGAGCAAAACTGAGTTAATTTAGACTAGATGAAAGCTAACCCCAGCTAAAAGGCAGATAGTCAACTACTCTTTCAGAGCATAGATAAGGCAACAAAAGTCACCCATCTGAAGTGATTAGCACAAAGATCCCTTAAAAATAAACAATTAATAAGATAAGGCTGAGTTTTATTTTTTCAAATATTTCAAACCACATCCCCTGAAACAATGACAAATGACATCTCCATCAAGCTCATGGTAATTGAAGCTCAGAGCTCATAAGTCATCGTCAAGAGGCCAACATAGCATCTTGCACCTGGCACATTTCCTTCTGAAGGGGCAGCTGCAGGGCATCTGTCCTTCCCGTTTCAAAGGCAGGACACCCCTCATCTCTCAGAAATTATTTGAAAAGAGCTGTCCTAAATTCAGGGTTCAGGGACAATCATATGGCGCTAACATCATCTCACTCTGGAGAATCAGACTTACCAATTCCCAATTGTATTTCCTTGTTTTCCCAAACTGATATTTGAAACCTTTCTTTGCCACCTTTACACTGTGCTCCTCAACATCTAGAGCTAAAAAGTAACTTGAGGAAAGTAATCAAAAGCTGTGTTGCTAATACTTATGTAATCATAGCATATATGCAGCTTGCAACCCCCTCAAACTGTTTACTGTCCATAAAATTACATTTTTTAGTTTCATTTATCATTTGTGATCTATTCTGCATTTATCTGGCAACAGATGAGGAACCTTCTGATTGCCCAGACCCTACCATCACTTTCTTCTTACACACACACACACACACACACACACACACACACACTTAAAATCACAGAAATCAGGCGAGGTATGGTGGCTTACACCTGTAATCCCATCACTTTGGGAGGCTGAGGCCGGTGAATCACTTAGGGTCAAGAGTTCGAGACTAGCCTGGTCAACATGGTGAAACCCCCATTTCTACTAAAAATACAAAAATTAACCAGGCATGTAATCCAAGCTACTTGGGAGGCTGAAGCAGGAGAAATGCTTGAACCCGGGAGGCAGAGGTTGGAGTGAGCCAAGATGGCACCACTGCACTTCAGTAGGTGACATAGCAAGACTCTGTTTCAAAAATGTAAAAATTAGAATTTAAATAACACTGGGTGCGGTGGCTCATGCCTGTAATCCCAGCACATTGCGTGGCCGAGGCGGGCGGATCACCTGAGGTCAGGAGTTCAAGACCAGCCTGGCCAACATGGTAAAACCTCAACTCCATAAAAATACAAAAATTAGCCAGGCATGATGGTGGGTGCCTGGGTGTCTGTAATCCCAGCTACTCAGGAGGCTGAGGCAGGAGAATCAATTGAACCTGGGAGGCAGAGGTTGCAGTGAGCTGAGATCACGCCATTGCATTCCAGTCTGGGCGACAGAGTGAGACTCCGTCTCAAAATTAAATAAATGAATAAAATTAAATAAAATCACAGAAATCAAAGAGGCCTTATAGATAATTCAGTTTACACAGCTCACGAGGTCCTGGGAAATGTTTATATCTAGTTGATCATTATATTAGTTAGGGCCCTTAATTGCAAGCAACAGAACTTCACTTCAAACTAGTATAAGCAAAAGGGAGAATAATCACTACAGAGTTACAGGGGTACCTCAAGGAACCCAGGGACAGAAATATAGCCAGGCACCAGAACCAGATGGAACCAGCGTTCAAGCCCTGTCCGGAGCCTTGCTGCCTCTCTCCTCTTCTCTAGTTGCTCAACTGCACTTGGCTCTCTTTCCTTCTCAACCCACTTCCTTAACTTCCTCAGATGAATTCCAAAGATTCCAAGGAATAGACTCACTGACCTAGTCTAGTTCAGATGCCCATCCTTGACAAAATTACCTACAGACCAGGAACCAGCCACACGGTGACTGCTTCCACGGCAACAATATAGTTAAGAGGAAAATTCCCAGAAAATGAATTTGGGACAAGATATTCCATATGAACACATACACACTCCTCAGTCTTAGTTGAGTTGTCTTTTCTGCTTCATCTGTCATCCCATTGTTTGCCAATTAATAATATAAATATATTTAGAATCTCATTCTATAATGTATTTGTTCATGATTATTATTTGTTGAGAGGTCTTTTATGTAACTTAACAACTACATAATTTCATTTAATCTTCAAGATAGCTTGGGGGAAGAAAAGGTAATATTAGCTCCATTTTACAGATCCAAAAACCAAGTCTCAGACAAGCAGAGTGGATTAGAGCCCAAATCTAGTAACTAAGAATTGAAAAGGAGGAAGATGAGCATGAGCACATGAATGAGGAGTGTAGTAGTAGAGGGAAATGAATAAGTCTCAACCCTAAGCTTGAAAAGAAGAAAAGTGCATGTGCAGATGAAACAGAAGTTCAGGACACCAAAACCCATTTACTCATATGAAAGAGAAACAGAGAACTGGGCTGATTTTAAGAACCTGAAGGCAAGGCCAGCTTATAGAACTTAAGAGTACTAGTCAGAGTTTCCAGGCCCCCCAATATCAAAGCAATTTTCGGTTATTCCACTGTTATTTATAATTGACTCCATGGCATGGAGGTCTACAGGTATATTTTAGAGAAAGTATATAATTATTACAGTCAAAATTAAAAGTTGAAAGTCAATTGGCTATGTTTAACTTTGTATACATTTAGATCATAGAAGAATTAAGCAGGTTAACCCAAAAAGATGCATAAGCCATACACTGCTCACTTTTATGCCATCCGGGGGCACCTTGGCACTGCAGGCCACTTGTCTTGGAGATGCCTCTGCCTCCCCAACAGCAAAAGTTCTGTCACCACTAGAGGAGGTGAAACTGGGACCAGGCCCATGATGGACCAAAGGCCACTCCAGTCCCCGGATAACTATGTGCTTCTTGGTGGCTGTCCCTGGGCATTCCAACAGAGCAAGAATTCCCAGCATCCATTAGGCAATTTACCGAAAGAGGCAGAGGGGAGATTAAGAAACCAGTTTACCCATGTTGCCCAATATCTCATTTATAGCAGCAACCTTGGAAGGTAGATAGTTTCATTTTCATTTTATAGATTAAAAAGTCTGAAACTTAGAACAGTTAAATTACTTGGGCAAGGTCACCAAGGAAGCACACAGAGGCAGATCTGTCCAACTCCACGGCCATGGTCTGTCCACACTGCAGGCTCTCTCTGGGGTGCTGTGTCTCCACCAGCAGGACAGCCCTGCCTCAGCCTCACCTGTTCCCACCCAGCCCGTCCTCAGCTGGGGGAGTGAAGGAGGGTCTTCTCAGGCCTCTTCCTTCCTGTTCTCAGTGGCAGAGAGCAAATTAGGAAGCAGAAGCAGAACACTCTAGAAAACTACTTTTTCTGAGGCCAACTCTCCACTCTCAGTCTTATACGAACCCTTCCTATTCCTAATGCTGCAGAGGTCAGCCCCTCCCTTTGGACCCTACCTTTTGCCCTCATTTATAGTACTTTCTACTCCCCTCACTTCCTCTCTTCCCCCATATCGCTCTCATCCCTTTTTCAGCCTGAGCCTGATTCTCTGCCCCACCACACCTTACCCCAGCCTCCTCTGACGATGAAATAGAAGCGACCACAGATGAGTGGTACCAACTATAGAATTTCTGACTTACCATCTCATTCCCTCCACTTTAGTGCCTATGCCTTCCTCCCCTTTATACTTTGTGATTGTCTCTCACATATTTTGTCCTTTATTTTCTTTAATTTAGCTCTTTCCATCCTTTCCCCATCTTATTGCTCCAGTGACATGCTGTGATGATTCTGGGGTTCGCTCTCACCCTCCACTCCCCTATCTCTGTGTCCAAGGCAAACCCACCCAAACCCACACAGCCAACAGCACCGGATGGACTGTGCATACTTGGGCTGTCATTTACACTCTTTCTCCAGCCCAGGGTTTGTCCCTACTCTTGCTGCAGCCTGGCCCACATAAAGGCTGGTGCCTGCAATGCTCTGTGGGGATAAACAATGGTGACAAAAGAAAAAGTGGACTTGGGCCGGGCGCGGTGGCTCAAGCCTGTAATCCCAGCACTTTGGGAGGCTGAGACGGGCGGATCACGAGGTCAGGAGATCGAGACCATCCTGGCTAACACAGTGAAACCCCGTCTCTACTAAAAATACAAAAAAAAAAACTAGCCGGGCGAGGTGGCGGGTGCCTGTAGTCCCAGCTACTCAGGAGGCTGAGGCAGGAGGATGGCGTAGACCCGGGAAGCGGAGCTGGCAGTGAGCTGAGATCCAGCCACTGTACTCCAGCCTGGGCGACAGAGCGAGACTCCGTCTCAAAAAAAAAAAAAAAAAGAAAAAAAAGAAAAAGTGGACCAGAGTACCTAAATATTTATATATCCACATAGAATTCGTGCTGTGCTGATTCTGGGGCTCACTCTCACCCTCCTCCACCCCCATCCCTGCATCCAAGGCAAACCCACCCAAATCCACACAGCCAACAGCATGGGATGGACTGTGCACACTCGGGTTGTCATTTACACTCTTTCTCCAGTCCATGGTGCTGTCCCCACCCTTGCCGCAGCCTGGCCCACATGAAGGCTGGTGCCTGCAATGCTCTGTGAGGATACACAACAGTGACAAAAGAAAAAAGCGGACCACAGTACATAAATATTTATGTATCCAAATATAATCCAGAAATACATATATGTATTTTTTAATATCAACTTTAAAAATTAAAGAACATGTTGACTATCATGAGACTTCTGTTTCTAAATGTTGATGTCTTCCATAAAGAAATGAAAAATATTAAAATTACAATGCCACTAAGAGACCTATCTTGTTCCCTGAGAATTGTGGGCATTTTTAGTCTTTCCTCCTCAAAAAATAAAAATAAAAATCTAGCAATTCTAGTTCTCCAATAATTTCCTTTTTGAACAGGTTTCTCTTTTTATAAATTAATTCTGTAGACACGTGGTTCTACTGTAATCCATGTCCAAGTAGAAAATAAGTACCATATTCAGAAGCAGCAGCAGTGTGGGATGGGACAGGGAATCTGACTTCCCAACTGACTTCACAGATAAAAGCTCTGGTTCAGTGCAGACTGCATGATGAAAGATCTCCCCATTTTAAGTAGAGTTGATAAATGAAAAATTTGGATTTTCCAAGTAAACGAATTATTTGGTCATACTTCACTTTACAAAGGTTTCACCAAAAAAAAAAAAAAAAAAGTTCTCTAAAAGTCTGCTAATCTCAAGGAGTTAAAGCAGTACTCAATTTATCACATATTAATTTGCATACAACTTCTCTGAACTGAAACAGCTCCTGTAAAAGACGTATACCTACGAGCAAAACATGAATTAAGAAACCCAAAGCTCTAATTCATACGAAAGAGAAAGAAAAGATTCGTTAGCCGCTTGGAAAACTCACAAACAAAATCAGCCTTGTAGATAGTGGAAATTAAAGGGTGCTGGTCAACATTCCCAGGCCTCACATGAAGGATATCATGTGAAAGTGATGTCCTTCACATCACCATTCATTTCACCATTATTTCTCTTTAGCCTAGAGTCCTCTGGATGTCTGCCCAATAAGCACATTCCTTAATTCCTTGGTTTCTACACTTCTTAATGTTACAAACCTCTTTAAGATTTTGATTTTAAAACCCTCCTAAAATATTCCCACCTGCCAGAAATACACCAAATTTTGTGAAATTTTTTGAAAGGTGGGTCAGTCCACCTGCCTTAAGCTAAGGTCGCAATAATCACTTAGCAGGGAACTGACAGCAAGCTGAGAACAAGTATCGAACAGAAGGCAGGCCCTAAATTCATGGCATCGAATAAGAGGAAAGAATTCAGTGAATCAACTCCTTCTTTACAATGCTACAGACTACCATCCCAAGTTGGAAGAACCCGTCCTGAAAGTTCTGAAAATTGTGATTTGGAGGTGAAGGTAGCAGGAGTCGAGACTGTCTTAGAAAAGCACTTAAACAACATTGAAGTGAGTGGAGACCAATGCCTTGAAAATCCTTTAGAACAAAATTCTGCCATCTTGTTATGATTTCTTAAATTATACATTCTCAGACAGTGAATATCCAAGATGTGGCCAGAGCTATTTAAAAACACTTCAGAGCATGTGAGCATAATTTCATACTACATTATAAGGAATTCTTACAAAATTACATGATTCATCTTCTGAACCCCAAGCCATTTTTAAACAGGAAAAGTGCTCTGAAACTATAAACCCCAATTATTTGGCTTTCTTGTAACAAAGGCTTCTGAAATTAAGGATATGCTTTAAGACTACATTCATTGGCCAAAATAGATAGTTTGCAATTTAAACAAGAGGAGTTTTGTCTCAAATGGCTGACTTGGCTAAGCATAACATTCTTTTCATCATTTTCTTCTTTACCCAGTGTTTTTCTGTCGTAAGGACATTAATGTCTCCTAAATTTTCCTTCAGGTTTTCTTCCCAGGGAATCTACTGAAGAAATGTTAAGTTTCAAAAGCTATTCCTTGAAAATAAACATTTTTTTTTTTTTTTTCCCGAGACAGAGTCTTGCTCTGTCGCCCAGGCTGGAGTGCAGTGGTGTGATCTTGGCTCCTTACAACCTCTGCCTCCCAGGTTCAAGCGATTCCCCTGCCTTAGCCTTCTGAGTAGCAGGGACTATAGGCGCACGCCGCCACCATGCCCGGCTAATTTTTTGTATTTTAGTAGAGACAGGGTTTCACCATGTTGGCCAGGATGGTCTAGATCTCCTGACCTCGTGATCCACCCACCTCGGTCTCCCAAACTGCTGAGATTACAGGCGTGAGCCACCGCGCCCCACCAAAAACAAACGTTTTTATTAGCCAACAGGCTGTTGGAAAGCTGGTCCAATTTTAGACTTCAGGTGTGTTATAAGGCAAAACTACTGTTATTCCTGCTTTAAGCTAAGATCAGGATGCAGCATTCACCTGGGAAATACAGAAGCCCTCCTTAAGGAAATTAGCTCAGCCCTTCCAGCCAGGGACTCACAATACATGGAGGAAGGAACTAAGTATCCAAGATGGACCACATGTGTCAGACAAGGGCACAGGTATATTGTCCATTAATTCAGGAATATTCCAATGGAACTCGGACTGTCCCAGGGATTGCCATCCTGTTTGGCTGAGCTCTGCAGTTCCGGAGGCATAGCAGCCTCTGCTGGTGGCCCCTTGGCAGACTGGGCAGAGTGCTGTGGCCCCCAGTTGCTCCAGGCACTGCGGTTCTCCTGCGGGGGAGGGGCTCACCGCCTCTGTGTCACGCTCTGCTGGATGGACCCCTAAACAGTACGTCACTGAGCCCTAATTTGTCACAGAGCATAATGGCATAATTTTTACTTGCAGCTCTCTCTCCTCCAGGCCCAAACGTGCTTCCAGGGTCTAAGCTACGATTCAAGTCTCCTAACAGCCCTAGGGCTAGACTCAGTCTTTCTCTTTCCCTCTGACAAGTAAGGCTTTGACAGAAAAGTCCTTGCTCCCTAGGGATATTGCTCACAAGATCTCCTTAGCCTCTGCAAATAGACAGGGCAACTCATTGCTGTGAATACAAGTAAGCCTCAGCTGAGGCCCTCACTACAGTAGGCGGCTACTCAAACATTCCCTTGGAGGTGATCTGACATTATCTATGAAATAAAATCATCTTAATTAGAGCAAGAAACATGTCTCACGTGATAAAGAACAAAGAGATTTTGATTCAGGAGACAGAAGACCACCAGAGCAAGCAAACAGGGGAAGGCAAGGAGAACAGAAAAGGAAAAACCTAAGGAGGAAATATGGGGCAATGGGCTTGTGCTAGTATAGGGCTTCCCAGTGATATAGCTGCCAAGGGGCAGAAGCAGCTTTTCATTCCTCGCAATGATACATAGATCACCACCAGTTAGACCAAGACCCAGCCTCCACTCCAAAACACTTTGCATGAAGTGTGCATAAATGTTCTGTGACCTGCTTGTGACTGTAATCCAGGAAAGCCAGGAGAGGAGTAATGACAGGGTAAAGAAAATTCATTATGCTATTTACCCCCTCAGGCTCAAAGCTCCGGCTATTGGATTTTGCTGATCATAACAGGCTGTTGTGTGCTGCTGGGGATGGCTGCAGCCTGCCAACATTTGGACATTTCTGTGGGTTTAATTATTCTCTAGTAATAACTTCTCCCTAATTCTATGAAGAACAGATGAGCAGCAATACTAGCCCAGGGTCCTGTGTACTATGCAGGAGACAGATACAGCTTTTTGCAAACACAGTTTATGAATGTCATATCTACATTTTGATGTACTCACTATAAAGCTGCAATACCAATAATAACGGTCTTTCCATTACAGATATTTAAATAAATGCTTTCCATGTGAAGCAGGAGTAATTATTATCAATATTTGGGTGAACCAGAATGCTGGTGACAGCTCCAACAGCTGCATTCAGCCTTGGCTCAGTAACAAAACACAGAAAGCTCCCCAGTGAGAAACAAGGCAGGGTTTGATAAATTCCATTCAGCTCTTCAGTTACAGATTATTAAAAGACGAATTATAAAATTGGCACAATAATAGCCATGCACATTCTTTCTGGCCAGCATCATCCCCAGGGCTCTGATAATCACAGTGGAATCTTTAAATCAGAGGACAGTTCAGGTCTAACTCAAACAGACAGTGTTTGTAAAGCTGCCATGCACCATTAGCGCACGTACTTCCCTGAGCAATTGTTCGATTACTTACCACAGACAGCCACACACGGTTGCTGATGGAACAAAGACAGCACAAGATGGCATAAGGGTGTGAGCATCACCTTTTTCTGGTCCACGGGACAGGACTCAGGAGATGGAGGCAGGCAGACAATGCTTTCAATATTTTTAAGCAGAGGCCTTGGACTGAGGGCAGTGTCCTTCATGCTTTCCACACCAGACGAAAGGTTTTGGCAGTATGTTCTTGTGGATTCTAGGTGGAATTCAGCAAAATATATGTAATCTATTAGGATGTTGAATATTTCCAGTCCAATACACTAAATATCTGATCCCTTTCAGATTGCCTGTATTAGAGTTCTCTGCAGAAATGAAACTAATCATATCTAGTTTTATATGTGTATATATCATACACACATATAGAACATATACATATATGCTCATATATATCATATACATGTATTTAGAAAACAAAAGAAGCCAGGTGCGGTGGCTCACGCCTGTAATCCCAGCACTTTGGGAGGCCGAGGCGGGCAGATCACGAGGTCAGGAGATGAAGACTATGGTGAAACCCCATCTCTACTAAAAATAATAAAAATCAGCCAGGCTCGGTGGCGGGCGCCTGCAGTCCCACCTACTCGGGAGGCTGAAGCAGGAGAATGGCATGAACCCAGGAGGCGGAGCTTGCAGTGAGCCGAGATTGCGCCACTGCAATCCAGCCTGGGCAACAGAGTGAGACTCCATCTCAAAAAACAAAACAAAACAAACAAACAAGCAAAAAGGTAAAGAGAGACACGTATATTTGTTTTAAGGAATTGTCTCATGAAATTCTGGGGGCTGGCCAGTCCAAAATCTGCAGAGCAGTCTGGTAGGCTAGCAATTCAATAAGAGTAGATGTTGTGGTCTAGAGTCTGAAATCTGCAGGCCAGGCCAGCAGTGAGGAGACTCAGGCAGGGTTTCTGTAGGAGAACAATATAAAAATAGGTTCTCTTACCATCAGCCATAAAGTCCCAAAGTCTGGGCTGAGAAGTTGGACTGTGGTTTATTAGACATATCTGTAATAACTGGCCTTCACAATTCAAAGAGAATTTCTGTCTGACCTCAGTTGTGACTATCCCAAGTTGAGAAGCTGTGGTCTGAAAAAGTTAACTGGAGAGGTTGACTGTACTTTTTATAGAGAGAAAAAAAGTTACTACATCCTAGAAAAATCTCTCCTTTTTTCAACCAAAATGGTAAAGAGAACAAGAACAGACTTTTGATAAACACATAAAAAATTATTATAAGAGTATTTGCACTCAAATCCTTGTTTGTTGCTATCACTGAAGAATAAGGATAGTATCCTTCTTATTCTCCACTGTATCCTAGTTCCCAGCAGAATTTTTGGCACATAGTAAATGCTCAATAAATATTTATTAAAAGAATGGGCTCCACAGATTGAAGGCATGGATAACATTTTAGTATATTCATCCAAAATTTAGGAAAATGAAATTCATTCCATTTGTCAATTACAGTTTAAGGAGATTATCTAGCAGGAGGCAGCTTTCTTAAAATAAGATTCCAGACAGAAATCCATCTGTCAACTAATGATACAGATATTAAGAACTAAGAAGTCTCTAACAAAATTGCTAAGTCCAACCTCCTGCCTGTGTAGAGAAGCAGCTGAAGTGCTATTATCTGCTTACACTGCAGGACAAGAGTCCTTCATCTCCTTCTGTTCTCCACCTTCAGAATCTGTTAGGAAAGCAGATCTTCTCACCATGAAGCAAACAGGCCCTCATACTGTTTAGACAACAGGATGTCTTGTGGTCAAATTCTTCCCCCAGCATTCAAAATGTTTCTAGACATACACACTATTTTCTTGATGCAAGTTCATAGTTCATGTAATGCAAATAGTGGAGTTAAAATAAACATAGTACAGTTTAAAACTCAATCGCTTGAATAATCATTCTTTTTAAGTTCTTAATAATTAGACCAGAATTGAGCTGAGGCTTATATCTTTAACATCTATGGCAAAAGAAGCTGTTTAAGCAAATATCTATTATAAATAAGCACATGTATTCTATTAAGATTATAACAGGCCATATTAATCCTACTTGTGAGAACTAGATTTTTAAATATTTTTATAGTGATTAGTGGTTATTTGCACATAAAAGGATTTAGGCTTTTAAAAAATGAATCATGTATTTATTAAAGCATATCTAACTAAATGTCTTCATCAATGCTTTGTTGTATTCTTCTAATGTTGTTTCTTTTAATGATGTACTTAAAAAAGAAAAAAGAAAAAAGAAAAAAAAAGCTAGCTGGGTGCGCTGGCTCACTCTGTAATCCCAACACTTTGGGAGGCTGAGGCGGGCAGATCACAAAGTTAGGAGCTCAAGACCCTCCTGGCCAACATGGTGAAACTCCATCTCTACTAAAACACAAAAATGTAGCCAGGCGTGATGGTACGCGCCTGTAGTCCCAGCTACTCAGGAGGCTGAGGCAGGGGAATCGCTTGAACCCTGGAGGCAGAGATTGCAGTAAGCCAAGATCATGCCACTGCACACTGCACTCCAGCCTGGTGACAGAGCAAGACTCTATCTCAAAAAAAAAAAAAAAAAGCTAATGTAGTTTTAAAATATTCTATGATACTTTCACTTTTGTAGTAGTTTAAGTTCATCTAAATTTGTGAGGTTTTGGAAATGTTGAAGAAAATGAACACAAACAATACCTCATAAATTAAAAATATGAGATCTAAAAAAAAATGTTGCCTCTCACCCAAGGAAAAAAAAGAAAAATAGAGTGCTTCCTCCACCAAAACATACAACCCTTCACAAGCATCTATTCATGTCCTTGTCCTTTAATGTGACCAACACTTCAGGGTGGAAATAGTTGACTGAGTGACACAATGGAGAGAAGGCAAAATAAAGAAAGCGTTTGGGTTTTTTGCTTATTATCTGTATTCTGACATTTGTCTAGTTTGTCAGCTGTTCACTTTATGGGATTTAAATCCTAAATTACAAAATCATAGAAAAGAAAACATGAGCCAGACTATGTCTCTGTCAGCAGGGACAGATGGGTTTCTATCTTGGTCTTAGATCCCCTATAAAATATTTCCTATCACGTTATATAACACTTAATTTACATATACTTATTATACCTCTTCCCTGCACAAACTCAAACTTCTACTACACTTCCAAAAATGTTTTTCTTATTTGTAAGTTACACTGAAGACACCTGATCAGCCACCTCCAGAGTGACTCATTTCTAAATTCACACTCTCAATAAGTGTTTATTATGTCACCTGCTATCTGCCAAGCACTGAAACATAGAAAGAAAATAAGGCAGCCCCCAGCGTAAGAAACTTACCTGTGAAGGAAACAGGCCTGTAACAAATCAAGCGAATGCCTCTTTATCAGGCATACAACAGAGGCAGGTACAAAGGAGGACCAGCCAGCTCTCTCTGGGCACTGAAGAAGGCCATCTGGAAAAAAAAGACAGCTCATCTGGCTCTCTGAAAGATGAGGAGATACTCTCTGAAGGGGATAGGAGAGAAAGGCATTCCAGACAAGAATGGCCTCGTGGAAGCAAGGGGAGGAGAAAACAGTGGGAAAATGATGAGTAGGTCATTATCATCAGCAAACAGTAGGCAAACTAAAAACAAATCATGAAGGATTTTTTATGCCCAGAATAATCCTGATTCTTATTGTTCAAGTCAATGGCTTTTAATAGAGAAAAACTGCTTAAGAAAGCTTCAATAAATAGATAAAAACTATGCCCCTTCTTCCTAGAAAACATACATTTTATATAAAATGTCCTCCCCAAACACACTCTCAGGCCTTCAGCCTCTCCACTACCCAAACACACTATCCTTTGTTACTTCATGTTCCTTGCATGTCCATCTGGAGCAGGATCCCCAAAGATCACGATCCCCATTCAAACCTTGAAACAGAAAATTGAATATGAGCTGGAGAGTCCCAAGAGATTGGCTTCATAGCTCAGACTCCACTTTTCCCTCTTCTCCAGTCCTCGACTTCCCAATGCAATCTGTTTTTCCCACATTTCCCTATTCCTTCCTACAGCTATGACATGGAGAAGCCTTCAAATTTTGAAAGAACTTTTTCTTTGAAACCTGTTCTTCCTCCTTTCTTTCCAACTTTACTTAGTAACAATCACTACCACCAACATTTGTGGTGTGTTGCAGAGTGTGGTTGCTAACTTAAATATAACTAGTGGCCCATGACATTTTATCCAATTATCTCAGCCCATGATAGAAATTTAAACGGATACTTGTGTTTTCCTGAGGGAATAACTAATCGTTGACATCCATATGTAAGTCAAAAGGTAGATATTCCCTATGGTTCTTACCCCTGCTCAGCCTTATGCTGCTTCAAACATCTCAAAGAAATCTCAAGAAAATGTGCTAGCTGAAGCCCTGAAGGCAGATAAGGCAAACTCATTCTTGGATTAAGTGTGGATATCTGTCAAAATAAACACCGCCCCTTTAGGGTAGAAAAACTCCATGTGCTACCAAGAGACTGGTTGGTCTTCTCAAGTGATAGTCTTTGTTTCCAGCAGTTGAACATGTGCTGTGGCAGTGTAGATCTGCTGTGGTAAGTGGGAGTTCTTAATGTTAAGCTCATGTGTAACCTCATCCCTATCACCATGAGGGTTCTATTCACCAGACTTAGTCCTTAGTTCTTAAAAACTAATGTTCTCAGTGCTGAGGTTGAGAAGCCCTGGGCCAGAGCAATACACTTGGCCTCTCAGTTTCCACAACTGTATAACAGGGTCATTTAGTTTATACATGTCGAGTGCTGTAAATGCAGTAACGTCCCTGTCCCCATGAAGACTACACTCTTTAATGGGAGTAATAACATTACCTATTTCGGAGGGTTATGAAGCTTATAGGAGTTATTAAATGTTAGGCACTTGGAACAGTACATAGCATACAGGAGGGCTCAATGTAATTTAAGTTGTTCTTTTGAAGCAACTATGACAGCACCTATCACATAGTATATGCTCATTAAAATGCAATTGATATGACTATTAAACATAGATGAGTCAATATTCGTCAAAAGTTTGCTCCCTGAATACCATTCATTTCCTATGCCTGCTGTTTGTTCTCAACTTCCACTGAGGGCCTAGAGGTGTTCCATGGCTTCAGTCAGTTCACAGGGATAAGAAATCAGATAGAAAAATCAACTCAAGATGGATTAAAGACTTAACTGTAAGACCTTAAACTATAAAAATACTAGAAGAAAACCTAGGGAAAATTCTTCCAGACATTGGTCTAGGCAAAGAATTAATGATTAAAGTCTCAGAAGCACAGGCAACAAAAATTAAAATAGACAGTTGAGGCTTACTTAAGCTAAAAAGTTTCTGCACAGCCAAAGAAATAATTAGCAGAGTGAGCAACCTGCAGAATGAGAGAAAATATTTGCAAATTATGCATCCAACAGAAGACTAATATCCAGAATTTACAAAACTCAAACATCTCAACAAAAAAACCTCACATATAATTCCATTAAAAATTGGGCAAAGGACATGAATAGATATTTTTCAAAAGAAGACATACATATGGCCAACAGGCTTCTGAAAAAAAAAAAAAGCTCATCATTAATCATCAGAAAAATGCAAATTGAAACCACAATGAGATATCTTACAACAGTCAGAATAGCTATTATTAAAAAGACAAAAAATAACAGAAGTTGGCAAAGATGGGGAGAAAACAAAATATACCGTTAGTAGGAATGTAAATTAGTATAACTTCTATGGAAAACAGTATGGAGATTTCTCAAAAAAAACTAAAAATAGAACTACTATGCAATCCAGCAATCCCACTACTAGGTATCTACCCAAAAGAAAAGAAATCATTGTATCAAAAAGATACCTGCACTCGTATGTCTATTGCAGCACTATTCACAATAGCAAAGATATGGAATCAACCTTAAGTGCCAGCAACAGATGATTGGGTAAAGAAAATGTGGTATATATACACAACGGAGTACTATTCAGCCATAAAAAAGATCAAAATCATGTCTTTTGCTGTAATATGAATGCAACTGGGGGCCATTATCTGAAGTGAAGCAAGTCAGATGAAGAAAGACAAATAGCACATGTTCTCACTTGTAAGCAGAAGCCAAATGATGTGTATGCATGGATATAGAGTGTGGACTGATAGACAATGGAGACTCAGAAGGGTGAGGGAGTAGGAAGGGAGATAATGAGAAATTACTTGATGGGTACAACGTACATTATTTGGGTGATGGATACCCTAAAAGCCCTGACTTTACCACTGCGCAATCTACACATGAAACAAAATTATTCTTGCACCCCATAAATGTATACAAATAAAAAATTAATAAATTAATAAACCTTAAAAAAATCAGGAGGTCTAGGCAAGACCCTGTTTTTGCTGAACAATGAATGCTTTCCTAATAATCTCAAACAGAAGCAAACAAAGGAAGACAAAGCTACACCAGGGAAAACATTACTTACAAAAGACAGCCTAACCCCATCTCAGACCTGAATTCCAAATTAATGATACTCCTCCAGATTGCTCAATGGAAAAAAGGGGTAACAAAAGCTAAATCATTTTGCTCCTTTGCACAAACTTCCACCAAAAGTACAAATGCCAGCCATCATTTTGTACCAGGCATTAGTCAGATGATTTTTGTTTACACATTCTTTTTGAGGATTTGTTTTGCTTTGCTAGCACAGCTATCCTTGGCTTATGACCAAGAGAGCCCTGAACATTTCATTCTGTGAACTCTTATTGATTCAAGGGCAAGGCTGACTAGAAAGGCAAATCATGCAGCCCAAAGAACAGAAGCTTTGACTCCACACAGAAAATCCAGATTAACTCTCTAAACAGTTGTCTCCTAGATGGCTTGCTAGAGAATTTTAGAAGGATGAGTTTCAAACTAGAATTCAAACTAAAGAGTTTTGATTTCTATCCCCTCTTCTAGGGCTTTTAAAAAAAAAAAATAGTGCTTCTGGCAGATTTTCAACAAAGCTTATGATAAAATCTTAATGTTTTCATTTTAAAATCCAAGAATGAAATTGTGTCCCAGTATAAAAATCTGTCCCTATTTTCTCCTCTTAATTCTAAAAAGCTTTTCATCACATGTGAAATTAAAACATTTACTCTCATTACCTTTGCAACATAACTTTAATTTGTAAATGTCAGACTTCTAATCTCTGTCATCTGAAAAATTATCCAAAATTAGTCTTTACTGTTTTCTTTAAAAAAAATATATATATAGCACTTTTTTTTTACAACTAAATCCACCTTTCCTTGAAGGCCTGCAGGTTAACAAGGCCATTATCCCAGACCAAGTCCCCTTAAGGGATTCAATTAGAGCACTTATATACTTTTTAATGCTTTGGATTATTTTCCAGAATTGCAAATGTTAGTGATAGACTGCTACCCTAGAACTAGCAGAGTGATTTTCATAGATATACACGTGAGAGCAGAGTTTAAATGGACCCTCACTTATCAAAAGTTTTGAAGACTTGCTTCTTTGACAAATGGCAGATACCCTTTAGACTGGTACCAACCTTCTAGCCTTCCAGTGTTGTAAAACACACTATCAGGAATCACTTGAATGCAGGCTGTCATAGAAATTCCCATGCTTTATTTGTTTATAACAATACAAAAAAAATTATGTAGAACTTTTGATGGTCCACCTTTCTTTTTATGAGAAGTGTCAGAAAAATAATACACTGAGAAAAAACTTTGTTATTAGTAACCTAGCTGGGTGGACTCAAGACTGAATGTTTTAGCAAGTTTCAGGTTTTTTTCCTATTTGATGTCATGTAGAACTAAGGGTTTTTTCCTTTTTTGGAGAACCCAGAAAAATTGTTGTAATACAAATGATCGAGAAAATTTCATCATAGTTTTCTTATAGGTGGTTTATTTCAGCTATGTTTTCTAAGCTTATTTCATTTTAATATTTTATTTTATTTTGATATTTAATTATTTTACATTTATTTGGTTGATTCAGTTATGTTTTCTAAGATACAGTAAAGTTACATATGCTATGTGTGACTTGAAAAGAGAATATTATCTGTGTCCTCAGTCCTTATGTTACTTTCTACATACCTCTGTTACAGTATACATAGTGTGATATTTGTCTGCATTATTTCCCACTAGACTCTGAGCTTCAGGAGGACAGATAACAAGCCTCAGCCATCTCCAGTTTTCCTAGGACCTAGCTCTTAGTTGGTATTCAGATATTTATTGCATAAAAGATAATCATGAAATTCATTTCCTTTGTTACTTAAGCCAAACAAAGACTAGAGTTGAAAAAGTTATAAATAAGTTAAACATACATTTCTTGTCTAGTAACAATGTGAATAAAAACAATCTCAGGAAAATATTTAGACCAGCTCTTGACAACCAGGATTCCTCAAAAGAATTAAAGCCTACGAAGAATGATTTGAGTAACTGTTTTCTCAATTATCTCAGGGCTGATACGTTCTATATGCACAGAAGAGAAATTAATTCCATACATACAATAGGTGCCTTGGGATGTTAGAGCTTAGTTATTCGGAATGCTGGTTAAGAAGGGCTGATATGGATTGTGCAAATCTAAACCATAAATATGAAAATGACTTAAATCATTTTTCATTCGGATCTTAGGAAGGATAGTATCACATATTGATTAGGCCAATCCGTTAATGAACTGGTTAAATATTTAACGATTAGTCTGGTGTCTAACAGCCTAGGTAATCTAGAAAGTAGAGGCTGAGACAAAGATTTAAGGTGCCAACACTATTTGGGGGAGATGTAAGCTCAGGGCAGCAAGAGAAAGAAAAGAAAATGAGTTAAGGCACAGGTGCATTGCAGTATGGTATACTTTGCTACCCCTTCTCTTCCACCGCCACCATCCCCATGACCGAGAAAGAGATCCAGCAGGTCACTCAACGGGCATGTGTGCATGGTACATGGGACTTCTCGAGAAGTGCTGTGCAGAGGAACTGCATTTCAGAGTAGTCTGTGGAAGAAAGAATGAAGAAGTCTATCTGCCCAGCTCTCTCTCATCTCCCATTTCTTAATGGTCAAGGCTCACCCTGTGGGGAGTGAACACCCACTCCCTTCTTGGTTGCACCATCAGCTCCTCAGGAGTCTCAAGACTCCAGATCTTACCCCTGGAAAGCAGTGTTTTATCCAAGTCCAAAAATGAAGGGGCGATGAGGAGGGTGGGACACCAAGCTAGAGAGAAGGAAAGTGGCAGTCATGGGAATCTAAGATGCCACATGATGCCTGTGCTCTGGAGCAGCTCAATTAAACCTTATTCAGGGTGAAGAGCTTAGAATCCACTTTCTGCTTGAAGACCAGCAGTTGCTAAGACATATACAGAGGAGAATTCTATTTAATAAGGAAGGACCCTTCCAAGACTCCCTGCCTGGCTTTGCATCTTCTAGGGAAATGGCTCTGTTCCAAGACACACACTCTCCTTTTACATTATCTTGGAGAGCTCTGGGCACTAGTCCAAGCTACTATTTTACCATGTCTCCCAAAAGCTAAATTGCTGTTTCTGGGTATAGATGGAAGAGAGCACTTCAATGGATTGTTTAGCTTGGTTTGTTTTCAACAAATCTTATCCAGCTTACAATTTGCACAGCCATTAAGGTAATTCATGTCAAGATCTAGCACTGTCATCCTTTCACCTGTATTTAGTCTCTTGGCTAACTCATCTGCTATTGTCAATTATTACAGCTAGCCCTATCCTAAATAGATGAAGTAAGCCAGGTGATAGTTAGTATGACCTGTCTCTTAAAATGAGTAGATGACCACAACTCTTGAATTATCTCCTGTAATCTGTTCTTTTACAATAAAATTGAACATCTAAAAACTAGAGGCTGCACAAATGTCCAGGGAAATTCACTTTTCTAACATCATAAACTACATTCAACAAGTCTTTCCAGGCTTTTGTCCACTCTGGCAGTCATTGTATATATTATTCATCTACCTATTCTGTAGAGCAAATCCACCTGAGACTCTGCCACACATTCGAAAGGTTAAATGTTGACATTCATCTTCCCAAGACAAATCTTCCACCTAGACATATGTATACTTGATGAGATGCTGGTAGAGATCACCAAGCATGCCGAATTTTGCCAAGGATTACAAGTGTTTGGGATCTACCAGCTAGTCTCCTTAATCTCCTGTTACAATGTTAACAATCCTTAGAGCAATTATCCACCTTGGAAATTTTTGATAAAGAAAATACTTAAGTGTATCAAATACATTAGTCAAGAGAAGTTTAAGAACATTTAGTGTTTTCTGGTTAAAGCTAAATAAAATGCAGTTATGCCACAAACTAAGGCCTTGAGGAAAAGACTGCTGAATCCCTTGTGTAACGGAGTAACTTCATCTCTGAGTTCTCACTCAGTGAAGCCATATTTTTGGCATCAGGTTCTGCTTTTGGTCCATTAGCCTTCATCCATTTGAAGGGTTCATGACATCATCTGTGCAGGCTCGCAGTACTGAAGGTTGCATTTTGTAGAACACTCAGCCATGTCGAGTCATTTATCAAAAGCAGCTGGCCTCCCTCTACACCCTGATTTAGTCTGAACTGTGCCTAAGAGTTCTGCAATCTCTATGAAGACTGACTTATTAAATTTCTGTTGAAATCTCTGCTGGGATGAATGATTGATAGCCAGTGCTTTCCCCCTTGACCCATTTTTTTCCAGTAGCCCCACCTTCTACAACAGTAACTCTTTCCATTCAGCTCTACTATACCCAAAAGTTTGTGTCCAACTTAACGGAACAAAAAGTATTGTGATGAGACAAACACAAAATACGGCCTTCTGTGCAAACTGCAACTTTGGTCTTAGGCAACTTACAGTCTAATGGACTACAGTAGAACTTATAGAAGTCCAGCTGAAATAAACCAATACAGTCATACTGATTATCAAAATATTGAAATACTTTTATACTTTTTTTTCGGAGGGAAAAAAAAGTTGCCCAGGCTGGAGTGCAATGGCATGATCTCAACTCACTCCAACCTGTGCCTCCTGGACTCAAGCGATCTTCCTGCTTGAGCCTCCCTATTGGCTGGAACTACAGGCATGTGCCAGCACGCCTGGCTAATTTTTGTGTTTTTTTGTAGAGATGGGGTTTCACCATGTTGCTCAGGCTAGTCACAAATTTCTGAGCTCAAGTGATGCTCCCACCTCAGCCTCCCAAAGTGCTGGGATTACAGGTATGAGCCACCATGCCCAGTCTATACTTCTCAATAAGTATAAGAATTCCTCTTAGCAGCTAAGCTCCACATTCACTTCAGTTGTTATTCTTATCTATCCTCCCCAGATCAGTATTAACAAACACATTTCCTTTCTTATATCATATTTCTTCCTCAGAAAGGCAACACTCTGTGACTTACCTATCACAATCAACTGTGATGCCAGCCAACCAAAAGTGGCTGGAATTTTTTTGACATCTATCAAGGTCTGGTGCAGCTCATGATCTGTCGAAAGCCAGTTTGGTGCTGGCTGAGTCTTGGAAAGGGCTGTTCTAACCGTATACAACCCAAGTGGTGGGATTGCAAGAGTTTCATTTCAGAGCTCAGATCACCAGGATTATAAAAGAAGGCCTAGGCTGTGTTGTGCAATGGATAATGCATTGGGCTTGTAAAGGAAGGCCCAGATGAAGCCAAACTTAGCAAGGAAGTTGAAACCTAGAGGAGGATAAAAAAGCATGAAAATGTGGGTTCCCCTCTTTGAGCCTAGACTGAGACAATTAATCCACACCCTCAAACTGAAAGTGATCAGGCAAAGCCAAGCTGACCTCAGATAGAGCATACCTCAAAAAAGCAAGTAATTCTCCAACCTCATTTTTCCTCAGTAGTTCACAAGTGTCCCTATGACTGAGGACTAGTCCCTCTCCAATGAGCAAAGAATAACATTTTCTAATTTGCCATATTTCTTTTCTCCAGAGAAAATTTAATTACAATAGGCAATGTGTCTCCAGGTTATATAACACTATGACATATAAGATTTCTATCCAATAAACTGTCAGAAGCAACATGATGCTACATCTAGAAAACCCTGTAGTCTCAGCCCGAAACTCCTTAAGCTGATAAACAACTTCAGCAAAGTCTCAGGATACAAAATCAATGTGCAAAAATCACCTATACACCAACAACAGTCAAGCCGAGAGCCAAATCGGGAATGTACTCCCATTCACAATTGCCACAAAAAGAACAAAATACCTAGGTATACAGCTAACTAGGGCGGTGAAAGATCTCCATAAGGAGAACTACAAAATAATGCTCAAGGAAATCAGATATGACACAAACGAATGGAAAAACATTCCATGCACATGGATAGGAAGAATCAATATTGTTAAAATGGCCATACTGCCCAAAGCAATTTATAGATTCAATGCTATTCCTTTTAAGCTACCATTCAGATTCTTCACAGAACTAAAAAAAAAAAAAAAAAAAAAAAAAAAAAAAAAAAAAAAAAAAAAATTTAAATTCATATGAAACCAAAAAATAAGCTGAATAGCCAAGGCTAAGCTAAAAGAACAAAGCTGGAGGCATCACACTACTCAACTTCAAACTATACAACAGGGCTATAGTAACCAAAACAGCATGGTACTGATACAAAAACAGGCATATAGACCAATGGAACAGAACAGAAAACTGATATGGTTGGCTCTGTGTCCCCACCCAAATCTCATCTCAAATTGTAATCCCTATGTGTCAGAGGAAGGGCCTGGTGGGAGGTGACAGGATCATGGGGACGGATACCCCCTTGCTGTTCTCATGATAGTGAGTGCTCATATATCTGATGGTTTAAAGGTGTGGCACTTCCCCTTTCACTCTCTCTCCTGCTGCCATGTAAGATGCGCCTTGCTTCCCCTTCGCCTTCTGCCATGGTTGTAAGTTTCCTGGTGCCTCCCCAGACATGCAGAACTGTGAGTCAATTAAACCTCTTTTCTTTATAAATTACCCAATCTTAGGTATGTCTTTATAGCAATGTGAGAATGAACTAATAAGAACTCAGAACTAAGACCACACACCCACAACTATCTGATCTTTGACAAACCTGACAAAAACAAGCAATGGGGAAAGGATTCCATATTCAATAAATGGTGCTAGAATAACTGATTAGCCATATGCAGAAGATTGAAACTGGACTCCTTCCTTACACCACATATAAAATTCAACTCAAGATGAATTAAAGACTTAAATGTAAAACCAAAAACTATAAAAACCCTAAAAGACAACCTAGGCAATGCCATCCAGGACATAGGCATGGTCAAAGGTTTCGTGATGAAAATGCCAAAAGCAATTGCAACAAAAGCAAAAGTTGACAAATGGGATCCAAGTAAAGAGCTTCTGTACAGCAAAAGAAACTATCAACAGAGTAAATAGACAACCTACAGAATGGGAGAAAATTTTTGCAAACTATGCATCGGACAAAGGTCTAATATCAAGCATCTATAAGGAACTTAAACAAATTTACAAGAAGAAACAAACAACCCCATTAAAAAGTTGGCAAAGAACATGAACATACACTTTTCAGAAGACATACGTGCAGCCACAAACATATGAAAAAAAAAAAAGCTCAACATCACTATTCATTAGAGAAATGCAAACCAAAAACCACAATGAGATACTATCTCACACCAGTCAGAATGGCTATTATTAAAAAGTCAAAAAACAACAGATGCTGGCGAGGTTGTGGAGAAAAAGGAATGCTTTTACACTGTTGGTGGGAGTGTAAATTAGTTCAACCATTGTGGAAGACAGTGTGGTGATACCTCAAGGTCCTAAAGACAGAAATATCATTCCACCCAGCAATCCCATTACTGGATATGTACCCAAAGGAATATAAATCTTTTATTATAAAGACACATTCACATGTATGTTCATTGCAGCACTATTCACACTAGCAAAGACATAGAATCAACCTAAATGCCTATCAATGATAGGCTAGATAAAGAAAATATGGTACATATATACCATGGAATACTTAAAAAAGAACAAAATCATGTCCTTTAGGGACATGGATGGAGCTGGAGGCCATTATCCTTAGCAAACTAATGCAGGAAAAGAAAACCCAATACCACATGTTCTCACTTATAAGTGAGAGCTAAATGATGAGAACACATGCACATATATGGGGGACAACAACACACTGGGGCCTACTGGATGGTGGAGGGTGGGAGGAGGGAGAGGATCAGAAAAAATAACTAATGGGTACTAGGCTTGATACGCGGGTGATGAAATAATCTGTACAACAAACCCCCATGACACAAGTTTACCTGTGTAACAAACCTGTATATGCATCCCTGAACTTGAAAGTTTTAAGTACAAAAAATTAAAAAATAAAATAAATTGTCATGAGGTCATAAAATGTTTGACAGGTCCTTGCTCATATAGAGTTTGGAGCACTCTATATGGAAGAGCATTTTGCACTGCTTCAAAATTTACTTTTTTTCCCCTACTGAGTAATCCCAGGGGATATTTCACAAGAATTATATGGCCTAAGTAAGGCTGCTGTAACTTTGAAATGTATCATCTATTTTTTTATCTAGCAAAATAAATTATCAGTTGAAAATTATACTCATTAAACTAAACTATTTGCAAATTCTATTCCCCTGAAACACTCATTGAATCTGTCACATAATTTCTGCTCACAAAGGGCATGAAATAATCAATTTTCTAAACTTTTTTCTTCCTTCTCTTTTATATAAAATTTCCATTTTTAATTCAAATTTTTAATTTCAATTTATATTTCACTAAATGAATCAAGAACCCCATGGGTAAAAGGTATACTTAAATACATATAACAATGACATAAATGTTTCCACAACTTGATTCTCCCTAGTCCTTTCTATTCTCTCCCATTTATCCCTAAACAATAATTCCTTCACAAATATATCAATTTAATACGGGAAAGTTGACAATTTCTAAAACAGAGGTATCAGTGAATGTGGACAAACCAATAACTATTTCAAAAGAAAACGCCACACAGGTAAGTCAGAATCAAAATGAGCACCCATATTCCCTAATCTACCTTTAAAAAGTGAAGAAGTGATCTGAGTCTCTAAGGTACCTTTCTAGTTGGAGCAAGAATATTCCCATTGCAATGTCTTAGGCGTCAACCATTTCAGCATCGATTCATTCATTAGTCTAAAATTGATTATATGCCTACTATTTATGCACCAATGAGGATTCAGTCTTAAAATGGAAGTAACTGAACCTTATTACCTTACGAAGATAAAGTTCGTGAGGATTAGATGATATGATTCATGTAAAGTACTTAGTACAGTGTCTGGCACAGAAGAAGCACTAAATGAAAGCTAACAATGGATAACACTGTTGACAACAATAGTGGGCACTGGTACTACAAAGATAAATACTACTTTTATTAACCTCAGGTTGCTGAAGATCTAGCAGGGCACATAGATGTGTGGCTATAACAGGAGTATACAGTGGCACAATAAATACAGTAACATTGCCTCCTGGATTTCCCAGAGTAACCCAGATTTCCAATATTCTGCCCCATTGACAGACCTTGAGTTTAATTCATATCTGATTATCTTATGTATGAAATGTGGTTTCTAGGGCACGGTGGCTCATGCCTGTAATCCCAGCACTTTTGGGAGGCTGAGGCAGGCAGATCACCTGAGGTCAGGAGTTCGAGAACAGCCTGGCCAACATGGCGAAACCCTGTCTCTAGTAAAAATATAAAAATTAGCTGGGCATGGTGGCACGTGCCTATAAACCCAGCTTCTTGGGAAGCTGAGGCAGAATTGCTTGAACCCAGGAGGTGGAGGTTGCAGTGAGCCAAGATCGTGTCATTGCAAGGCAGGCAGATCACCTGAGGTCGGGAGTTCGAGACCAGCCTGAACAACATGGAGAAACCCATCTCTACTAAAAATACAAAATTAGCTGGGCATGGTGGTGCATGCCTGTAATCCCAGCTACTCAGGAGGCTGAGGCAGGAGAATTGCTTGAACCCGGGAGGTGGAGGTTGTGGTGAGCTGAGATCACACCATTGCACTCCAGCCTGGGCAACAAAAGCGAAACTCCATACCAAAAAAAAGAAAAAGAAAAAGAAATATGGTTTCTACAGCTATAATAAAATCACAACTGAAACAATATAGCATTGAAGAAGCATTAGAAATTCTTACTTTTAATTAATGTACAGTTTTGTTAAAGAACCTTATGCACATGGAACCATTAAAAAGCAAGATAAAACAGCATATAATCAGGCTGAACTGCTTAGATCGGATAATAAGTGTTAAAATGCTATTAAGAATTCAGAGTGGTTACTTTTTGAAGAAACTGAAACTTGCATGCAAGCTTAAATTGGATTGAAATTTCGTAACAAGAGATTAAGTAACCAGGGGAGGCTGAGCATCATTGTATTTGAAGAGGACAGTCAAGGTACAGGTCCGACTTCAGATTCTAAAATTGCTTCCTCAAAGATGAAAAAGTAAACGTGTTGAGAATAGTAGTAGAAGACTACTATAAATACAGTGGCCAGGAACAATGCTTCAGACATCACACTTCTTCAAGCAGCTGGAGAAAAGGAATTTACTTGTCCCTGGACAGCTTAGTGGAAGCTGGAGGTATAAAAATATTTTATTTAGCTGCAAATCCCCTTGCATGTATTTAGCACTTTTAGCTTTGCAAAGTCCTTGCTATATGGTCTCACTTGAGTCTCCCTTGCTGCAGCCAGTGACCAACTATGAAGCAAGATCCCCTTCCAGCCCTCAGTTGTGTGTACAGTGCAGTTTTCACAGTTCTAAAACACTGGCTAAGTAATCCACATCTCTACCTTGCCGAATAAGAAAGCACCATTAATGGAATTGGGCCCCTAAGAAATGTAAAGTCGGCCTCGGTTTGGGAAAGACATTTGGCTATTGTTACATAATCACTGATTAATTTCTTATTTCCTTCTTAAATTTTGGATCTGATTTGAGATTATTTGGAAGCTAAGTAAGAGCTCCCACATCATGGATTTCTTCATGTAATAAGTGGTAGGTATGTAACTGTGTTCTAGAAGAATTCAGAGTAAAAGAACAGCAAAGCATTAAAGGTTTTTTCAAATTGTCCAATAATGTAATATAGCAAGGGTTGTCTTTTGATTATGGAAATATATGTACTGTAATATGTGCAACTTTCCAGAAACATGCCTTCCCACTCCCGTGTGTTAGAGAAGTAGAATATGCCCCCTCTACCAGGGCTATGAGATGTTTGGAATTGATGCATGTCAAGCAGATTGATAGTATCCCCAATTGCTCTTTAGCATTTTAGTCTGTTGTAGCTATTCTTGGCAAACAAAGAAGTCTGGCTTTAAGCGGAGTTTACAGCACCCTACAGATCCAACCTAGCTCTTCATAACCATCAGACTGTGCCTTTTCCCATCTGGCAGAGAATAATGACTTCGATTTAAGAACATCTTGGTTCTAAGGCATTGACTCTTTTTGTAAGTTCTTTCAACTTTCTCATCCCTACTTTTCAAAAAACTAACAAATATGTACAGGTTAAGCAGTTTGCCTCCCATCAGCTGGGGAACGAAGATTTGACTGAAGTAGTCATTGTTGGGAGCCACCGGAAAAAGCATCTAGAATTTAGGTGAATTTAGAGAATAAAGTTAGAAGAATCAATAAACAATGGAGTTTAATGGCCGGGCACGGTGGCTCAAGCCTGTAATCCCAGCACTTTAGGAGGTCGAGACGGGCGGATCATGAGGTCAGGAGATCAAGACCATCCTGGCTAACACAGTGAAACCCCATCTCTACTAAAAAATACAAAAAAAAAAAAAAAAAAAAAAAAACTAGCCGGGCGAGGTGGAGGGCGCCTGTAGTCCCAGCTACTTGGGAGGCTGAGGCAGGAGAATGGCGTGAACCCAGGAGGCGGAGCTTGCAGTGAGCTGAGATCCGGCCACTGCACTCCAGCCTGGGTGACAGAGCAACACTCCGTCTCAAAAAAAAAAAAAAAAAAAAATGGAGTTTAAATAGCTACAGAAGCAGATAACTCCATGAAATAGCTTACAAGGATATTGTTCCTGAAACTGGAGAAATTGGTGAATATCCTCAGGAAGATGACTGAAATGAAACTGACAGAAAAGAAAACTCACTGAAACACAGCTGGCATTGGCCAAGGATTGTTTTAGAAAAAGGTTTTCTTTTTTTTTTTTTTAAGACGGAGTCTTGTTCTGTCGCCCAGGCTGTAGTGCAGTGACGCAATCTTGGCTCACTGCAAGCTCTGCCTCCCAGGTTCAAGCCATTCTCCTGCCTCAGCCTCCAGAGTAGCTGGGACTACAGGTGCCCACCACCACACCCAGCTAATTTTTTGTATTTTTTGTAGAGACACCCAGCTAATATTTTGTATTTTTAGTACAGACAGGGTTTCACCGTGTTAGCCAGGATGGTCTTGATCTCCTGACCTCGTGATCTGCCCACCTTGGCCTCCAAAAGTGCTGGGATTACAGGCGTGAGCCACCGTGCCCAGTCTAGAAAAAGATTTTCGAGGGCAATGTATTAGTGAGGATTTCTTCATGTTTATCCAGCATCTTGAAGGAGAAATAACTCTAACACAAAAAAACAGCCTTCAGAAATACCTACTGTCATTGCTATCATTCTATGTTGACGAAGGCATATCTGGGCCTTTAACTTAGGTAGCTGCATGAAGGTACTTGCCAGAAAAAATACCCCTGCAACTACATATGACTGCAAAGAATCATTCTAACAGGTTTTTTTTTTTTTATTGGTACCAAAATAGGAATTCTGGTTTGCACATCAATGCCTTGTAAGTTTCATTAGTAAAACCTGGTCTCCTATGGGTTAATCATCTCTGTGTCATTAACTATATTAAGTTTCTGAAACTATGAAGTGAAGACCGCAGCTCACCATATGGGATGCCCTCTCCAAGGTACTGACTCCCCTGGGGTCCTGCCCACAGCTGCTGGACAACCTCACTCTGGACCTGTCTGTACCTGTGACATCCTCCATTTGGTGGTCTAGATCAGTGCTTCTCAAGCTTAGGGTGCTTTCAAATCACCTGGGGATCCTTTTAATAGGTAAACCTCTACACACACTCAACAAGCCAAGCAGATGCATTATTTTTGCTGCCCGGAATCTAAAATCTTTCAGTTTCCTTATCCATGACGTAGGAGGTTTGAAGAGCTCTCAATGGTGAACAAGTTTGCTCTCTTGAACCATTTGTGAAGGATTGGTCATGACTGTGTTAGTGTTGTTCTGGGAAGGAGTCTGAAGTTGTCTTAGGAAAAAACAATTGATCAGTAATGCCTGCCATGTGTTTAGCATAGCAGACGTGTCATGTATTAAAAATCCCACATAGATAATCTCCAAACTTCCTAACTTTCCATGATTCTTGGAATTCATAGTATTATTTCAGACATCATGGGAAAGAGAGAAATGTCTTTCCATAATGAAAACAAGCCATCTAGTATCCCAATATTTAACATATGTGTGTTTGTGTATGTGTGTAACAGGAACAGTTGTTAAGCCCAGACTTTTGAGTTCATATTTTCTCTAGAGAAGTTCCAAAGATAACACATGCCTCTGGCTTGCTGGCCTCTGTCATTGTGGTACTACAGCTTTGTCTGTGTGGTCAGGAGTAAAAGGAATATGTCTATCACATTGCCAGAATTTCTACGTGCTCTTATGAAATAATTAGTTAAATTTTAATGAGACATGGAGGAGATCCAGGTAAGCCATGAGGAAGTTGTAAAAAATGGGGAGAATTTCCTCTTTTTTTAACTTTCCTTGTTCTTGTTATTATTTAATTTAATATATATTAATATCTAGTGGAAGCAAACCATGTAAATGTCTAATGTTAAGATATACCTATTTGATGAACTGTTACATAGCCATTAAAATTATCAAGGAAAAACTTGTAGTAACAATGTGAAATATTTATGTTGTAAGGTAGAAGGAAAATGGAACATGAAAATGTTCACAACTGTTAAAATATATCCATCAGAAGGGGGAAGATGGAGCAAAAATGGCTCAAAATATTAATTGTTATTTTTGAAGAAAAAGTCCACAGGTACAATGTTTCTTACTTTTTTAAGTTTGTTACAATAAGCATATATCTATACAGCTTTTACAAAAGGAAATAAATTACAAAGAAAACTTACTATGTTTGGTTTAAATGAATAGTTCCCTTGTTAGTTATAGAAGTAATTTAACAATATTAAGGCAAACTGGGAGTGTGGATTCACCTATAATCTCATTACTTGGCAACCTGACAATTTTAGTTTATTGTCATAAATATATTTTGAAGTTTGAAATAAAAATGGAGAAAAGTATCTGTGGCTGAACTGTTAGTTTGTAAAACTCAAAGGAAGCTAGAAATGTCTGTAATTTTAAAAGGAGTCATACATTAATTCAAAACCCATATCTACATAAGCTCAGGACTTCAAAATATGCCAACTTCTGATTGGTAATGGATCGGTGCAAAGGATTCAGACTCGAGTTATTCTATAAATGATTTTATGTCTTTCAGTTTTAAGCTGACGGCATGGAATAAAAAGCCGGCTTTTTCCATATGTGAAAAGACATCAAGATAACAATAATATAAATAACAATTATCTAGAATTTTTCCACCTACAAAGCACTTTTAGCTGACTTATTCTTAGCAACCCTTGGAGGTAGGTATAATTATGCCTGCTTTACAGATTAAGATACTGAGGCTCAGCGACATTAACTGTCTTGCCCAAGATGACACAGTTAAAATGAGATACAAATTTGAATTCCCAAGAATTTTCACTACTGCCACTTGTAGAAGTTTGAATGTTTTGATGAAAACCCTACCCTCCCTTTCAGAAACAAAAACTCTACCCTCCCTCTTAGAAAGATCCTGTCATCAACAGATCCTGGTTAAAGCTTTTAGCACAGTCATTCTCAGAGGAGCACAGAAGTTTATGAGAATCATTTGTAGGGGCTTTTTCAAATGTACACTAACACCACCCTGAGGCTCTCTTATACCTTCCTAAAGGCACTGTGTTCCCTACGCCCAGTGAGAATTGTGCCCCATTGTGCACTGGCATTACGGATGTGCAATGTCACTGTTTTCTTCCATTCACCTGTGCTAAGGCAGAAGATGGATTGAAAACTATGTGCCATAGTTCTGTTCTTCTGTTTTGGCAGAAGAAAAACTCTAGAGAATGTAAAGCCTGCTGTGACTGAGAGTTAGAAAGGTCCTAGAACTCTAGACAGCCTGGACATGTCAAGAAAGATTCCAAAATTGGGTTGTTTTTCTTAAAGAAAGGTCAGAATTCACCAGAGTGAGACTCAGGGTATGCGTTCTTCTCCATTTGTGCACCACCCCATGTGCATTCTCTGTTCCTCCATGGCAGCCTAGGTTCTCAGAGAACTGATGCTTACAGATAGTATTATCTAAGTTTTTTGTTTGTTTGTTTGTTTGTTTTTGAGATAGAGTTTCACTCTTGTTGCCCAGGCTGGAGTGCAGTGGTGAGATCTCAGCTTGCTGCAATCTCTGCCTCCCAGGTTCAAGTGATTCTTTTGCTTCAGCCTCTCAAGTAGCTGGGATTACAGGCATGCGCCACCATGCCTGGCTAATTTTGTATTTTTAGTAGAGACGGGGTTTCACCATGTTGGTCAGGCTGGTCTCGAACTCCTGACTTCAGGTGATCCACCCTCCTTGGCTTCCCAAAGTGCTGGAATTACAGACGTGAGCACCCGGCACTATTCTCTATGTTCTTAAGCTCAGATGCCCTGGATGGTTCAGCCAATGGAAGGCAACAGCAGGAGAGATGAGGGTATTTCTCTGCTACTCGCTCCCTACTCAGCTTTATGGTTCACAATCTGGCAGTGGCACCATCCGTCTCTGACTGTAGCTCCTGCTGTAGTTGCAGTTGGCTACCCTTCTATAGCCCCAATTTTTAATGGGCCTTAATAACAACACTCTTCCTTCCCCTCCACTCTTCAAAGTTGCTGGTCTCAGAGTGCTTCAACATTCCTTGCTGGTCTTTTTAACCCTGCCACAGCTCTGTAAATTGTCCCTTTACGAAAATTCCTATTATATCTAGTTATTCATATTTCTTTCAATCCTGCTCAAAAATCCCTTTAAATGCTATGCTACTGTGATTAGTTGACATTACTGCATGGATATCTTACTAAAGGATATGTTGATATTTTGTTAATATGTAATCTAACCTAAATAATCCCTAAGGCTCCATGTGGCTCAGTCTTAGCTGCGAGTCACAGTCAAAGGAAACATAAATCTGGCTTCATAAACTTTGGACCATATTGCAGATATTTTCTATAGGTTTTTTAACTAGGCCATCCAGGAGTTTTACACAGGATATCAAACAGAAAATTTCCCAGAAATTATCTTTAGGCTCCAGTACTTAGTTCTGAAATTCCGCACATAGTATAATTGCTAAAATTTCTCCTACTGTCTCTCATTTTGGAGGGTACCTCACCACAATTCTATTCATTTCTCCACTTGTCTGTGAGCACCTTTCCTCGCTTCCCAGCCAGGTGCGACCACCAGGACTTACCCACGCTCTGGCCACCTGGTTGGAGAACTCACTCTGTAACCCCATGTTACCCCATCCTTTCTCAGTCCTATGAGAAAGAAGCATGTAGCCTTCTGGGAATTCCTCTGATGACTTTTCATAAATAAATTTCATGAAAAATTTCAGATGAATAAAATTCTTCCCTTCATGTTGGTGAGAACATTTTATATACTAAAGTTATCCCTGCCTAAGGGGAAAAGACTTGCCCTTTATACCTCAAGCCTGTAGCCTAAACAACACTGAGCCACCCAAATACAAAATATACTTACTACCCAGGAGAAAGTGAATAGTTTTCCTTAGGGAGTGGAGCCTGAAGCTGAAGACAGAGAAAAAAAATCACACCAGTGGAAAAACCCACTGATGAACATCATCATACTCAGTGTTTATTTACTTTCGATAATAGTTTGTTCACTAAGAAAAAAATCAAAATGTTTTATTTCTCTTTCTAGAAAGAAAAAAGCAGACATAAACATTTTTTGAAGGGAATGGAAGTATCACTAAATAAAGAAAATACGGCAAGCCTGTGACCAAATCTATGATGAAAGAGCAAAAAGAATATCAAAATCGGCCGGGCGCGGTGGCTCAAGCCTGTAATCCCAGCACTTTGGGAGGCCGAGGTGGGAGGATCATGAGTTCAGGAGATGGAGACCATCCTGGCTAACATGGTGAAACCCCGTCTCTACTAAAAAATACAAAAAACTAGCCGGGCGAGGTGGCGGGCGCCTGTAGTCTCAGCTACTCGGGAGGCTGAGGCAGGAGAATGGCGTGAACCTGGGAGGTGGAGCTTGCAGTGAGCTGAGATCGCGCCTCTGCACTCCAGCCTGGGTGACAGAGTGAGACTCCGTCTCAAAAAAAAAAAAAAAAAATCAAAATCATACAGGGTTTTTTTCTATAGGAAATTCAGATTGCGAGTCATTAAGTCCTACACATTTACCTCAAAAATTCAGTTCTGTTACACAGAATTTGGAATAATTATACAAAATTATAGGTAGATTTTGGGCAAGAATAATCTCATCAATTTTCAATGTCACTGCCACAACATAAAGCAAAAGTAGAGAAAAATTCGAGAATTGCGCATACTTTGTCTCAAGTTTTAAGTTCCCCATCTAACTTACATAAGATGCCTTAACATTCTTTGTCAAGGGCAAACTCAACAACCACCAGAGTGGAGGCACAGATGGGAACAGCAGGCCAGAGGGCCATGCATTTGGCCAGCCAGCCTGCCCTGGGAAGCACTGACCAGGAAGAAAAAAATGCGCCCTTTTTCTTGTAAGTCAACATAAATTCTGGGACATATTTCTTCATCTATTCACTGACATGTAGAGAATGTATCTGAGAAAAGATGGGTAATAAAGTTAGAGATCTGTATGGTGGCAATCCTGAATAATTCACAGGAAATTTGCCTTATGGGCAAGCAGTTGGACCAAGAGGTGGCCTCCAGGGGACTCACTGCACTAAGAATTTCCAGCAAATAGAACAACGCACAGATGAGGCCATTAATGTCCCACATATTAAACTACTGCAAATATTTCTCAGGTAGAACAACTCTATAAAAGGGAATCCCTGCTCTTTTTAATCTCCCAAGAAGTTTGGGGAAATCCTAATACAGATGATGGAGCAGTGGTGGACGAGGTAAAGAAAATATGGTACATATAGGCCATGGAATACTACTTAGCCATAAATAAAGGAACAAAATCATGTTCTTTGCAGCAACATGGATACAGCTGAAGGCCATTATCCCAAGCAAATAAATGCAGGAACAGGAAACCAAATACCACATGTTTTCACTTAAAAGTGGGAGCTAAACATTGGGTACTCATGGACATAAAGATGGGAGCAAAAGACACTGGGGCCTAACTGAGGGTGGAGGGTTGGGGGAGGATGAGGGTTGGAAAACTACCTCTCAGGTGCTATGCTCACTACCTGTGAGAGGGATCATTCACACCCCAAACCCCAGCGACACATAATTAACCCATGTAAACCAAGGTAAACATGTACCTCCTGAACCTAAAGTCAAAATTGAAGAAAAAGAAATAGTGATGGGGACAGGAAGAATACAGAGTCGACAATAAGAGCTTTGAACAGACTACAGGAGGGGTCTTCATTACAAATGGCATTTGCCTTCCCACTGGGAATTCCAGGAAACCGCAGAGGTGGAACAAGGCTGAGGTGTCCTCTAAAGGGGTCTTTGAATGGCTCTCCAACTAGAACATCACACCTGCAGGAAAGCCCAGTGGGAGGGAGAGTAGAATGAGAGGTTACAGCCTGGGCTCTGACCTCAGCAAGTCTCATGCGTACATCCTAGCTTCCTGGTTTCAGTTGTCTCATCTGAAAAATGGGGTCGTTGTGAGGATTAAATGAAATAATTCATATAAAGTACTTAGCACAGTGCCTGGCTTATAATAAGCACTCAACAAAATGGTGGCTTTGGTATCATAACCCACACATTCACTCACTCACTCACACCTTTTCTCTCTCCCCTTTTTATATTTATGAGCTGCTCTCCAGAAACCCTCCTTGGCTCGTAGAGTTTTTTGCTAAAAGAATCCTGCCCTTTCCTCTCTGGAGCTAGTTTACTATTGATGTTGGTTACACAAGCAATGATTTGACACCACCCCCTTCTCCACTAAACCGTCTCCCCCCGCCTCACATGACAAGCCAAAGTCAGACACAGCTGGAAAACTAGGTAAAATGTAAAAATCCATGAAGTCAGCTGTTTTCAATTATAAATATAATACAATAATCTACCCATTACCTCTTTTGTAGGGAGCAACGAACTGAAGGAGAAAACTGCATGTGAAAATATTACAAAACGTGACAATAAGAATGAACTGTTATGCTCCACTTTTAAGAAAACAAAAGAGGTGGGAGAACATATACCCCAACCATCGGAATTGTGGCACAACTGAACATGCATTAGCTGGAATGGAATTCTGAGATGCCAGTGCAAGACTCGTTTGGAAAGCTGAGCACCAATCTGCAAATCAGGACCAGCTGGAAGATTCAATTTGAAACAGATCTGGCCATGGAAAGGGAAAATCTTAAGCTGTCTCAAAACTGGCTCCATCAGCCTGGCCGTGGACTTGCAGAAAACACAGGATGGACTTTTCTGTTTCAGTCTTTTTTACTTTTTCTTACTGGGTTCCTTGTCAGGGACTAGGTATCAGAGCTCAGCACAATATATGGAGCCTCTGGTCCTAGTTATTTCACCTTTTTACTTAGTTAAGCACAAACTCTAAGTGGTACCACTTGGGTAGGAGCTCAACTTTGGCATCAGACTAATGTGGCTATGCTGTGTGACCTTGGTGGCTTATTTCACTTCTCGTTCTAGGTTTTCTCATCTCTTAGCATAGGATTGTTGTTAAGATTAAATGATTTAATGCACATAAAATAGCTCTTGGCACCTAGAAAGCACTCAATAAATGTTAGCTGTTATTATTTCAATTCCTTGCTCTTATTGGTCTCATGATTTCGAAGTTTGTTTTTGTTTTTGTTTTAAGTTATTAGAGAATAGAAAAAAAAAAAAAAAGTTTGAAAGCTGGCCTCATCCCAAACTTCAAGCCCTTGAATCTGAACACTGGCGCCCCACACTTAAAGACCACTAGTTTCTAATTAATGACAGACCAAATGCCTCCACAAAACTAGTATTTGCACTACAAAGGCCATGGTTCTTAGGGAATGAAAAGTTTCCTCCCCGTGTTCTCAAGAGTCCTGGCCAAGATTGTTTCAGAGAATTCTCCTTGCCCTCTGAACTTGAGGATGTTTTTAGACATTGTTCTGTTCTAAAGCTTAAGGGTGTGTTTTTCTTCATACTCTAATGCAAAGGATAAAAATGTAGTTATAGCCAAATTACAATTAGAAGCGACCAGTAGAAATTCAAGGATGTTCTCACAGCCAAATTGCTTCATTTTCACTTCTTGTTTTCTGATGAAAAATTATCAGTGCTCTTGGGATTTATGGAAGCAGTCAGCAAAATGTGTTATAAACACCTTCTTCAAAGAAGCCCCCAAGAGACTGCAAAATTTCTCTCTCTGATAATCCTCTGTATGCCAGTTCTGAACAATCCTGGAGTCACTCTGACACAGAAATGATTTCCCATCCTCCCAGAAGCCCAGATGGTGAGCTAGGATGGAGATGCGCCTAGAATGTTTCACATGGAGTCTGTGTCAATTATTTTGAGGCTCTGTATAAATGCAACTACTGTTTGATAAGTTTATACAAGGCCCTGGGGTGGTGGGAAGGACACAAAATGACCAAAATGTGACCCTCATCTTCAAGAAACTTACACTCCAATGTGAAAGAAATAATCCTCTCTTCCTGTGCAACCATTTTTAAAAATCACTAAACATGCAAAGTTTGCCTTATGCTCGTTCTCCCACAAGCATCTTCGTTTCCTCTGAATCTTATTTTCTACTTATGAACTCTTCTTCCCTTGGCCCCCATCTCATGCTCTTTGGTCCTTACTGTCTATATGGTATTGAAAATACAGATTTTTACTCCTCTCTGGTTCAGGCTTTACCAAGGTTCTAGAAGTGTCAGTGTTGTAGAGGGTGGGGGGTGGAAGGGAGGTGTGGTATTTGCATAAGGGGCAGAATTGTTCGTTAAGGAATAGACAGACCACTGAGCTCCCCTCCAGAAACTCTATACTCTTCATGAGACTAGAGTTGTCTCCAGTCTCAAGCCTGAGCCATGCCAGGAAAGAAGGAGAATAAACAAGTCAGTTCAGACTTCCCCACCAACCTACGTCTCTACCCAAGCCTCTGAATTCTCAAGGTGGTCTAGGAGATTTTA
This sequence comes from Rhinopithecus roxellana, assembly GCF_007565055.1. NCBI lineage: Eukaryota > Metazoa > Chordata > Mammalia > Primates > Cercopithecidae > Rhinopithecus > Rhinopithecus roxellana. Next base: position 15,181,911 of record NC_044553.1, on the reverse strand, counting down.
GAGCAATCAGTATAGCTTCATGATATCTGGGTATTTGAGAAAAGCTAATGAGGATATTCCCAGGTGCCTCCCAACTCTGTTAGGAGCTCTTCTTGAGGCTTTGTCTACCTGCATGCCTTGGGAAAGATGCAAGTGGGCTGAGATAAGAACAGGAGGAAAGAGAGGAGAGAAGTAGGAAAGACTCTGCAGCCAGCTCGGGGGCCTCCGGATTCTCCAAAGAGACTCCAGCAGAGAAGAGATGCACAGAGATGGTGGGAAGGGAAGAGAGGCCACACCCACAGCTATCTCAGAGCCTGAAGCTCAGCCATGACCTCCCTTTGCCAAGTAGAGGGATGGTCTAATCACCGAATCCTGCCAACCACTTTATCCAGCCTACATTGCCCAATATGCTCAAATGAACCAACTCTATCTCCTGTGCTGTGCATGGCCCTGACTGGTGATGCTTTCCTGACAAAACATCTTTTTCCTCTCATAGGAATTCATGAGGATCTTTGTGGATTCACTGAGAATCCATAAAGATCCAGAAACAATGCTCCAAACCAGGGATCCTCTAGATAAGAAGGCTATTGTAATGGTCCAGATAAGAAATGATGTTGTCTTGGACTAGGATAGTGGTGGGAGACATGCACAGTCTAAGGATGAACATCAGGACATGCAATTGGATTGGAAGTGAGGAATAAAGGAAAGGAAGGCATTGAGAATTGGCTGTCAGGGTTCTGCAATTTGGCAAGTGGGTCGGGGGCACAGCCGTTGACTAATGTGAAGAATGAGGAAGGAAGAGGTAAGACATTAAAACTGCAAAACCTATTAGGCATCCAAGTGGTCATGTCAAGTTGATAGTTGGATATGTAGGTACAGATCTCAGGATCTTGTCCCAAATCTATCTTCCAAATGACTACTCAAACACTTGAAAGTGGAGGAATGTCAGGGGCTGAGGATCATGCTCCCTGAGAATGAGAGCTATAATGAAACATCAGCATGTCCACAGTGAAGCATCTGTGACCTTTACCTACTCTTTAATTCATTTTTAATTCATTATTTTAATAAATATGCACTATATGTCAGTATTCTACTAGTTACCAGGGGGAAAGTATTACATAAAAGAGACATAGCACCCGCTGTCACGGAACTTAGATCTAGTGGAATAAAACAGGATTAAATGGGTTTTTTTAAAGGTAAAATAAAACAGAAGGTCTAGGTCTGAAGTCAGACAGACCTAGAATCAAACCCTAATTCAGCCACTCATTAGCTGTGAAACTTTGACAATTTCCTTAACCTTTCTGCGCCTTTGTTTCTTCATCTGTAAACTGGAGGTAATAAGTTCTAGTTTGCAGCTGTGAGAATTAAAGGGAATCACTGCAGTGGTATATAGTATTTAGCATAGTGGTTAGTGCCTAGTAAGCGCATGATGGATGTTAGCTAGTATTGCAGGTGCTATGGAAATCATGGGAGGGCTCTTGCTAGAAAGAGCATTTGTAAGGACCTCAAGCAGGGAAGAGTTGAGCAAGCCGAGGAATGCAGCTATGGTAGAAAGGTTAGGCTGTGCATTAAGTACAATGGAAAACCATTGATGAGATTTGTATAGGTGCTGCACTGTCCCCTGCATGCCCTTCCTGTCGGCACTCTTCATCCTCACCCACGCTCGCATGCTAAGCCTCCCCCTACTCGTGCTCAATACATGCAGGGATAGGCCTTTCTCCCAGACAATTCCTTTCCAATCTGTGAAAACTCTGCACTTCCAGGAGTGATGACAGGATGTGAAGGAGGTGAAAACAGGAGCTGGAAACATCTGCTTTGTTAAATGGACTATTGTCTTCTCATAATTCCCTTTCAACATCAACTGCTCAGGAGGTGAATTTGCAGTGAATAATAAGTGTGGGAAGAAAGAATTCAAGACCATCTTAGCTCCAGGGCAGCCCTTTTTCTCTGGCCTCTGTAAATCTTGTTCCCCTAGTTCCAAAGCTTGGCCAAGAGCTGAGCTGCCACGCCCTACAAGGCAGAGAGGTCCAGGCTCCTGGAGCTAAAGGCAACACCTCTGGGATGTCTTCTTTTCCCACTGCCTGGGACGTGACCATTTCAAGATCATCCTTCACTCCCTCTCTTCCTTTTCCCATTGCTCCTCTGATGTCAGCAGAGGCTCTGGCAGTGGTCTGTATCTCAGCCCTCAACCAAGTTAAGTCACAGAAGTCATGGTCATTCTAAAGAGAGCTCTCTGTGGAGGAGTAGCCGGGGGGGACGGAAGGCAGGGTCTGGCGGATGTGAGTCAAGCTGCAGTGATTGATATAGCAGTGCTGGTCTCCACTCTGCAGGCAGCTTGGCCCCATTTCTAACACTTGGAAGAGGGATGGGTTTCAGAAAAGAAAGCTTGCATAGCGAAAACGCAAGAAACATCTGACTTGGTAAGAAAATGTATAATTCTAAGCCATATAAGAAATCATGCGTACAAAAGTTTAGCTGCTTGGGGCACACAGTAAGAAAAACATTGAAGAACAATTGGAAAAATATGCATGGCACTTTTCATTATTTTGGATTTTTAACCCCCAGACAATAACGGAAGGCTTGTTTCTGTGATTTCAATTTTACATTACTGCCTATTGGATGCTGTGTGTCCAGACATTATAAATGAGAAAGAACATTTTTGTAAGATCATCATTGTTTAATGGAAAACTCCAGTAAATTTGGGAGAAAAATATGTGTTAAACCTCAGAATGACAGAACGATCATTTTCAAGTGATGGATCCCTGACGCTCAGTTCATAGAACAAGGATATCATTGATGCTTTAAACATAAAATCTCATTTGGGACAAACATTTTCAAAAGACTTTCAAATGAAAAGAAGAGTTTTTTTGGTCATTCCTAAGTCTGTTACTAAATAAATGCAAGAGTGGACCTCTATTGCAACAATATAAATAAATATTCACTTTATTTATTCTTCAAGTTTCCTGGAAATGATAGGATCTACACACACTGAGAAAATAAATTAATGGGACAATGTGATGACAGAAGTCTTGGCATTCAGACTCTGTGTATAGGGAGGAAGGAATGTTGTAGGCACCATCAAAGAGCTCCTGTGACTTGAGGAACCAAGGTCTTCACTGTGCTGGGAAAAGACAATGACTGGATGCTAGCGGAAGCATGAGGATGACGGTAAGACATCCCTTCAGCCAGTGGGAAATAAGGACTATCCTACGATCACACCATCTCTGGGCTCATACCCCTGTGTACAGATGGGATCGAAGGCTGGGGCACATGCCCATGGCAGGAGTATGATATCCAGTGGCACAGGGGATTGTTTTTGGGTGACATGAGAATTATATTTCTGTCCCATTCACTTCGGACAAATTTCAGAGATTTCAAGAGGGTGTGCTCTCTGGCATAATGTAGACAAATAACTTCTAGTAGTGCGACATATTTTCCCATTTATTTTCCATTTCCATTCAAACTGACTGTCCACAGGCAGTCAGTTACCCACTCATCCTGCCATCGCCTAACAAAACCACAATGTCTCCCCTACTCTACTTGTCGACCCAGGTAACTGCATACAGCTGGGGAAACAGGCACAACCTCAGGGACAGGTCTCTTCACAAGTTCTCAAGTGAGGCGTTGGCTATGCATCATGCTCCATTTCCATTGTTGATTTATTCTGCCACTTTTCTAAACAACTATTTCATTCCTTTTCACCTCTTTTCACATCTCCAGCACTCCCCATCCTCATTCTTAGCCTCTGACTTTGTTTTTCAGTTCATCAAGATAATAGAAGCAATTAAAAGAGGACTTGCACCCACACCCACCACTTGGTGAACCTCCTTATCTGTATCTGTGCCCAGGGACTACCTTCTCTCTTGCTGCACTAAGCTACCCATGTCCTGGCAAATGCCAAAGCTTCCACTTAGGCACAGAATCCTGCTCCCTCTCCTCTACTCAAAGGACATAACTTCTACAGTTATATCATCTTCCTCCTACTTAAGCCATTATTTCTGCTCTACCTGATCATTTCCACTATCATATGAACACTCAGTTATTTTTTTTTTTTTTTTTTTTTTTTTTTTTTTTTTTTTTTTTTTTTTTTTTTTTTTTTTTTTTTTTGAGACGGAGTCTCGCTCTGTCGCCCAGGCTGGAGTGCAGTGGCCGGATCTCAGCTCACTGCAAGTTCCGCCTCCCGGGTTTACGCCATTCTCCTGCCTCAGCCTCCCGAGTAGCTGGGACTACAGGCACCCGCCACCTCGCCCGGCTAGTTTTTTGTATTTTTTAGTAGAGACGGGGTTTCAGCGTTAGCCAGGATGGTCTCGATCTCCTGACCTCGTGATCCGCCCGTCTCGGCCTCCCAAAGTGCTGGGATTACAGGCTTGAGCCACCGCGCCCGGCCTGAACACTCAGTTATACCCCACATCTTTTTCTTTAAAAGCTTCCCTTGACCCCACATTCCCTTCCAGCTCCACCTCTCAGTTCCTTTTTACAGCAAAACTACCACAAAGACTTGCACAAGTTTGTTATTTCTACTCCCTTCAATTATTTCTTGAACTCGCTCCAATTTAGCTTTCAATCCCACACACCACCTAGATTGCTTACGACAAGGTCTCCAATGAATTTCTATTGCCAAAACCAACGCTCATTTCTCTCTCTTTTTTTTTTTTTTTTTTTTTGAAACGGAGTCTTGCTCTGTCGCCCAGGCTGGAGTGCAGTGGCCGGATCTCAGCTCACTGCAAGCTCGGCCTCCCAGGTTTACACCATTCTCCTGCCTCAGCCTCCCGAGTAGCTGGGACTACAGGCGCCCACCACCTCGCCTGGCTAGTTTTTTGTATTTTTAGTAGAGAAGGGGTTTCACCGTGTTAGCCAGGATGGTCTCGATCTCCTAACTTCGTGATCCGCCCGTCTCGGCCTCCCAAACCAATGTTCATTTATAAGGCTTTGTCTAACTGAACTTATCAGAAACATTTGACCTAACTGATCCTTTTTTTTTTTATTAAAACACTTTCTTATTTCCAAGAAGACCACAGTGGTCACTCTTTCTCAGTCTCTTCTGGCCTCTAAATATTGGAGAGCTTCAGACCTCATCCTTAGAACTCATACCTTCTCTATCTACACTCACTCTCTGGGTGATTGCATTTAGTAATTTGGCTTGAAATATTATCTATATACTGAACATTCCTAAATTTATTTCTGCAATCCCAACATCTAAATGCCAAGTTCATATTTTCAACCACTTACTCAGCACCTTATATGTCAAAATAGAACTCTTACTTTTCCACTCAAATCTGATCCTCCTTCATTTGTCCCCATGACACTAAATGGCTTTTCCATTTAACCAGTTGCTAAAGCCAAAATCATTGGAGTCATCCTCACTTTCTTTCACATTCGCATTTAACTCATCACCAAATTCCATTAACTTTCCTCTAAATAGGTTCAGAATTTGACCACTTCTTAGCACATCCCCCATTAGCATCCTATTACAAGCTATCCTCCTTCCCCTTGACAACCGCACTGTCCTCCTAACTGGTCTCCCTTCTACACTTGCCCCACCCTCTACAGTCTATGCACACAGCAGAGTGACATTGTTCAATTATAATTAGGAGCACAGTGGCTCCTAATCCCAGCACTTTAGGAGGCCAAGGGGGGTGGATCACTTGAGGTCAGGGGTCCAAGACCAGTCTGGCCAACATGGTGAAACCCTGTCTCTACTAAAATACAAAAATTAGCCAGGCATGGTGGCGTGCATCTGTAATTCCAGCTACTCGGAAGGTTAAGGTAGGAGATTTGCTTGAACCCAGGAGGTGGAGGCTACAGTGAGCTGAGATCACACCACTGCACTCCAGCCTGGGTGACAGAGCAAGACTCCGTCTGAAAAAAATGTAAAAAGTCAGATCATGTCATTTATCTGCTCAGACCCTTTTGGTGCTTCCTGTCTCAGAGTAAAATCCAAAGTCCTTCCCTGGCCTGCAATGCTCTTTCTTCAAATATCCTCCTGGCTCACTCCCTCACCTCCTTGAGACCACTACCTAAATATCACTTTATCTGTATCAAATAGCGCCCACCCCCACTATTGCGCTGTATCCCTTTTCTTGCTTTACTCTCTGTTGTAGCTTCCCAAGACATTGTGGTTTTGTTAGGCGATGGCAGGATGAGTGGGTAACCAGCATCTAATTTGTACTGATTTGTTCATAGAACATCTCTTTCCTCTCACTAGCTTACAGACACCATGAGCAGGGACTTGATCTGTTTTTTTTTATAGCTATACCCATGGTACATAAAACAGTACTCAGTATATAATAAGCACTCAACTTAAGTGTTTGTTGACTAAACAAAAAAAGAATGAGGCCATTAGTATGAAATATTAAGAACTCCCCTCCCCCAAGATGAAAAAGACAAATAAGAACATCCATTGTGCTATCATGGGTGGGTGTTCTATCAGTGGCATCTTCAATGGTCAGCTCACTACGTAAAATGTGAAGAAAGACATCAGTTTGCAAGATACCAGCACTGCTCTCCCAAACTTCCCCTGCCTTGAACCCAAAGGAAACATTTAAAGAAGGCTGAGGTTTCTGCAGTTCTTTGTGAAGACAGCCACGCCTGAAAAAGACTATTTTGTGACTATTTTGGAGACCCTACAGTACCTCCAGCTGGCAGCCTGGAAAGCACTTGTTACATTAGAGTGATAAGTGGTGTGTGTGTTTATACAGACCAATAAACAATTCCATAATAATGTACTAAATGACCACAATTTGAGGTACTCCACAAAGTCCATTAACGGGCTCAGTTATTGTGAGCCTCTCTAGAGGTAGCTCAGATTCCACAGGGCGACTAGGGGTCAAAGGTTCCTTGGCTTCCTGGGCCAGAGTCTTAACTCAAAAGGCTACTTCTGCCTCCTTCTGGGAGAGATGAGCTAGGAGGCAAATTCAATATACCTTAAAAAAGCTATAAACCAAACCACAACCTAGGATTAAATCAACAAAACAACAGAAATAGGGAGGGGGACACGACTGCCTTACAAACTCTATGGCATAAAGCTGAACCTAACTAGCACACTGGGGCCTTATGGCACTGGATCTACTTGACAAAAGAAGTCTGCAGGCAAAGCCGGAAGAGGCCCATTTAATCCTAAGTGACCTCAGTTAGAAAAGAAAAGGGAGACACTAACATGACATTCATGGTCTCAGGATCTAGTGATGACTATTAAACATGCTTAGCATACACTCTTTACCACATAGCATGCTTCTCAGACTACAAATCAAAATGAAAGCCTTTTTTAGTTTAGAGACAACACCTCCCTCATCCAAGAATGTCAAATGTATTGATATGCAATGTTTAGCATATGAGGGACTTTTCTATTCTGGTAAGATCAAACAAATAGCTATTTTCTGAACACAGATGTGGTCAGTTAATGCTCTTCTAATAATCCATTTCCAAATTATCTAAAAATTTTTCATATATATATATATATATATATATATATATATATATATTTTTTTTTTTTTTTTTTTTTTTTTTTTTTTTTTTGAGAGGGAGTCTCACTCTGTCGCCCAGGCTGGAGTATAGTGGCGTGATCTTGGCTCACTGCAAGCTCTGCCTCCCAGGTTCACACCATTCTCCTGCCTCAGCCTCCCGAGTAGCTGGGACTACAGGCACCCGCCACCACACCTGGCTAATTTTTTTGTACTTTTAGTAGAGACGGGGTTTCACCGTGTTAGCCAGGATGGTCTCTATCTTCTGACCTCATGATCTGCCTGCCTCGGCCTCCCAAAGTGCTGGGATTACAGGTATGAGCCACCACGCCAAGCCTTTCCTCTAAATTTTTAAAGACCACCATATACAGCAAACACTAAACACTATATTTAATGCAATTGCTTCAGACAGGCTCATTTCCTGGATTCATTCCTTCAGTCCATATCTGCTGAGGGTAGTACATGCAGTGGTGTGCTACCCAGTTTCCCTTCAGAACCGAGGCACTCACTTCTGAGCTGTCCAAAGGGTCTTGCATGCTGCAGGCTCAAAGTTAAGTTCTTCTCCCAGAATTTACTCTAGTGCCACCTAAGATTATGGCCCTTACTGGAGCAGCCCACATCTAATGACTGGTAGGTGCTGGACCATAAAGGCCTGACACCTCGCCTCAGTGAGGAACAAGTCCAGATGATAGTCTCTCCCACCTCCAGAGCTCCTCATGGATCCACAGAGGCTCCCCAGGTTACTACACTTCAGTTCCACTTGTCCCTCTGCACTTCAGTTCCACTTGTCCCTCTGCGTAGTTCTGCTAACCTCACTTCCACCCAGGTACTGTTCCCAAAACACTTCTCAATGTCTGGTTCCCAGGGAACCCTACCTAAGAGATGGAGTAACCATGATTTTCTAGGCACTGGCTAACTTCTAGAGTACAAAATGAGTAAAACAAAGTCCCACCTCATGTAACTTGCAGGCCAAAACACCAGAACAACACTTGCTGTAGAAAACCCGAAGAAGGAGCAAGGAACAGCATTTGACCAGATGCCTCCCCAGGAGCAGTGAGGCTTGGACTCTTTCTGGAGGGATGAGTCCAACTGATGGGAAAGGTGGAGAGGAGGCCAAGTGTTCCGACAGATGCAGCAGCATTTGTCAAGCCCAGAAGGTAGGAAAGAGCCTGACTTGTTTCAAGTTACAGCAAATCTGTGACTAAAGCCCAGAGTAAGGTAAGCAGGAGATAGAAAGTGTCAGGATTGAAGTTGGGAAAACAGGATGGGGGTATGTTACTAAGGAACAATATACAACCTGAAAGTGTGGATTCTGCTGTCAGACTGCCTGGGTTTGAATACTAATTTCACAGTTTACCACCTATGTGACCGTACGTGAATTGCGAAACCTCTCTGAGGCTCAGTTTCTTCATTTAAACATGAGTCTAAAGCTACAACCTACCTCATAGATATTGCTGCGGAAATTAAACAAGACAATATTTAAAAAGTGGTTAAGGCAGAACTGGGCTCAGAGTGGAATCCAAAAATGTCGTTAGCTACTATGAGCTTTCTCTTATAGGTGAGGGGGATTATAAAACAATCATAAACAGACTTGTGCCTTTAAAAGATCGCTCTGATGAGGTGTTTCTCCTTTCAGAAGAAAGGACAGCGTTGCAGTGATAAATGTACATAGATATGAGACTTGAAGCCAAGAGACTGGGATTTGAGCAGAGGCGGTGCATACAGAGGAAGAAAAGGTCCTATTTAAGGGGCAGCCCACTCAGCAGCAAGAAAGGAGAGAAATCAGGACGGACTAGGGAAGCCGAGGAGCCCCACAAGTAGGATTAAAGTCCTATTATGACTATTTCAGAATAGAAAGAAATCTCCAAGAGCTAAGTCAATGGTATTCCAAGTGCTGCTGCAAAACGTGCTATGCCAACAATCCTAGAAATTGATACGCTTGCTGGCTTCATTCATTCAAAGACTACATCCCCAAGAGTCTATTTTTATCGAACTCTATTCCTGAAAACACATCCTTCATTCACTTCCTAAAATATACTCCCCCTAGAAAAGTGTTATAACCGAAATTCCCATACTAGCCTAGTAATAATGGGCAGTGATCACAATAATTTCAAAAAATAAATATTTAACTCAGCCTCAGGAACATTTAAGGTAAGTATCCATAGGCTCCAACCTACTGCTATAAAATGAAAATTAAAACCTGAAGCCAAGTCAGAAATATTATATGTTATTATTATATTATTTAAGACAAAAGAAAATATATATAAACAATTATCAAAGATAAAGCTTTATTAAAGCCCTAAGGAGATACCACTATACATCAACCCAGAACAGTTAAAACTAAAAAGACTGACTACACCAAATGTTGATAAAGATATGGAACAACCAGAACTCCCATACATTTGTTGGTGAAATGTAAAATGTTCAAATCACTTTGTAACAAAAAGTCTAACAAAAAATGTCTGTGTAGACTTAATTTTATAATACTCCGCAAGTTAGCAATTCCAAATCCAGACATATATACAAAAGAAATGGAAACATATGTCCGTAACATGACTTGAACAAGAATATTCACAGCAACTTTTTTTTAATAAGAGCCAACAACTGGAAACAGTACAGTTCCAGAAATGGAAGAATGGATGAATGTACTGTGGAACGTCTGTACAGTGGAATACTATTCAGAAGGAACAAACTATTGATACAGAAAACTTCAGGGATGAACCTCAAAAGCATCAGGCTGAGGGAAAGAGACCTTACCCAAAGAGGGCACAATGTGTGATCCTATTTATGTGAAACTCTAGGACAGGCAAACCTGATCTATGGAGGAAAATCATCTCTATTTCTAAAGAAGTAGAGATGGATATTCACTAGGCAGGGACATGAGGGAACTTTTTGGGTGATGCCAATGTTTTATTTCTTGATAGGGGTTTGGGTTACACAGATGTATGCATTTGTAAACTCAGGGAACATATGTCAAAAATATTTGCATTTTTTGTGTTAGTTTTATATCAAAAGAAAAAACTACAAACAAATATTGAACTCTAGTTACTGGTATACCTGATGAGGTAATTAGGGGAAGCATACATATGTCTACAATTTACTTTGAAATGTGTCAAAAATAAGATGACTTGATGGATAGATCTGTGATAAAGCAAGTGTAGTGTTATGTTAATGGTAGAATCTAGATGAGTTTACAGGGTTCACTGTAAAAATCGCTCCGCTTCAACGTGTTTTGAAATTGCCGTGATGAAATGTTGGAAAAGTTATTTTCAAAGAGATTGATTCAAGTCAAAGGAAGAAGGAGAGCTCAAACTCACAGCCAACATAAGCCTGTTTCTCTCGGTGGGTCAGATGCTGATTTGAACGGAAGGCCCTGGAGGGGCGTGCTGAAGGAGGGGAGGTTGTGAGTCCCTTTCTTGTTCAATCAGATATTCAATGGACCAGATAAAATTCAATCGCTAAATACTCTGTACTAGACTTGATGACTTCCCCATCAGCTTCGAAATTTAGACCTAGCAGACAGTCTATGCGCAACCAAAATAAATAAACTACCCAGCAGGTCAGCGGGCCTTTCCGGTGGTGAGCAGCAAGTGGCCTACACATGCAGAGAGAGGGGCAAGGGAGTCTCCCTCCTTCGTGTAGCACAGACAGGCAATGCCACTGTGAAAATAAACAAATGGATCCACGGGGCTGCCGGGCCTGCTTGGCTAGTGCCTGGCTTAAGACCCCTTGCCCTCTGACCCCATGGTGTTTGTGGAGCCTGTGTTGCTGTCTAGCAACAGGGTCTATTTTTCTATCCCATGGTGCGAGTGGATGCAGCTGTCTGTGGTTGATTTATAGGAGGAAGTCACCAGTAGGAGACCCAGGAGGCTCTCACAGCCCAATTGCTGCATTTCCACTTCCCAGTTCACGGCAGCCATGGGAACTCCAGGCAGGGGTGGAAGTGGGAAGATCAGTAAATCAAGTGATGCTTGGTGCTATGTCCTCCTGGAGAGATGCCCCTCAAATGTGCCCCAGAAGCTGCAGAGCTGGTCATTTTCTCTGCAGCTAATCAGGATTTAGGTCCTCTTAGCTGAGCACATCTTCCATCCTTCTCAGTGCCCAGCTCTAGAGACATCATTTCTAAGCTTTTTCAAGGGAGAGGGTAGGTCTGGGGTTTGGGATTAAAGTGGAAATTTTTTCTTCAGTCTGTGAAAGTATCAATCTTATACATTACTGTACCTTACTGGGATCAGCCTTGGCTTTAAATACACACCTGAATAATACATACAAAGTGCCTGTGTCTTCTCAAGATACAGGTGACCATCTGCAACCGCCTTTCTAGGCGGTGACCAGCTAGAAAGCACTTTCCCATCTGTCATTTAATGCAATGCTTGCCAGAGCCTGTAGAATGGGTAGTGGCATCTCCAGTTTACTGATGACAAAACTGGCGTGCAGCAGGTCAAGTAATCTTCCTAGAGACTCACAGAAAGCGGAAGAACTTTCTACATCTGACTCCAAGTCTTCAGTGCTGAGACAGAAATTACCTACCCTTCAATCTGGGAAACACGTACCACTTTTCACCTTCACTATTTTGTATCCACATTGGAAGCTAGTAGGGTAAATCCTCATTAGCACAAGCTCAGTGAGGTTTATCTCTCTGTCAGAGTTTAGAGAACCAGAAACCCTAAACCCTAACAGCAATGATGTGGCAGGCTCCAGAGAAATACTTGTGACATCAAGGTCCTATTCCCTTAGTCCATGTAGTACTTTGGCTCTCTCAGAAGTATCTCAGTTCAGCAGCATCTTTAGAAAACCACACACACACACACACACAAACACACACACACACTCCAGGATAAGTGTAGATGTGAAGTATCACCCATCTAGTGTGTCTTCCACGCATCAAATCTTTGCTCCACAACACAACTTACACAAAATTGTGGTCTCCTCACGTTCCAATATGCACCCCAGAAATACACAAAAGAGACCTCCAACTTCCCAGAACACACCACTCCCAAACCCCAGCAGCCTCCTTGTCATCCTGCATGAACTGTGCAGCCTGTCTGGAAACACAAAGCAAGCTGGTCACAACTGAAAGAGATAGAAAGAACATCACTTTTGTATTATACCTCCATTTTTCCAGCAATGTTCTGATCACTGATTGAAAATAAAGATGCTGATAACATTCCAGGACATCACTAGGTGTGAAACTAGCCCAAATTGTGGGTTGTAATTTATCTCCCAATTTTGCCCCCCACCCAACCCCCTCAATTCCTTGTTAATCCCCGCCACCCCATTACCATCCCTCAAATCCCAAAACAAATCCAAGGTCAGCTCTGTCTAGGTCATGATCCTCAGGGGCTAAGTAGCTCTCCAGAGCTTCCTTGAATACCCAATAAGGAAATTATATATGTCTTAATATTTAATCTTTTATATATAATTCATAACCTACATATACCATTTAATTCTTATCACCATCCTGCAAAGCAGATATTATGATCATTTTGCAGACAAGGAAACCATGGCCAGAGAAGTTAAAGAAGTAATATATCCATTAGCTGGTGGTATCAAGATTCAAACCCGGGGCTGTCTCTCTTCTAAATAAATGCAGTAGCCACAGCGCAACACCACCAGGCCTGGGCTTGCCACTGCCCTGCTTTACTTTTCTAGGGATTTCCTTTCCCCACAGCTACATCTGACTGTTCAGTGGCACTGATATGGTTTGACTGTGTCCCCACCCAAATCTCATCTTGAATTCCCAATGTTGTGGGAGGCACCCAGTGAAAGGTAATTGAATCGTGGGGACAGGTCTTTCCCGTGCTGTTCTTGTGATAGTGAATGAGTCTCATGCGATCTGAAGGTATTATTAGGGGGAGTTTTCCTGCACAAGCTCTCTCATTTTCTGCTGCCATCCATGTAGGGCGTGACTTGCTCCTCCTTGCCTTCCACTATGATTGTGAGGCTTCCCCAGCCATGTGGAACTGTAAATCCAGTTAAATCTCTTTCTTCTGTAAATGGCCCAGTCTTGGGTATGTCTTTATCCACAGCATGAAAATGGACTAACACAGGAGGAACTAAAAGGACAGGCAAGTGACAAGCCTGTCTCTGCAACGAGAGGAAGCCAGACTCTAGGGGATGGGAGAAGGAGGAATTTGTGAGTTAGCACAGATTTCTAGTGTGGTGGCCAGGGACATAGTATTCCAACTCTTCACAAACACCCAAAGTGGCAAATCCCCACCTACCAACATGAATGCTCTCTGGGAGCCCATGCTCTTCATTTGGCCCACAGACATATTTTCTCGCGTTTTTACATTAAATTCCAACATTTAAAAATGAGATTTCACATTAAAATTTTCATTTCTGGCTTCTCTTGCAAAATCAGCACATTTGGCAAACAGGGCTCACATTCCCAGATGGCCACATCCAACTGAAATGACAGCAGTGGCTGTCATCCAGAGCCCACATTCTCTGATTTGTCAACGTCACTACCATTCCCTTGTGTATCCCAGACACTCAGCCTGTTTCACTCCTTTCCTGTCCCAGGATCTTCTGAATTGGCAGCCTCTACATATGCTTCTGCCAAGGAGCATGTATTCATTCAACAAGCATTTTAAACCCCTAGCAAGGTACAAGCTACAAGGGTTACAAGAGACGCAAGGAGAAATGAGGTGGCTCCTGCTTCCCAAAGAGTGTGGTCCAGGGAAAGGAATAGGTGAGTAAATATGCCTACTAGAATATCAACTCCACAGGAGCAAGGACTGTGCCTACTTTGTCCACAGTTGTTTCCAGCACCTAGAAAGTACCTGGCATATAGTTGCCTACTACATGTCATTGGAAGAAAGAGAAAGAGAGAGGGAGGGAAAGAAGGAAGGAGGATATGAGGGAGGAAGGAGAGAAAGAGACAGTTTGGGTTTTTCTTAGGACATTAGGCCAGAGATGAGAGGGAATTTGGCATGCAGGGCAGTCAATCAGGCCACAGACAGGAAATGATACCAAGTGCTCTAACAATACAGAGACATTATTATGTCTGTGTGAGGTGACCAAGGAAGACTTTTCAGAAGAGGAGGGGTTTGCTGGGTGTTTCAAAACGTTCCTAACCTATACATACTTTGCCTTCTTTAGTAATCTGGATTGACTTGTTGCAATTGCTTCAACTCGAAGAGAAGTTCCAGGTCTTAAATCCCATGCACTTTGCAGACATGCTGCCAGCTTCAGAACAGATCCTGGCCAACGGAGCTTGGAATCAGACATCAGGCTGTGATTCCTGGGCAGGGGCCCATGGGTCACAGCAGCAGCCAGGCCACGAGCTATCACAGTGGCAGCCTGTGTGAAGAAGTCTACCCTGGCACCATGGCACGGGAGAGAGGCTGCCTGCCTTTATTTAAAAGTGGGGCTGTGTAGAAGCTGCCAACTTAGTATAGCAAAATATACAGTTCCCAGACTTCTGATCTGCCCTGTGGGCATCTGTCCTGCCTCACTTTGAGCCATTCAATGACTGACATGTTCTTCTAGCCTTCCCCTCCTTGCAGCCTGGCCCAGCTGCAGTTTTCTCTCCCAGGGCCTCACTCTCTCTTTCCAAGGTAGGAGAATATCAGTCTGTTAAATCTCTAAGATCCTGACTCAACCCCAACAACACACTGGGCTCTCCTGAGGCCTCCTGGTAAGAAGACACTACTTATCTCCATTAACCTCTGACCCAGCTAAGATGAAACAGCCACATCTGAAAGCCTGAGTGCCCTCTTCCCTGAACTAAAGCTAAATAAAGTATGGGGGTGGGGTACAGGGACAGGGAGCAGCCCCAGACTTGCAGCCCCCGCCCCTCCAGGGAATGGCTACCTCCTCCGTTCTGGCCCCATCCCTGAGCCTGTTAATAGATGACTCCTAGGGAACCCCTCCAGGTGGCCTGTGGGTTAAGAACTACATCTGGAGGAAGCAGTGCCCCCTAGGATGATGGAAGGGCCATAAACCCTCAAAGACTGTCCATTTGATTTATGTGATAATAATGGGAATGTTAATCTCCAAAGGCAAAGCCATTCACCCCAAATTCCAGCCTCCTGGGTCCCCACACCTGACTTAACGAGAACAGACCCCCCTACCCACAGCTCCCACGGACCAGGCATTTTACGTTCAGTGTCTCTTTTTCTCCTCACTACAAGTCAAGAGATGCGTGCTATTATGATGCCCATGTTACAGGTGGGGAAACAGAAGCTCAGAGAGCTCTCGTGACCTGCCCAAACTAACAGCTAACAGTTAATGATCTGTTCACTCATATCAGTGGCCAAGCTGAGAGTGTAACTACATTTGTCTAACTCCAAAGCCTGTGCTTTTACCCTGTTCCACACTCTCCCAACAATCACCCTAGAGCTTCCTACTTGAAAAAAAAAATATCCAGTTCAACCAGAGGCTACAAATGATGCTGCTCTTGAGTTCTTTCATTTGAATTGCCTTTAATTCAAATATTCATTTACAGGGCAGCAGAATAGCAAATGCCATCTTATCTGCCCTCTGAGAACCATAACTCACCCAAGTTAATATTAGGTGCCTACTATGTGCCAGGTCATATTAGTCAATGTGATACCAACTATAAATACTATGGGGCATCACTAAATATTAGACAGATGAGAGTCTGCTGGTGTCTTTTTCTAGATTGTATGCATTTTAATCCCCACAAGCAATAATTCTCTTCAAAGATGACAAGTAGCAATAATGTGAATTAAAATTAATTTAAATAAAAAGAAACTAAGAGTTTTGGGGTTTTTTTTAATGGTCTTCTGGTCAGTGCAATTAGCCAATGGACTCAAAATGAAAGCAAGCACTGGCTTCCAGGTGGCAGGCCAGAAATACGAGACCGTAAAAGAGGCCTTTGTAAAAGAGGGTAATTTAGATAAACATGGGGAGGGGTCCCTGAAGAGTCTCTCAGGAGTAGACTGTCTAATTTGTTTTGTATTCCTAATGCCTGATGCGTATATATGCTGAGTGAATGAGTAAATGAATCAATGGATGATTTACAGGCTTTTCCATGCAAGAAGCACCTCCTGAAATACACCACAGTTAGAGGCATGAGCTGAGGGCAGAGTGGGGGTTGTGGGGAGTGGGGAGGTTGTACCAGCTGCACAGCATATAAAATGCTTAACTGCATTTATAAAGGGAAAAAATAACCAGCCTGGGCAACATGGCAAAACCTCGCCTCTACAAACAATTAAAAAATTATCCAGGCTTTGTGCCATGTGCCTATGGTCCCAGCTACTCGGGAGGTAAGGTGGGAGGATCACTTGAGCCCAGGAGTAAACGCTGTAGTGAGCCTTGATCACACCACTGCACCCTAGCCTGAGCAACAGAGTGAGATCCAGTCTCAAAAAATAATAATTAATTAATTAATAACCTTTGAGTACTTTCTTTGCAGCTGCCTAGGTGCATTGATATATGTTCTCCCATTTAATATAGTGAGCCCATGAAATCTGTTTTATTGTGCCCATTTTACAGATGAGGAAATTGGGGCTCATAGAGTTTAACAGACTTACCCAAAGTTGTAGAATGAGAAAGTAGTAAAGCCACAACGTGGACACCAATATCTGGCTCCTTAGCACACTCCCTTTCCTCCATGGCATGCTGACGGAGCCCATTTCCTTCTGAGAAGGATGCTACAGTGTTCCTCCAAGTCTGGGCTAGAAAGACCCATGACAAATGACTTTGCAAAGAAGTAGAACAACAACGTCTCAAAAGGAGAGCGAAGACACTGTCTACACTGGAAGCTCCTGACCCTCTTGTTCTGAACATTTCAAGCCAACTGGGCACATGTAGTCTGCCTTTCAACACACAATATATGGAAAAGCAGAGACTCAGGGGCCCAGTTAACTTCCTCACTCTCAGATTCTTGCCTAGGAAACCAGCAAGTGAATCTCCCTTATTGTTCAACTCATTAGCACCTCCACTAGAGACTACAGAGAAGAAATAAACATATTCGGTTGGTGAAAAGTAATTGCTGTTTTTGCCATTAAAAGTAATTGCAAAAACCACAATTACTGTTACACCAACCTGAAAAAAAATAAATTCAAAGCAAGTATTATTGCTGTATGTAACCAATTATAGGGATTTGGGGGTGTTGTTTCGTTTTGTTTTGTTTTTTAAAGAGATAGGGATTATTTGGAGGGTATGAATGTGAAAAAAAGTTGAAAGTACATTGTTTTAAAAAATGATTGCAATTTTCTTTTAATATACTACCTTAAACTTCTTGTTCTGCCTAATCCAAATCAGCTATAAAATCAGGCAAGTTTGAGCTGTTAGTCTTGTGTATAAAACCAATGAAAATATTTTATCGTGTGCATTTTATTGCCTGATGGCTGATTCACTGACTGCACAATTTGTTTGGAAAAATCTCCAGGTCCAAAGGCCAGTGGAGGTTTAATTTGGCCTATAATTGAGCTTTGCAGATAACTAAATTCTTCTGGGGTGGGGTGAGATGAAGGAGGTGGTGGGGGGTGCTGGGAGGTAGGGTTCCCTAAAAGTTCTTTCATGTGCATAATCTTTTCCCAGCCCAGCGTGCTTTCTGAACCATTTCCTACACTTACCAGATAGAGCGAGAGGTTGGTCTGAGTAAGGAAACCCAGGCCTCATGACTCCTCACTGAGAGGCAGGTCCTCCACCTTCTGCTCTCTTTGCTTCCCCTGTTGTGAACCATATGTGCTGGACCAAAAATTCAGACATGGGATCTGGCCATGAAAAAATGAAATTAAGGCTGTTCCAGAAGATCTAGGGTATATCTCCAGAGACAGAGCAACCCAGGACGATATACACAGTAGGCGCTTAACAAATGCCTGCATTAAAAAATTACAGCCACATTCCAAAAGGCATCTTGGATTTTCTTCAGAATTCTTATCCACAGCTAGGTTGTTTCTAAATCCTAAACTCTTTCAGCCTCAGGCCTATGATAATTTGCTATGTGCCTTTTTGCCTGGTCCATGCAATAAGTATAATCATTTTCTTTTTTAAAATTAAAATTAAATTTAAAACCAAAACCTGAGGGCTCCCACTTAAATCCTGGGAACTTAAAAACATAATGAAGATGTAATATATGCCTTTCCTCTTGAAAAATAAATAAATAATTTGATAAGTGAAGTGCTACTCCAAACATTTCACGACAGTAGAATGCTTCCAATGAAGTATTAACTGTCGGTTTGTGTAGATAAGAAATACATGTAGCCAAAATCACGCTGCAATTACAGGACTTCAAAGCAAAACAATTTGGCTTGGCGATGTTTGTTCTAATCTCACATCAAAAGCAGCTGTATGGTAGTCAGCTTATGAAAAGAAAACTGTTCTTTTCAACCAATATGAAGCATGGGAAAACAGGAATAATATTTCTTGAAAACTTCAGAGAGATAAATAGTGTCACACTGTGAAACACACACAGCACTTCAGCATTTTTTTTAAATGTAAGCTGCCTGGAGACATTACACTTCATGAAGCAAGAACAGGTGTGAAACCCAAAAGGGAACATTTATTTTTATTCATAAGACTTATAGCAACGCATATTAATGAGAGAAAAATTACCAAAAGCCAAGATCTGTTCTGGGCACTTGGGGATGAGAATACAGGAGAGAAACACACGTGAAAAGGGGGAAAATCCTAAAATGGACTTCAGCAATCTCATTCTCTGGACTGTAGAGTGGAACACTGCTTCTCAAATGTTAATGACAATGCTGTTAAATGCAGATCCTGATTCAGTAAGCGTGGGGTGAGCCTGGGTGTGCACATGTCTCACATGTTTCCTGATGACATCCATGCTGCCTGGTTCCTAGACCACACTTCAAGCAGCAAGGAAGCAGAACTTTTGACCTCAGAATCCCTCCCATCCATCCATCACTCCGTGTCAAAAGCCAGCAGCCTCACTGGATAAAATAGGCCACAGTCTGTAGCCTGGAAGGGGGTAAGGGGTGTTTTCATGTGCTAAGTGACCTCCCTTAGTGCCAACACAACAATATATGGCAAAACAAAGCCAGAATTTCAATTGTGAAGATCAGCTCATTAAGAGCTTATCATTAGAGAGATTTAGATGAAAGGCGACTCAAGCAGGGTGAAGAGTATGCTGGGGCTTTTACCTGAAGCTTTTGATTTCCCTGAAAAGTCTGGTGAAGACAGTCACAAGGTGGGGGGCAGTTGAACCAGTTGGTGGCCAAAGTCATTATCAGCTCTGACTTTGAGAGACTGAAAAATCAATGTGAGTTTGCACAACAAATGACTACCCTGGAGATGAGTTCAGCATATTTAGTGAAGATGTGAGAGTAAAGTGAGGAATTACATAGTTATTGTAAAACTAAAGGTGGTGTTTCAACACACTAATACTTAACCTCTATTGTAGCCTCTTCATGTGTACAATGAAAAAAAAAATACATCCTTCCATGAATTATTGTGAGAATGAAAATGAGTTATATTAAAGTGGTTGAAGCAGATTCTAACTCCTAGCAAGCACTATGTAACTATTATTATTATTATCATCAGGCTAACATTATATCGATTTGGTATATCCAGGTATCTAGTTCTGACACAAAAGGGTCATCAGCTATTAAAATATATGTGGCATCACTAGGAAAGTCATCCATTGAAAACAGCAAATTAATTTAAAACTGGTGACGATCTCTCAGCAGGTACATACTACTTTTCAAGGATAACTATTTATAGAGAAAAATATCTAATTCCCCATTTAACACAGAAATAATGAAATGAAAAAGTTATCTGAAAAGAAGATTCTAGGCCTCAATGATGATAAGAAGAAACAGATGATTTTTCAGCCTTCAGCTTGGAGACTTATCCTAAGAATAATAAACAAAAACAGTAATTAAAAATTAATATGTTGATGCAATAAAAAAGCAATAAATTAAAAAATTATTATTTTTGAGGCAGGGTCCCAATCTGTTGCCTAGGCTATAGTGCAGTGGCATGATCATGGCTCACTGCATCCTCAAACTCTTGGGCCCAAGCAATCCTTCCACCTCAACCTCCCAAAGTGCTGCCATTACAGGCATGAGCCACCACACGTGGCAATATTTTCTTAACCATCCCCCATCTAAAGCCCATAGTAACCAATACTAGGAGTCAACAAAGAGCACGGCTTTGTCATTGGGGCTATAATGCTCCCTTTTCTGAAAAAGCAACTGTTTGTTACTTTAGGAAAATGTTGGCATCGTTCAGCCACAGAAAGTTCTCACAGACATTTGCTTGGTTATTTTAACTCTGGGCTCCAAATTTTAGGAGGGCCATTAATCAAAAGAATGCCTGTTTGCCCCAAAGAGAACTCATTTCCAATGAGGAGTAAGGGCTGGAAAGTGAATATGTCATAAAAGAGAACTGGACTGGAACTAGGAAACTGGAGACCCCCTAGAGTGTACCTCCATGAGGGCAGGCATCTTGTCTAGTTTAATCACCTCTAGTGGCCACAGCACCCAGGAGAGTGAATACATCAGTGAGCCTAGCCACATAAATCTGGCCACTGAGCTTTATTTTCCTCATTGCCAAACAAGGTGCTGGACCCAAATATGATCCTTCTCCATTAACATTCATTAATATCCTTCCATCATTAAGATTCAAGGACTTTATGAGTGCTGTTCTGTGTAGAAGAAACGTCACTGTATGTATCTTCATGAAGCCTAAATACAGATTATTCTAGGGACCGACTTTCTATAAGATAAACCATGCTAGTCCCTATTATAACCACCGTCCAACAAACAGGAGATATTCAGGTCCATTTTTAGGCTGGACGAGTGGGAGCCTCCTGCTTCCTGGGCATTCTATGCTAAGTTGTACTTGAATTATGAAATGCTTGGTTGATTCCCCAAAAGGGCCTGGACTTCTCATAACCTGCAGCATCTTTTCTCGAGGCCAAAGAGGTGATCCCAAGTGACAGGCCAAATCCAAGGACGCTACCTGCCCGATGGGTGCTCCTCTGCTGAGCAGCCAAAGGCAGTGCCAGAAGGCTTCATCTACCTCCAATAGTCACGGAGTCTCTGCATGTGCACATTGCTCCTGCACTGCTTCCCAGGAAGCCTTCCTGACCTTTCAGACCAGTCACATCCACATACCATGAACACTTACGCCCTGTACCTCTCTTTTCACAGCACTTATCCCAAGAGAAACTCCACATTGTTGTAATTATTTGATTACATTTGACTCTGGCTCCACGGGCCCAGGTCCATAGTTGCTGATGCTTACCATCGTTTCCCCAGCATTTAGCACTGTATCTGGCACAGACTAGACACCTAATAAATATTGAATGAACAAGTGATTTAAGTGGTCAGTTTGACTAGGAAAAAAAAGAACACCCAAAGATTCCTCCTAATTTTATATCATAAGCCCTGTGGACTTTGTATAGAACACTAATATAAGAAAAGCAATTTCTAAATTGGTTGGCATCCTCAAGTCACCAAATTGAAAAATATCGTATGCTGTATGCCACACACAGATGTGTGGCCCACACTGTGGTGGTGTAACAGAAACAAACAAACAAACAAATAAACAAAAAATAATACACTTCAGATCCTTTCAGACCTGGGTCTACATCTTGATTCTTCCATATATCAGCTATGAAATTACTGGATCTCTCTAAGCCTCAGTCTTATCTATAAAACAGAGATAAGGAAAAATGAAATGAGAATGTATATAGAAGTTTAGCAAAGTATGAGACATATGATGAGTGTTCAGAAAGTTTTAACTCTTCTTTGATAACATTCGCCATGTCCTGAGATAGGCTATGGCATCCATGTGGCCAGCAGGAAACACTTGAAAACTATTATTCTCAAACATTTTCAATCCTATGACCACTTTACCTCCAGCTCATCATGCCTGGTTATTACTGTTTTGGTTTTGATAATTTTGCAATTAAGCAATGAACATCTTAAATGAAATTTCATAAATAATTAGCTTGTACCAGAAAGAGAAACCTAGGAGACCCCAGTCAGGGCCCCCAGGGCACCCCAGTCCTTAATTAAGCACTAGGACAGAAGACAAGAGAGGTGATCCGCTCCAGAGGTCAGAAGGGCACTCGCCTTTACTTTGACTTTCTCAGCAGGCCCCAGGCCCTCAGAGATACTGCCCTCATGATAACAAGCCTCCCAGCATTCATTTGCCTTGTTTCTGGGACACTGTGACAGTCAAAAGCTGATCCAGTCGCTACCGACTAGAACACAGGGAGTTTAAGGGGGGCAAGATTAGTGAACTTCAAAAGCTTAGGATGGCTTGATAAGCCAAGGGTAGGGGCGGGAATATTTATTTAAAAGCTTACAATCCCTGAAATATTTCATCTGAGCCCCTTCTCCCTTCCCCTTGACCTCTCTGTGACCCTCTCAGCTCGAAGCTCCTTGCGTTGGCCAGCTTCATTTCCAACCATAATACCAATTTTTGCCTAGTTAAGTTTCCAGAGACACAGCCCTCTCCTTGGGGTCCCTTGAGGATTTAAAAAAGGAGATCAACATTTACATTGATAACATGCACTCGCTGTGGGAGGGTTTAGTTTTGTCCATTCTGTCCCCTGCAGCTGCGCTGTCTGCCTCACTGCCCACAGGCCCTTGCCTTCCTGGAAATAGCTCTCCCCAAAGAGTGCTGGGACACAGGATCCCAGCCTCACAAAATGTCGTTAGACTGAAATCACAGATGTCCCATGACCAGATGGAATGGCTTCAGTGGAGCTCAAGGATCCAGGAAAAGAGAACAAGAAGGGATAGAAGGGGACCTGTGGAGACAGAGCCATGCTGCTCAGGGAGGGGTGTACCAGGGAGCCAGGCAGGATGAGGAGAAGAGGGAGGTTCTGAGGGGTCATAGGGAGGGGAGATAGTCTTTTCTAACATTCCTCCCTGAAATAACCACACTAACCTTTTACAATCCCTTTTCATTCCTCTTTTTTAATGCATTTTCAAGAATATGGGGCAAATAAAGGATAAATCAGCACAAAACTCCTGGGCAACAATCAGGATTTAACTGTGCCTCATCCCAAGCTGGATGAAGGAAACACAAGAATGGCAGGCAGGAGTGGGGAATGATAGTTTGTTTAAAAAATAAATGTTCCTTCAAAATACAACCCTAAAGTCACTCTGAGATCTGCTTTCAATATGCCTCAAGAAGAAATGAAATCTAGCATTGCAAAAACAGATTTCTTACTCAAAGCTTAGAGGTGGCCCTTGCAGCATCCAGAATGGAATGCCACATTAGTACCATTCAAAACTCTACATGCACACCTTTAGATTCTGTGCGGCGACCTGCATTTTTATGTCATAATAGTGAACCGTGGTTCACTGCACAACTCTGAAGAAGTCACAAAATGAAATGATTGAGAGGAGATTAAAATGTAGTATGAAGATAGTGAGACAGGTGAGCAACCAAAAAGTGGCAAATAAGCAGTTGAATATCCCTACCAGGTAAATTACTGCCACTAAAATATTATGGGCTACATGTCTCAACATGGATAAATCTCCAAAACATAATGTTAAACAAGATAAGCAAGGTATGGAAATCATATGGTCTGATGCTATTTATATAAATTTTAAAAACATGCAAAACTTGACTTATACTACTCATGGATAAGTACTTATGTCTGCAGATTCGTAAGTCAAGTATAAAATATGCAAAAATAATTATAAACACCAAATTTAGAGCAATGGCTTCTGTGGGGAAAGCATACTCAAGGATCATAGATTTTAAAAAACCAAAAAACTTCAGTACCTGTTTCATTTTATTTCTTTAAAAAGTGATATGAGGCTTGGTGCAGTGGCTCATGCCTGTAATCCAGCACTGTGGGAGGCCGAGGTGGGTGGATCACCTGAGGTCAGGAGTTCGAGACCAGCCTGGCCAACATGGTGAAACCCCATCTCTACTAAAAATACAAAAATTAGCCAGGCATGGTGGCAGGTGCCTGTAATTCCAACTCCTCATGAGGCTGAGGCAGTAGAATCGCTTGAACTCAAGAGGCAGAGGTTGCAGTGAACCACGGCACTCCAGCCTGGGTGACAGAGCAAGAGTCCGTCAGTGAGCCAAGATTGCACTACTGCACTCCAGCCTGGGTGACAGAGCGAGAGTCCATCTCAAAAAAAAAAAAAAAAGAAGTTAAATGGCAAAAAAAGAGAGAAAGATTTAAGAAGCTGTGGTGAGTTCAGTGTTCACTACTTTTATTTAATTCTTTACTACATGCTTGGAGTGTTTCAACATAAAAATGTTAAGAGCCTCAGACAAGAGTCTTCAGGTGAAAGTCAGTTTACAACTTCAGAAATCCACTGAATTCATTCACAGAGCTCTCCCCGATTCCTTGAATATCTGGGACCTCAGGCAGTGTCTCTGGAGTCCAAGAGATGCTAATCTCCACCTGGTGCAGTCCTAACCAGCTTTGGGACTGTCAGGTCCAGATGAATCCCTTTTTAAGGCTCTTGTGAAATCATTCCACCGAGAGGATGCACAAAAAAGTAAGCATTAGGTATCTAAAAGCTTCCGTTAGGAACTCTTAAGAGGAAATGGAATTTAACAAGCTTCCTTCAGACTAAACATTGCCAATTCCACTACTGGGAGTGATGACAAATGGCTCTCACCCCAGCTCTGACGCTAGCGAGCTGTGCAATATTGGGCAAGACCATTCACCTTTCCATTACATCATATGGGCCTAAACAACTTCTTCTGGGCTTACCGTGTCTGTTGTTCTAATCTGAGAATTAAGAAGATGGGGGCAGATGCCAATAGGCAACAAACATGACCTCTCAACCATAAATTATTCTAGGGGTGCAGGTAGCCCTGCATCCAAACCTATTCCTCAAACACACAACCTATTTCCCTCATCAGACTTCTATAGCTCAAATTCTCCAATTCAGACACTTCTCAATTAAAGGCCACATTAAAATGCAAATAATATGTGGGGCCGTAATCACACTTTAGCTTCAGCAACATACATTATCTCTTTTAATTCACACACAGCCACTTTCAACATAGATAAGAAAACTGAGGCTTAGAAAGCTTAAATGATTGGCTCAAGATAACACAGTTCTTAAGTGGGAAATCCAAGCTTCAAGCCAAAGCCTTCAAAATTTCAATCTTAGACTAATTTAATTGCCTCAAATTAGCCTTAACAGGGGGCAGAATCCCAAAAGAAAGCAAGAGTAAAAGAGGAAGGGGGAAGGTCAAAGAAAGTATGGTCCTGGAGCTGGGAGTGCTGCCAAGGGGAAGATGAAAAGAATGAAAAAGACTGAAAAATCTCTTTGTCTCACTTTGTCATTTTGCTTAAGGTTAGTTTCCTTCACAACCTTATGGATTTTAATTTTTCAAAGATTGAAGTGGGGCTGAAAACAAGCTACCAAGGTGTGCAAGACAGTTATTATATAAAACTATTTTCCTCTCCAAACTTTCCAACCACAGCCAGGCTGGATCATTAACTGTGTGAACCAAGAGAAACGATTTGTGAAAATCAACATGTGCAGTCCTTGGCACAGCAAGTAATCAGGGAAAGATAGTAATGGTGACAATAATGACAGTGATGACAATGATGGCAAGGACTGTATTAAGAAATGTCCAAGGTCACTCGAAAGCAGCATGCAGGTACACCACTGACATCTCATGCACCCTGACAGGTATACCACTGGGCTTTCATCATTCATGATCTTTTCAATGCTTAAAAGTGTTTTAATATAATCTGATTTCTTTCTCTGTCCAAAGTGTGAAGTTCATTCAAAGGGTTTGGTCAGCAAACATAATCCTTCCTGTCTGTTTTCTAAGGGGATTTCTGGATGTACCCATGAGACAAACAACAAGAAAGGAGAGGGGCCTTCTCCAAGCTTCAACCTCTGCTTTATCAGCCTTATCTTTAAGTAGAAAGTAGGAAAAGAAAATGGATTAACAAGCACTTCCACATATTATACAAATAAAATGGGCATATTAAATAGAAACATAGAATTCTTACAGTCCTTTTGATGTGTTTTAACTCTATGTCCCTACTCAAATCTCATCTTGAATTGTACTCCCCATGATCCTCAGGTGTTGAGGGAGGGGCCTGAAGGGAGATGATTGGATCATTGGGTGGTTTCCCCCATGCTGTTCTCATGATAGTAAGTTCTCATGAGATCTGATGGTTTTATATGCTGGCAGTTCCTCCTTCATGCTCTCTCTCTCTCTTTCCTGCTGCCCTATGAAGGTCCTTGCTTCTCCTTTGCCTTCCACCATGATTGTAAGTTTCCTGAGGCCTCCCCAGCCATGCAGAACTGTGAGTCCATTAAACCTCTTTCCTTTATAAATTACCCAGTCTCAGGTATTACTTTTTCTTTTTCTTTTTTTTTGGAGATGAAGTCTCACTCATGTCCCCCAGGCTGGAGTGTGACGGCGCGATCTCAGCTCACTGCAACTTCTGCCTCTTGGGTTCAAGTGATTCTCTTGCCTCAGCCTCTCGAGTAGCTGGGATTACAGGTGCCTGCCACCACAGCTGGCTAATTTTTGCATTTTTTTTTAGTAGAGACGGGGTTTCACCATGTTGGCCAGGCTGGTCTCAAACTCCTGACCTCAGGTGATGTACCCACCTCGGCCTCCCAAAGTGCTGGGATTACAGGAGTGAACCACCATGCCCGGCTGGGTATTTCTTTATAGAAGTGTGAAAATGGACTAATACATCTTCTATCTCTTGTTAGGGAACTCACTTCCTTATCTTTCTAATGCCCTAATGTAAGGCAAACATTTTCTGTCCTTATAAAATGAGTTGCCTGACAAAATCTCAAAAATAAGTTTTTTTTTTTGAAATAATTTATTTTGAACTAAAGTATCTCATGGGAAAAGCATACAAGCCTAAAACAACCTCAATCCATGCTTGCTTGGGGTCCTTATAGATGTCAATATAGGTAAAAAAGGAAATGAGAAATTTAACCTGGATTCAGTCGTCTATTCATAAAGGTTAAGATTTATATTTGCAACTATCAAATGTAGTTAAAAATAGAGCAACAAGCATTTTAAAATAACTTTTAAAAGCAACATAATACGTGGTTACATTTTGATGATCACAAATATATGCCTACATGACAATGAAAAGCCAACCACCTAATGTTGACCAAATAAGTCCTTCTGGCCTGGCACAGCAGTTCCTGTTACCACATTGAACAAGGATTCAAAAATGCTGTTTCCCAAACAACTTGGAAGTGAGTCGAATGAGCCTAGAAAGTCATGTTACGTGACTCAAATAGAAGTCAAGAAAAAAACACATGTAGTGTTTGAATAAAATCATTTCAGGAAACAGAGTGGAAAAATAATATGTTAATATTAAGATGTTCTTTTAAATATAATTGAGTACCTGTATTAATAAATTCAATATCTGTTGACATTTGACTATGTCATCTATATTTCTAAAATATATAGATATATAAAGAATTTTCAAATTGGCCAAACATATTTTTTGCTCTTAATTGTCTTTTATTTAGGTATATGTGGTATATTGTATTATAAACATAATGGGGCATCACTTTTAAAGCAAAGACAAATAAATCATTCATAGCCTTTCAAAGGAAAGAAAAAAAAAAAAAAGACAGAGGCAGCCTGAATAGAATGGAGGAGGAGACTGAAAAGCAACAGCCCATTTGCTGGAGCACTCATGGCAGATGAGTGTGGTGTCTGGGATCCCAAGCTGTCCTGGTTCCAGCATCCCTCCCGGAACTCCCCTTGGCAACACATTTTACACAAAGATCTTGTTTCCCCAATGTTATAGGTGCCCGAGTCTTAATTAAATCATCTCTCACCTACAATAGTCTGTGGAGACCAATGATGCCTGTGGAGAAAGAACAATTTGTTGTGTCATGTTTTGTTTTGAACATCCCTGAAAATCTAAAAAGAAGGCACCTGACAATCATTGTAAACTGGAAAAGCCAAAAGGAGGAAAAAATGGGCTCTTCAGATTCTAACTCTATGTTTCAGGCTAAAGATTTCATTTCTACCCAAGATCATAGAATTTTGGAGCAAGGGGAATTCCTACGGATTGTCTAGGACACACTTCTGGTTCAATATAGAAAAATAGGACGATATCCCTTTGCACATTTTTTACTTGTGTTCCCAATAAGAGATATTTTCCTAGAAAAGCTTATCAGGCATTTTACCCAGGCTAAGTAGAACCAAAAGTTCTATTCCTATTAATGTTAACATAAAGTTAAGTTTAGAGGTCTTGATCATTGATGC
Organism: Rhinopithecus roxellana; assembly: GCF_007565055.1. Taxonomy (NCBI): domain Eukaryota; kingdom Metazoa; phylum Chordata; class Mammalia; order Primates; family Cercopithecidae; genus Rhinopithecus; species Rhinopithecus roxellana. The sequence goes on along the minus strand of NC_044553.1, from coordinate 15,153,322 downwards.
ATCTTTTTAAGTGACTGTTGGCTTTGATTTAAGAAAGAAGCAGCCGGGCGCGGTGGCTCAAGCCTGTAATCCCAGCACTTTGAGAGGCCGAGACGGGAGGATCACGAGGTCAGGAGATCGAGACCATCCTGGCTAACACGGTGAAACCCGTCTCTACTAAAAAATACAAAAAAAAAAAAAAAAAACTAGCCGGGCGAGGTGGCGGAGCCTGTAATCCCAGCTACTCGGGAGGCTGAGGCAGGAGAATGGCGTAAACCCGGGAGGCGGAGCTTGCCATGAGCTGAGATCCGGCCACTGCACTCCAGCCCGGGCGACCGAGCGAGACTCCGTCTCAAAAAAAAAAAAAAAGAAAAGAAAAGAAAAGAAAGAAGCAGACACATTTTCACACTTCACTGACATCATCACTTCCACAAGAGACATCTGCATACTCCTCCCTGACTCCGTGTCATATGGTCACCACAATTGAAAATCTATTCCTAAGAACTAAGAAGGTTGTTTAATCATCCAGGAGAGGAGAGCTGTTGGACCCGAGAACTCCACCATGTGGAATTCGTGTCCCCTACAATCAAGTGGGTAGCATATTATCTCCAAGTTCAAATTTTCTTCCTTTTAGTTCTGTTATTTTTTAAACCGCAAATATATTAATAGATCCTAAATAACATTCTGCATGAAATATTTAAAAGTTTTCTAATTTTGCTATATTAAGTCAATAATTTGTGTGTATGTACTAGCAGCTAGAGATTTTCCTTGTGATCATAATTTCTTGAGTCCAGCTTTCAACTAATAACAGGGCAGCAGAAAATGAAGCCAAACTACTGAACCACTAAACCAAACTTCTTGAGGCTAGAAAAGACAAGGAAACAAAGATGAATGATCCCATATATAACCCACATCTCATCCCTTTGGGGAGATATTCAAACCTGGCTAAATATTATAGATAAAACTCTAATCGCTTTGAGCAACACTGAAAACAATAGAAAAATGTAAAAGCCTAGAAATACTAATTTATAATGAAACAGAAACTGGTTAAAATGAAACGCAATATACAATCCTCCATAACTGCATGAGCCAATTCCTTATAATAAATCTTTCTATCTATACCAAAAAAAAGATAAAATTCAATAAATGTAAGGAAAACACACTGAGACTCCTCAAAGGGTGCTCAGAGCAGGAAAAGTGAACCAAGAAGTTTACCTGGAAAAGAACAGGTTGAGGAAAGGATGAAGAAGGTTAATTCAGTCCGTGAGAGGGATTGAAGTTTAGGGAAGAAATAATCTAAAAAATTATTCCAAGTCATTTGGAATCTGAGACCCCAGGCCTTAAGCAACTAATGTGGCCATGGAAATCAATTATGATTTGAACTCCTGAGTTATTTCTGAAATGTACCAAGAAGACATATTTTCCTCAAGGATGAGGGAATCCATATCAGGAATAAAACAGGACACAAAAATATGTTAGGTCATGAAGTTCTATCACCACAAGAAGGTTGCATGTGATATTGTGAGGTTTGCGCACTTGCCCTGGAAATCCTCACGCTATGGAAAAGTAGATTTGTTCGCTGTAAATATCTGGCTGGTGGATGACATGCTTATGCATGCAGCTTTGTTGTTATTCTTTGAGAAAAGGGACAGCAAAGAATAGAAAATTGATCAATGAGATGCCAATTTAGGCTGTAAGGAAAGTGTTATCCAAAACCTACTGTGCAGGGAATATTCTCATCCTTTCCTTCTGGGCTAGTCAAACCACTAAAGCTGCAATGTTGCCTTGACTTGGATAAAAGAAGCGTATCTGCATCTTCAGTCATGCTCTACGTATGTTGAGGTCAGCTCCAGCCCCTTTTTGAAAACTAGTACCAATTCCTATAAAGCACTAAAAAGTTTTGGGTTGGGGATGGCAGACTGTTGCATTGTTTTGCTTTGTTTTGTTTTTACTTTTGGAGTCAAATATTTTTATTGCTTGGTATAGAGAAAGGGAGACATCACACCCCCGAGTGAAATGAATAAATATTTTAAAATTATATTTTCTTTCCTATTACTTTATATTTTATTGAATCATCATGGCTCAATAGTTTTACATTTCCTTTATAGTCCTGCCCCTGTCTCAAATCATCATGTCAGTTCACTTCTTGGGATAAAAGGAAACATTAAAAGCATGGGCTTGGAAGTCAGGTAATCTCCGTTCAAATCTACACCTATGAGCTAGATGACCTTTGGCAAGTTAGTTAACCCCTCTGAGGGTAATAGTATCTACTTCACATGATTATTGTTAAGATTAAAACTAGGGCAGGGAATGAAAAGCATTTAGCCCAATGCCTGTAAATGCACATAGTAAATATTCAATAAATGGTGTTTTAAAATATTCTTCCTATTTTTTCATGTCACTAGATAGGCAAAAATGTTTAAGTTTGATAATAGTTGTTAACAGGGTGGGTAGCAACAAGAACTTCGATATTTTACTGCAGAGAATGTATGGCAGATAAAAGATGACAACCACAAATTAGTGTTCTCTATCATATTTACCCCAATAAGATGTAGGAGGTCTATACCTCCTCCCCATGATTCTCAGCAGGACCTGTGACCCCTTTACCAATAGAATGTGGCAGAAATGATGTTATGCAAACTTCTAGGTCCAGGCCTTAAGAGACTGACAGCATTCATTTCCAAACACTTGGAACATTTGTTCTTGGGACACTGAGCCACCATATGTAGCAAGTCAGACTACCCTGAGGCCACCATTCTTAACCCCAAGCCATGTGGGCAGGCCCTGGAGGATGAGATGATATGTGGAGAAACCAAAGAGTACCAAGATGTGGATATGAGTGATGAAGCCATGTTAGGTGTGGATCCTTCATGCCAGCAGCCTCAGCTTACATTACATGGATTAGAGACAAGATGCGCAGCCAAGCTCCTCCCACACTCGTGACCCACAACCTTATGAGCAAAATAAAATTGGTGTTTTAATCCACTCAACTTGGGGTCATTTGCACATTAAATAATTGGAACAGAATGACATGGATACAATCACTTTGGAAAACCATTTGGCATAATATTTTTTTTTTTTTTTTTTTTTTGAGACGGAGTCTCGCTCTGTCACCCAGGCTGGAGTGCAGTGGCCAGATCTCAGCTCACTGCAAACTCTGCCTCCCAGGTTCACGCCATTCTCCTGCCTCAGCCTCCCTAGTAGCTGGGACTACAGGCGCCCGCCACCTCGCCCGGCTAGTTTTTTGTATTTTTTAGTAGAGACGGGGTTTCACCGTGTTAGCCAGGATGGTCTCGATCTCCTGACCTCGTGATCCACCCGTCTCGGCCTCCCAAAGTGCTGGGATTACAGGCTTGAGCCACCGCGCCCGGCTGGCATAATTTTGTAAAGGTGAAGATACATATACTTATGACCCAATGATTCCATACATGGAAGACTGGCAGCAGAGAAAATCAATGAGCTATAGCTACACACATCTACATGGATGACCAAAAGTAAAAGGGAGTAAAAAAGATAATCTTGAGAGAATAAGGGATGTGATGGAATAAAATATAAAGTGTTATTCCACCTCCAAGGGCCCAAAGATGGCCTTTGAGGGATATGGGCAGGGCATGAAGGTTATGACTGAGATAAGGAAAGAAACCTCAGTATCTATAAAATGGAAAAATAAGCAGCCTTAATCTGACCAAAACCAGAATGTAGAATGGTCATCACCAACTACTCAACAAATATTTCAAAGCACTCATTATGTGCCAAGACCCTGGACATATGCTGGGATATGGTGACAAAAATGCCAGAGTCCAGGGTAGTTTGGAATGTCTCCCCTAACCCCTAGAGGAATGTGCTTTTAAAAGAGCACAAATGGAAGGACCTAGTTCTTTGGTTAGAAAAAGGAGAATGGCAAAGGTATGACATCTCTTGGGGGCCACCTTGTCGGCCATACCAATGCCCCCAACCCTGCAGCTGGAGCAAAAGGCAGAAACTACACCCAGCTTTAATGACCATCCCTGGGTGAATTTTCTCTTGGTTTACAGTGATTGACTTTTCTCCTGAACATGGGCTGGGAACGGAGTAGGAAGAGGAAGGAAGGTGGCTGTCAGGAAAACGAACTTTCAGAGATGCAGTTTCAGGGCCTGAATAATTCCAAAGTTTTCCTGTACTACCTCAAGCTCACGTTACATAAGAATAGCACATCTGCTCTAAATTATCATTCCTTTCCTTCGTCTACACCCAACCTGGGCAAACCTTCCAAATTATAATGATCCAGAAAGAGGACCATTATTGTTTTTATCTTTGCTATACGAATATTGTGGGTGAATTAAACAGAGAAAGGCCATGTCAAAGGCCATCACCAGGGAGATTACAGAGTAATTTTATTCAAAATTTCCTTCCCCCACCAAATATTTCTATACTGGGGAAATCTATTTCTACACTGGAAAATTTTGAGGGCCACAAGCCTCAGAAAAGGCCCTGATGACAGGACCACTATAGAAACAGTGGGCACAACAGCCAACAGGTAGAAACTTCCCAGAGAGGAGGTATCACAAAAGACATTGAAGCTGCTGGCTTGTAGGTACCTAGGTGTTTACACACAGAATGCTAACGTCAGAGCCAGCTGCTAGCTGCTAGCTCCTCCTCTCCCCAGCTGCTCTGCACAGCACAGAGCCTAAACAAACTCAATTTGGCATACCCAACAGAAGCCTCTAAGGTGGGAAAAAATCTCCCCCTTTTCCCAACAACAGCAGACATCATCTCCCAAGTGAGTAGCCCAAAGTGGCCAAAAACTCTCCATACAGACTGTTCCCATTTTAACACAGAGCCCCATTTCAAAACAAGCCCCCCGCAGCTGAATCGTACCCAGGCCTGCCTGCCCATTCGGGCTTAGGCCTCCCCTTCTAGCACTCCACACAATAATTCTCTGCTAAGGGAAAGGCACTGTGCTATAATCAGCGGCTCTACAGCTTTAACTAGTATCAGAATCATGCGGGGATTTTCTATCTGCCATGGATGGCAAATCCCCAGGACATACCCCAGACCTAGCAAATCAGAATCCCCAAGAGTGGGGCCCAATAATCTGTATGTTTTTTACAGCTCCCCAGATTGAGAACAACTCCTTAGAGAATGTTTCTCAAAGCTCTAATGACTCAAAGGACCTCAGACTCATTCACATTTAGCGTTGAATGGACAGTAAGGCTTTACCCACATAAGTTTCTACTTTCAACTGGACTCTGGCCTAAAAGAAACAAATGACTCTCTAAGAGTGGGAATTCAGATCCAGCTACAAAGTTCATGGAGATTGTTTTGATTAAAATATAGATATAAGGCCAGGTGTGGTGGCTCACACCTGTAATCCTAGCACTTTGGGAGGCCAAAGTGGGTGGATTACTTGAGCCCAGGAGTTTGAGACCAGCCTAGGTAACATGGCAAAACCCCGTCTCTACAAAAAATACAAAAATTAGCCAGGCATAATGGAACGTGCCTGTAGTCCCAGCTACTCGGGGGTGCTGAGATGGAAGAATCGCTTGAACCCAGGAGACAGAGGTTCCAGTGAGCCCAGATCATGCCACTGCACTCCAGCCTGGGCCACAGAGTGAGACTCTGTCTCAAAAAAATATACAAACAAATAAATCTAATAAAATCTGTCACGCATGTGGGCAAAACTTCAGGGCTCTGGGTTGCTGGGAATCTGCCAGAGGAGCCCACTGCTGAGCAGCCTGCTCAGAAACCTTGAAGACGCCCATGTGCACTCCCTCCCAGGCGCACAGCGGGGAGAGGAGCAGGCCTGTAATAGGAATGAAGAGCCAGCAAATGGAGATGTAATGCCTCATTAGCAGGATTTCCGAAAACTACTGAATTTAATTAAGAATCATGGAAATGCTCCTGCTCACTTGTGTAGGAAGATGGGGAAAGTTTTATATACGCTGGGAAAAAAAACAGCTAGAAGGTTCAAGAGGCCTGAGAAGAAAGAAACAGGAGAAGACAGTGAGATAAAATAAATCAGAGGGAAAGAAGGCTAGGAACCAAAATATAATAGAAATAAAACATCCTTTCATTCATTCAACAAATACTTATTAAACACCTTCTTTCCTTAAATTCCAGATTCCTCATTTGAGGCAGTCCAAATGCTCAGCCGTCCCAAGGCTGTTCTACTCTCCATACAAAACTTGAGTTTCTCCAGCGTTTCCCCATTACCACGTCTCATTTTCCACCCAGGATTCTTCCTATTTCCATGTTTTTACTCATTTTACCTGAAATGATTTTCCCTTTTTCCTCCACCAATTCAAATCTGAATAATTCTTCAAAACCTAGCTGAAGTTACCCTCTTCTGTGGACCCTGGCCTAACTGCCTTCATGCTCCTCTGTGTGACATTATAATATTGAGTTTAAGTTGCATTCCACACAAACACTTGATATTTCTTGATTTGAATAGTTCTATTTTTATTATTGTTATTAGAGACAGGACCTTCCTCTGTTTGGAGTGCAGTGACACGATCATAGCTCACTGCAGCCTTAAACTCCTGGGCTCAAGGGGTCCTCCTTCTTCAGTCTCTCAAGTATCTAGTACTACAAACATGTGCCACTACACCCAGATAATTTTTATTGTTTGGACAGACAGGGTTTCACAGTATTGTTCAGGCTGGTCTCGAACTTCTGGCTTCAAGCAATCCTCTCACCTCAGCCTCCCAAAGCACTCAGATTACAGGCATCAGCCGCCATGCCTGGCCTGTTCTCTTATTTTTTATTGGAACAATGACGAGCCCACAGGAGTTAATTGATTAGGTAGACACTTAATTTAGAATTAGAATGAGGAACTCACTTCCTTATAGCAATAGCTGTATATTATTATTAATGAGTTTTACTGTATGAAGAGTCTGTTGAGATTTTAACTGCTATTTACAACAGTATAACTTCTATGGAAAAATGTATTTTTAGTTCCAAATAACCGGTTTACAAATAATCTTTTAGAAAAAAAACATGTTCGTAAATTGGATATTGCTTCCCTGAGGCAAAAATGAAAAGAGTAATTAAAGACGTGTAGAATACAAGAACTGAGTAACAACTGCTTTGGAAGAAAATCACAAGATTGGGAATTTTTAAATTTGCAATTAAAATACAAAGCTTCTGGCCCCTTTGCTTTCAGATACATAGTCGCAATTGCTTGTAAGAATTTCCACTTCCTCCTCTACACTTGACTCTCAGCAGTTTAGTATCTCGTTAAATTTATTTTTGTTAGTCAAGTCACCACCAGGAAGGTTATTCTGTTAAACAGTAACACTTAATAGAAACACAGGAACTGGTAACATGGGTGCCAGCCTCCCCATAAAACACGTGATGGCCTTTCCTCAGAAGATACAGTGGACTGATCAAATGTGACCCCCTTCTTCTGATTTTCCGAGCTTCTCTCATAGGATTCTCGGGGTCACTTGGACTGTTGAGCAAAGTTCCCGAAGGTACCCTGCCACTGCCTGCCAAGTCTACTCTCTGCCAGCAACACGCCTGCTCCTGCCTTTTTCTTGGAACTGCATTTTCTATTGTTGCTATGACTGAGCCCAGCCTTTGCCATGGGCATGCCCTGAATTCTGACACTTAGCTCAAAGTACGAATAGAACCCAAAAGAGTTTGGGTCATACTATGAGCTCAGGATAAGGACTGGATTCACAATGATTGTACCGAGGTTTTCATTAAGACATCACATTCTGTCATATATTTAGCTAAGAGGCTAATTTTTCATTCCTCAAAATGCAGTAGGTGCTTTAGTGTGAAAGAGGCATTACTTCTGATTGTTTAGATGGAACAGCCACATTCATAACTTAATGGATTTGTTTTATGGACTGAATCAAAGTATTCCTAATTTGAATTAAGAAACACTCTGAAGCGGGTCATTTGTGGCTTGAGTCCCAGTCTTGGGATCAGGATGGACTCCAGCTGCCAATGGCAATGACTGTAGCTCACGTGCCCAGCTTTTTGTAGCTCAAAGGATCCTCAGTTTAGTATGAGCCTCTTCTCCATCAGCTAGTACTAGGCCCCTGTTCCTGCTAATTCTAATGACAGCAAGCCACTCAGAGGGAGCTTAGCCAAGCCAGGCTTTCAGTTAAAGTTAATATATCTCCTTCTCTATCCAAATATGTAACTTTGGGCAAGGTACTTAACTTTTCTAGGCCATGGTTTCCTCATCTGTAAAATGGCCACTATAGTAATGTCACAGGATTCTTGAGGTGTTGCTTTTCCAGCTGAAAGCCACGGGGCCAATGGTACCTTTGCCCAAGTTTTCCTCAGGCCTGCTGGGCTTGTCCTGCCCACCTAGCCTGGCAGGCTGCACTCAGCTTGCTCTACTGGCCTGGATCCCATACCTGCCAAGAGCTAGTGGAGCAGTAAAGGGTATGTAAGTAAGCGAGCATGGGGTCCGGTCACTGCGCACAGCCAGGCATGCTGGTGACAGGTGGGGCAGAGAGCTCCAAGTGCCAGCCCAGGTGTACCATCAGCAGCTTCCATAGCTACTGGGGAATCCAGTGGTGCTCAGAAGCTTGAAGACACCAGGAACCGCAGAGCCCCAAAGAGGGTGTCACAGCCCTGTCTGGGGGAGATCCTAGATGTGGACTCCCTGAAGGGCCGCAACTCTTCTCTCCTTGTCTCTTCTCTCCTTATCACCCACAGTGTGGTGAGCAAGGGGCGTGTTTCAGCCCTGTTTGTGTTACAGCTCTTTCAGCCCCACCATTCAGTGCGTCCTGAGTTCTTGTCCTGCATCCAGGAAGAATTAGGTACATGGAAAAGTGGACAGTTAGCAAGGCAAAGAGGAGCTTTACTGAGTGACAGAACAGCTCAGAGGAGACCTGCATTGGGTAGCTCCTCTCCACAGGGAGGGCATCCTGCCAATGAGTGTTCAGCTCTCAGCAGAGAGGAGAACCTGGAGTGGGTAGCTCCTCTCTGTAGGCAGGTTGTCCTGTCGTCTCCTTGAATCTGTCTGAGTCTGGGGTCTTTATGAGCTTCAGAAGGGAAGAAGTACCTGCTGATTGGTCCGTGGGCAGCCGTGGGTGGGCCTGGAAAAAGTACTGTAAGTTCCCACTCTGGTCTGTGGGGCTGGCAGCCTGGCCCTCAGGCTTCAGGCCTTCCCCAGCTCGAAGGCAGGGCTTCATCAGGGACCCACCCCTTTCCACCTAGGACCCTGTCTGCCTCCTGCTGTTACCCAGGCTGTTCGTGCTGAGGGGGGCCTGCAGGCCCATGCAGAGCCGCCCTCAGCCCCCACTCAGGCTCCCTCCCATGCTTATTGGTGCCCAAAGTCCAGAGGCAGCCAAGGCAGCAGGGGGCTGGAGTGTCAGTGCTGCACCAATTGTGCACACACCCAGCCAGGTTGCAACAGCCCCTGGGCTCGGCTGCAACTTTGCTTCAAGATCAGAGTGGGTGCAGGGAGTAGGGAGAGGCCAGGTAGTGGAAGCAGGCACTTCCAAGCCTGCAGGTGGCCAGGGACTTTTCCCAGGCGCCCAAGAGGGGATGCCCAGGTCCGTAGCCATGGCTTGGGCAGCTGCAGCTACACTCAGAAGGGCAGGGCTCCTGCCCAATCCCAGCCCCCAAGAGCACAGGGATGCCCAGGTCCACAGCCACAGCTGGATGACTGCAGCTGCTCCTGGGGAGCACCAGGTTCCTTCCTTGCCAGGGCTTCCACCTTATCCCAGCTCCTGCTGGTTCTTTGGAGTGCGTAGCACTGGCCATGCCTCACACCCTGCAGCCAGCATCATGGCAGCAGCTGCTCCAGACAGGCCTCCACTACCATCAGTAATAGGTGCCTTGTAAGACTTTTATGAGGATCTAATTAGATTGTGCTTATAAGATAGGTGACTGGAGTGAAGGAAGGGAGTGTGGCAAGGAGCTGGCTATTTGTGGGGTGATATTGTTGACCTTACATACAGCAAAAACTAGTCATCTACCTCATTCTATTTGTAAAGTCACACAGCTTTTAATCTCATGCACCACCCAGAATGGAAACAAAATATGGGTAGAAGCACCTTTATTTATCACAATTTTCTGGCTCACTATTCTATTTTCTTTATGTCCCGAGTATGCTTACATATACTACAGAACAAGTCTCAAATGAGTGTGAACAGAATACTGCCCAAATTGATGACCATCTTATTGCTTTCTTCTGGCTTCTGCATCAGTTGCCAGAAGAAATGAAAGTGAGAGAGAGGCCAGGAAGAAGGGCAGGGAAGAAAAGCAGGCATGAGAGAGAGAAGGCATGGGGAAGGGAGGAAGAGACCTAAAGGCAGTTCCTTGGACTGGCTCAAGGAGATGCCTGGAACAGACCATGCAGAGACTCCTAAATTTTATAACTGAAAAAGCCAGTAGTCACATTTTAGTACCTTTGTCTCCAAGCAGGACTACAATTAACCCTAACCCCTCTAGACCAATGGGGGATCTGTCCCAGACCTTAAGGATCCCTGGGAAAAGCCAAAGTTAGCAATCCCATTTCTCCTATTAATTAGACCTTCACTCCAAACCACCATCTCTAGATCTCAACTTAGATGTGCAATGGTGTGCCTTTATTTCAAATTTCCATGTTGCACTGTAAGATGTCAGTTGTATGGGAAGAAACCATAAAGAAAAAACAGAAAGCTGGTTTCTTTGATTTGACAGAAAATATATAGACCATTTGGGCACTGGCCCAGGGAAGTTTGAAAAAAAGGGATTAAGTCCCCTAAAGATTTCCCATAGGGGGCCTCAGCAGAAGGGTAACTATTAAGGAAGGAAAAGTAGCCCCATCTACAAAAAAGGAGGTTATGATGGATCTTTATATTTCCCATATTAACTCATACATTTTCTAACCATACCATAAGCAACAATGAAGACAAATTTGCAAGTTTCCTGTTATTTTATCTCTGACAGACTGTGAGAACAGCAGCATTGAGATCCTCTGAAGTCCTGGTGAGAGCAGATGGCAAGTCTGTGAGTGGCCCTGTGAACTGAAAGCAGGAAGTTCAGCTACATGAAAGAGTAGTAGTTGTGGTGACCAAGCTTCCAGAAGTCCTTGCTGCTGACGCTGCCCTTATCACAGGTCCAACCCTCATTTTGTCAGAATTTCTGTGGTACATGCTCTGCTGATCCCAATCCATCCAAAGCAGCACTCACTAGCTCCAGAAGTCACTGGCTTTGGGCCAAAAGTAAACAACTTTCTGAGTCATTGAAACTCCAAAAGCATGTGTGTGGCAAGGCCTCTTTGAAAACATTGCTAAGTTCTCCACATAGCCTCATGTGCCCACCACAACAACCCATCGAACACTCACCCTCAAAGTGATACACAATTCACACAAGATTCCAGAAATGACAGATCTGTTGCATGCTGTTAAAGAATTAAACAAGACTTGTTCTTAAATCAAAAATACAACTCCCGGAAGCCAGTTGGCATTATATTTTAAAGTTGACCGTGCTTCATTTCCTAGTGTCAAAGAATGTATCATCTAGTTTACACAGAATGTATATCTATAAACACGTATGAGTATACAGATACATACATTTATATAGTATATACATACACACACACACACACACACACACATATACATACACACACACAGTAGTTCCACCTTATCCATGCTTTCACTTTCCATGGTTTTACTTACCCTCAGTTGCTGTGGTTCAAAAATATTAAATGGAAAATTCCGGAAATAAACAATTCATAAGCTAAAAAAGAAGTTGAGGCCGGGAGCGGTGGCTCACGCCTGTGATCCCAGCACTTTGGGAGGCCGAGGTGGGTGGATCAAGAGGTCAGAAGATTGAGACCATCCTGGCTAACACGGTGAAAGCCTGTCTCTACTAAAAGTACAAAAACAAAATTAGCCGGGCATGGTGGTGGGTCTGCAGTCCCAGTTACTCGGGAGACTGAGGCAGGAGAATGGCGTGAACCCTGGAGGCGGAGCTCACAGTGAGCTGAGATCATGCCACTGCACTCCAGCCTGGCCCACAGAGCAAGACTCCGTCTCAAAAAAAAAAAGAAAAAAAAAGAAGTTGACTGTGTTTATACCCTTCAGTTCAGCATTCCATTCCTAGATATATACTCAAGAGTAATACTTACACATATATATACCTGGAGAGGAAGAGAAGAAAGTTCATAGCATTGAACGGCATAATACTAAAAGACTGGAAATGACAAAATACCTATCAGTGGTAGGATAAATAAATAAATGGCATATGTCAATGAAATGAAGGATTATGCAGCAGAGAAAATAAATGAACTACAGCTGTGTTCGACAACACAGAAAATTTTAGTATCATGTTAAGTGAAAAAGGCAAATTCCAAGAAACTTCATATAGCATTATACTCTTTATATAAAGTTTGAACATAAATAAAACTGAATGATACATTGTCATAAATCAAAAAGAAATGAATAATGAATGCCTCTGAGGGTAACAGAAGAAGACAGAATAAAGAGGAGTGCTTGGATCTTGATGTAAGTTGATTTGGTTCCAGTTCTGGCATGGGTGATGATTTCACAGGGACTTACGATATCACTTAATTAACTTTTAAAGGGTCATACATAGACAAATGATAATAATATATAAAACAAATAAGCAATTACTCCACAAATATTCTCTGAGTCTTTTTGTTGGGTATAAATCTAACAATGACATCTTTGTAGCAGCAGAAGGAGAGAGGGTTAAAAACCTCTGTAGGTGGCTTTCTCACTGTTTCTTTCCCTGGTATGCTCAGAACTCATTACTCACAATAAAATCAAGTTACTATTCAGGAAAATATTTCACACAGATTAAAAAAAAAACCGTCCCATCAGGGCAATTTTGTCAATGACAGTTTCGTCAGCCTCCAAACACAGCCGAGTGGAAAACTGGTCATTCTTCATCCTTATCGTGTTTATTTTGCTGGTCTTAGGCAATCCTTAAGCAAGTTTAACAAAACCCAACTATTGCTCAATAAACCTCAGCCTTCTTGCTTGTTGTAGCAAATAAAATTAGCTTCTGTATCTATGTTCTGAACCACTGTGGCCACCCAAGATCTAGGGATGTATCCTTGTGGTTGGCCTGGTTGGCAAAGCCTAACAGAAGAGTGGAGTGAGCTAACCCAGAAAGGAGTCAGGCAGTGGGTGAGACGTTCCTCCTCTGAAGAAGACTTGCTCGCCTGCAGGTCACCCAGCACTGCTCCCCATGGCCTCCCCACTGCTCATCCCCATCCCAGAGACTAGTAAACTCACAAACACCCTTCCAGTTGAATGGAGGGAATTGGTTAGAAAGAAATAGTTCCATTTTATGAAGCATTTTCAAATTACTCAAGGAAAACAAAAATTATCATTACTAAAACAGTTGCCTGATTTAAGACTGTTTAGTCTGTTGTCTGCTGTGTGAGCAATGACCAACTGAACTGACTCTATTTCTTGTACCATTTAGTGCCCCAAATGGAGATTCTTGTACTCTATAGAAATTCCCCCTCTATCATGAGGGGGGAAATACTAATATAATTAGTCTCTGCCATTTAGGAGCCCACTTTCTGTTCAGAAACCTCAGATTTCTCAATCCTCATGTGAACAACATGAGCATTATTAGCAATCCATGTGACCAGGAGTAATACTATTTTGGAGCAAAAAGGCCTCGTCAAGAAAGTGAGCTTTCCAAAAGTCTGCAATTAACAAGAAATAAGCACGAATCCAGGCTACCTAGTCCTAAGAACTCCTGTCTCCATCTTCTTTTTGTCTGCAGAATAAGGCCATTTCTATGCACTACCTTCTCATCAAAATGCTATGAACATAGAAAGCTGCTGGAGCTGTGGAGTTCTTGGACAAAAGCCATGATACTGCAGTGACAATCACCTCCTGGAATTTCATCTGCAAACTCAGATGACACAATAACCTCTGTGGGAACTATATAAGCCCTTGTCATTTATCATGCGTAAAACATATTTCAAGCCACTTCTTGGAGGAAGCTTCACTTAGAGCCAAATGGAGCAAATCAGACTGTGTTCTCTCCCAGCCAGCCCTGAGACATGAGAAGTTCTTCTCAAACCTTCTGATTCTCTTCTAAGGGCTCCATTCACAGGCACAGTGGCCCCCAAGGTCAAGTCATATATTGGATAGATATGTTGTTATAAACCCCACAGGAGTCTGCACCTCTGGCTATTACCCATTGCCCCTCTTCCAGGCGATGAGGGGAATGCTAGATGGTCCCTAACTGTGCAAGATGACTATCATATGACATAACTGCAAAAAGAAGAGAGAGAGATTTCCAGCAAGATGGTGATTCCCAAACGTGGAGCTTTACTAGAAAAGAAAAGCAGCCTCAGGAACTGGCCAGATTTGGCACTTCCGGGTGAGCTATCTTAGCAATGCCTGGGCCTTGCCTAAGCCCATTGGTGAGGCCTCATTGAGGCTGCAATTTCCCAGTCATGAAGGTGAGACAATGGCACAGCTGAGCCAGGTTGAGAGTCTTAACACAGCCTTGGGTGCCTTTGGACAAGCCAGGCTTTGCTGTGTGGCCATCCCCTTCACTCGCTTTGGGGATGGGATGAGGAGGGCAGGCCTGCCCACCAGCTCTATCCTCTCCATCTTAGCATTCTTTCCCCAAATCCATGGTTCCTTATACTCTTGCCTTACCTGGCAAAACCTCTTTTCTCCCCATGGGACACCCAGCTCACCTGCAATACAGGAATCTCATCTTTGCTTGGCCAAAACCGATAGCCCTACTCAAAGGAGAAAAGGGCAGGGAGGCGTTTGGGTTGTCTTGACAGAGAGACAACAGACGTTACACCAAGGGCCATTTTTTATTTGTTCTGTCAATGAATAAATCATTATCCCTTGCCAGGAAAAGAACCACTTCAGCCCTTTGTCCTTTGGACATGAGAGATCACTAGGCTACAGACCCATAAATGGAGTCCTGTGTTTGGATGGCATATCCCAAAGCAGCACCTGGGAAACAAGACCCCAGTGGGCTCCACTCAGGTTTGTTTTGTCATACTTCCCCCGCACGCCACGCCTCAAGGGTGCTAAAATCAGCTCAGGACGACGCAGGGAAGAGCTGTCCTCAGGCTTATCTTCCCAAAAATCTGATGGTTGAAGAGAAAATAATTTGAGGGTATCTCCAACCTTCTGAAAGTAAGAGATTGATGGCTTGCCGTTTTGAGGATTCACCACCCACCGAGTGCGCTCTCCAAAAGCTCCCTAAGCAAGCGACAGTGGAATGTGGCTGGAAAAGAACAAATGAATCCAGGCTAGCAGCAACCTGCTTGAGTAATGGATCAACAATTTTACTGAAATACAGCAGACCAGTGCAATCAATACAGTCGTCTGAACAGAAAACCACTGCAGGACAGACTTTTTTCTTCTGAGACAGGATGTCTGAGAACTTACTTTTTTGGGGGATCCTTGCTGACTTGCCTTATGATTACCACAGTTTTTACTGCTCCATTTAAACATAAATCAGTCACCCTGGGTGCTAGTCACAACCCAACCTGCATTCTCTTATTTCACACATGTGCTGACTGCCTGATGTTGTTGTGCAAAACAAACAAAACCCTGAGATTCACTCCCCTCACACCGTTCTGAGTGTGGAGAAAATCAGGATCTCTTTTTGGTTTGCTTGTTTGTTTTTTTTTTGCTTGATGTCTCCCGTAAGCAATTCCTTCTATTTCCTTAGGCCCTAAATATCATGTAGGGTATAAATGGAATTACTGCTGAAATTTAAACACCTATTTCTCAACAGTCGGTTAAAATCAAGCTTTTGAGGATGGGTAAAATAACTCCGAATTGGGTCTGTTGGCCTTGAGATTAGCAGATGAGAATCTATCTTGATACATTAACCTCCTGGTGTTAGTGGGGCATTTATTCAGCCTTAGAGGGTCAAAGGGCATTTCATCCTAAGTTGTGAAGGCAATGATATAAAACTTGTTAAAAGGATGGACAGTATTTCCTCTGTGCATGTTAAGACACTAAGAAATATACAGTGAAGTGGATTCTTTCACAAATATACAGTCTCCCAGTCTGGCACAACACAGACGAGGGGAAATGTGGCTTATTTATTTCTGTCCTGTCTAAATCCTTTATTTCCTCTCCTCAAAATACCCCAATGGCATACCAGCTGTGACCCGGCTTCTGATGTATGTGTATATCTCAATTGCTTGTTGATGGTATTAAGAATTGAAGCATCCCTAAACCCAGCTCACAGGAAGCCAGGTCAGAGCTGCTAATATTAGATTACATTCTAATTATTTATTCTATATCGCTCTTCACACCAGTATTCTAAGATCAACAGATCAAGGTTTGCCACTGAATATTAATGCTACTATTCAGCAGTATTCTAGAGCTGCATTTGTGTGTCTTCCTGGACAGAGAGGCCAACCACAGGCCAAAACGGAAATCCAGACCCTGCTCAATATCACATTAGCATGTCTCTTCCTAACGTGGTCGCAAAAAGTCATTTCCCAGTTGTCCCACATGAATAGCTCCTTACAATGTGAATGAAGCCCAAACTATCCACTTTGTGCAAAATAGTAAAAGTGAATTGTCCTTTCTTTAAAAAATAAAAAGCAGGCAAGCAGACCACCTTTGCCCTTTTTCTATGTAAAAGCAGCTGCTTCTGTAGATTTGCCCTATCTCCTAGAATTTACTGCCAGCCTACCTACATCAGGACAAACAAGACCTCCATGGAAAGAAAACTTCCTGATGGGAGAGCAGTCCCCAGGCTGGCGTGAGAGCCGGCCACAAGGCAAGCAAGCAAGCAACGAAGCAACCAAGACTATCTGAAAGAATGTGGGATTTATTTGGGCTACTATAACAAAATAGCATAGAGTGGATGGCTTATAAACAACAGATATTTATTTCTCACAGTTATGAAGGCTGACAAGGCACTGGCAGATTCAGTGTCTGGTGACGGACCACTTCTGCATAGATGCCTGTCTTCTCACTGTGTCCTCACATGGCAGAAGGCTCAAGGGATCTCTCTGAGGTCTCTTTTATAAGGGCACTAACATCATTCATAAGGGCTTTGCCCTCAATACCTAATCATCTTGCAAAGTCTTCATCTCCAAATACTCTCACCTCAGGGGTTAGGATTTCAACATGAATTTTGGCAGGGAGGGGGAGTGGTGGGGAGAAACATTCAGACTTTCACACCTGTGGTGTTCCAGTGTTCTTCTTGTGCCTTTTTAGTCTGCCAATGTCTTTTTAAAGAATTATTATTATTATTATTATTATTATTATTATACTTTAAGTTCTGAGATACATGTGCAGAACGTGCAGGTTTGTTACATAGGTATACATGTGCCATGGTGGTTTGCTGCACCCATCAACCCATCATCTACGTTAGGTATTTCTCCTAATGCTATCCCTCCCTTACCACCCCCACCTCAAGACAGGCCCCACTATGTGATGTTCCCCTCCCTGTGTCCATGTGTTCTCACTGTCCAACCCTCACTTATGAGTGAGAACATGCAGTGTTTGGTTTTCTGTTCCTGTGTTAGTTTGTTGAGAATGATGGTTTCCAGCTTCATCCATGTCCCTGCAAAGGACGTGAACACATCCTTTTTATGGCTGCATAGTATTCCATGGTGTATATGTGCCACATTTTCTTCATCCAGTCTATCATTGATGGGCATTTGGGTTGGTTCCAAGTCTTTGCTATTGTGAATAGTGCTGCAATAAACATACATGTGCATGTGTCTTTATAGTAGAATGATTTATAATCCTTTGGGATTATAAATTATTATTCCAGTAATAGGATTGCTGGGTCAAATGGTATTTCTGGTTCTAGATCCTTGAGGAATTGCCACACTGTCTTCCACAATGATTGAACTAATTTACACTCCCACCAACAGTGTAAAAGCATTCCTATTTCTCCACGTCCTCTCCAGCATCTATTGTTCCCTGACTTTTTAAGGATCGCCATTCTCACTGGCCTGAGATAGTATCTCATTGTGGTTTTGATTTGCATTTCTCTAATGACGAGTGGTGATGAGCTTTTTTTCATGTTTGTTGGCTGCATAAATGTCTTCTTTTGAGAAGTGCCTGTTCATATCCTTTTCCCACTTTTTGATGGTTTTTTTCTTGTAAGTTTGTTTAAGTTCCTTGTAGATTCTGAATATTAGCCCTTTGTCAGATGGATAGATTGCAAAAATTTTCTCCCATTCTGTAGGTTGCCTGTTCACTCTGATGGTAGTTTCTTTTGCTGTGCAGAAGCTCTTTAATTAGATCCCATTTGTCAATTTTGGCTTTTGTTGCCATTACTTTTGGCGTTTTAATCATGAAGTCTTTGCCCATGCCTATGTCCTGAATGGTATTGCCTATTAGTTACTGAAGGAACAAAGGGGAAGAGTTTGAACTATTAGAATCTAGATATTTGGAGGAGGACCCCTAGAGAACTGGAACCCAGACTTTTGCATAGCTGATATGAATGTTGGGAGGGATTTAATTAATAGAATGCACTGTTTACAATTAAAGATTTAATGTCCTATATAAATGGAAGCACAGCTATTGGTAAAGAATATTCACAGAGACAATATTGGACATAATTAAGCATAATATATAATATGTATATTTTACCATGAATAACGTTAATGCTTATGTTAGTGTATTCTACAATTTATATGGGTGATAGTACATAGTACATACTATGCCATAGTACATGCTATATAAAACTAAACCTATGTAGTAGTAGTACATATATTTCTGGGGAAAGGTGCCACTGAGAAGGTAATGTTGCCCAGTTTATGCTGATACCCTGGGAGTTTGGAAGAGGGACGCTGAGGGGCTTAGATCAGACCTCTGAGTACAGGTACCTGGCATATGTTCTAAAATATCTCAGATTGTGGGAAAAATCTGGAAATGGTAACTAAATGCTACTGGTACCATGTGTAGGTGCGTGGATTAAAGGACCATTATTATGGCAACACTGGCAAAAATAGGAAATGCAATAGGAACAAGCCCCTACTTTTTCCTCATGCCTTACAGTCTTCCTCTAGTCTTCCTTCCTTTCTCTTTATCTACTTGTATCATAGAGTCTAATGCAGAACTAGCTGGTAAAGGAAAAATGTAAATTTCAGAGCCTCATACCCAGCATCACAAAGCAAAATATAGGAGAAGTGATGAACTGAGAGACAATGGTTCGTTACTCGACTGAAAGGGTCATATATGTGTTTGGTCCATTGATAGGTTAAAATTCCATTGAATTGCCACTTTTGATATTACACAAATTGATGAACCCAAAAAAGATTCTAGGATCACTTGTGTGAATTCAGCACCTACCGTATATGTGAGAAATGTACTGAATAAACACAGAAATATGTGCTTTGTTCTCATCTCAGACATTTAAATAAACCTCACAAAGGCTTTTAAAAAAACAATGTGGGAAAGAAGGGTGGCTAAGGCATTGCAGGAAATATTATTTGAGTATTTCAGCAATTATCTGCAGTCAGGGGTTCAACTTCAGTTTGGGGATGGGATCGGATAATACACTATTAAATTACTACTTTTGCTACCTCCAGTGTAGACACTATGGCAGATCAGTGAAGACACATGGCAAATATTTTATTTGTGTGAGACTGATTTCCCAATCAACCATCATACTTCGTTCAGTTGGGTGCTCAGTGAGTATTTGTTGATGTGGATAGCTATCATCTATTGAACTCTGATTATATTCCAGACCCTTTTCTAATTCTAAGCACTTTTAAACATTATTTCTAACACTATCAAACAACTTCATAATTAATATAACTCCATAACATAATAGGTAGAACCTATTATAAAGAAAACTGGCTCTGAACAATTAAGGAACTTGTCCAGAGTTGTTAAACTGCAAATAAGTGGCAGAGGCAGGATTTGAGTCAGGTTTGTGTGATGTCAAAGCCTATCTGTGATCTTTCCAAGACACCAACAAATTCCACAACAGTGAAGCATGCTGAATTCACTGGAATTACAAAGGTAATAAAAATGAGCCATGCCAAAAGTTAAAATTTGGGTAAAATGCAAAGGCTATTCCTTTCAGCAAAATAAAAAGTCAGAATCACCGACTGTTAAAACACTTATCATTAAGCATAGATCTTTGCCCTAGCAGTGAAGGTCAACAAAGTCAACGATGCAGAAATTAAAGTGCAAGTACCTTCATCTCCTGAATTTAACATAGAAAATGGTAAAATGAGCTTGCCAATGTTTTAAGCCCTAGGTTGGGAATTGGGAAACCTGGGTTCCACTTTGAGATCTGTTATTAAGAACTCTGTGTCCCTAAGCAAGATCTGCAAGACTCTTGGCTTCCCTAGTCTTAGTTCCTTGCCTGTGAAAGGAAGGGATTCGGTTCTACAAGATTTCTAAGTTCCCATCTTTGTCAAAGGCTAAGATTTGTCTTAGAACGTTGTCTTAAGAACTGACACTAATTTACCTCATGACATCTTAGAGAGGCAGGGCCTATTTTGCAGATGAAAGGTAGAGATTCACAAAAGTTAAGTAAGCTTACTGAACTCTCTCGCGCGCGCGCTCTCTCTCTCTCATCCCTGTATTGCCAGACTCCCCCTCTTCCCTCATCCTGCTTTGAAATGCTTCATTGCCATTGGCTGAGGTGGGATAGAAGGCAGCTAGAATGCCTCCTTCCACCCTCCTCTAATGTTGAGACCTTCCCTCACTTCCTAGAAAAAGCCACCATGTCCCTAACACAGCCCACATTCTGGCAAACATCCCATCCACATGATGTAGAATGGGGGCTGTGATTTTGTTCCCACCCATTTGTGTGGATGTGATTAACAGTAAACTCACCCAGTCATCTGGACCCCTAAAAAGAATCTGTTGTTGAGGGCCAGCACTTCTCCTGCCTGTTTACTGACACCTCAATACAACCTTACAGTCCTCATTTTGGCCACCTGCCTCCCACTCCTTCCAGTCACCCAGGCACAAAACCAAACCACTATGCTCTTCTGAACAAAGATGTCCTTGAGTGAAAATTCAAAATACAAGCTTACCATGTTACACGAGGACTATTAAACTTTTTAAGCCAGCCTTATGCTAAATCACTTGGGTTTGGCTGTCTCTCTTTACACATCACACACTCACACCTCCCTTCCAATCTGGAGAAATCTAGTTTTCCCCTCATCCAAATTTTCAGCACTGTACATTTTAAGAGCTCTTTACCCCTTGTTTATTTATTCTTTCACCACCTCAAGGTATTTCATTCCTAAGCACTTTGTTTTTCCATTCCATATTTTCTCGCTCTTACTTGCCAGTTTTTTCATTCCTTCCTCTGCCTTTATTATTTTCCTTTCCTCTGGCAAAACAAAACAAAACACATACACACACCTCCTTTTTTAGTACTCTAAAGAGTGCTGCGTTGTTTGTCCTTTCTCTTTATCTGCTTTATACATCATTGGCCCCAGAGACAGAGGGCTCTTTCTTCTCTCTTGGGATTTGCCAAGAGTATTTATTAAGCACTGTATTACACATCTACATGCATTAGGTGTTCTGTACATGTATTCCCATTAAATCCTCAAAACCACCTTATGAAATAGTTATTTCTCTAAAACAGTGCTTTTCAAACCTTAATGTGCATATAAATCACCTAGGGATCTTGCTAGCATACAGATTCCAATTCAAACAGTTCTGGGTAGGACCTGGGAATCTGCATTTCTTGCAAGCTGCCAAAGTTGCACATCTGTGGATCACATTTGCAGGTTTGGCCTGTGTTTGGAACCAGACTGTTGATCCACAGTGCTGAGCGCTGCCTTCTTCCCACCATTCTCTCCTAAAATTAAAGTACCCCTTGAAAGGTCAACAGGTTCACCACAGACATCTCAGCATGTTGGTGACAGTTGCAGAATGTGTAGCCTGTGAACAATGAAAGCAGAGAGAGAATAACACCTATTCAGGGAAGGGAAACAGAAGGCAACAGTTGTTGAAGGTGAAAGCAATCTAGTAAGAGACTAATGCAATAGGGGTGAGTCTTCAAGACAGACATATTAAGGAAGATGTCAGCCCCCCACCCCAGGATACAGACCCAGGGGATAAGACATAGACTCTGCCATCTTGAAATTTACTGAATCTCCTCTCAAAAAGCATTTATTGAGGACCCACTAGCATAAGTGCATGTCCCACATACTCTGTGTATCTTCTCATTAAATGCTCATGACCACTTTCAAGGTCGCTACTACCCTCAATTTTACAGATGAACAGAACTAAGGCTCAGGTAACTTGGTTAACTTTTCCAAAGATAATTACCAATTTGCAAAAATCAGATTCAACCCATTCTTCCCACTGCAAGCTCAGGTTTCTATTATAATACAAGCTGACAAAACACTGGAGAGAAATGGAGAAGCCCACTAGAGTCTAAGCAGAACTTCTACCTTGGATGAAGCTTTTCTTTCTTCCTTTTTTTTTTTTTTTTTTTTTTTTTTTTTTGTTGTTGTTGTTGTTGTTAAAGCATATGCAACTCAGAAGAGAAAGACACTTTTTTATGCTACTTATGGCTTTGGATATAAATGGAGAAAAAGAATCTCAGGAACATGGCATAGAGGGACTGTGGTATGTAGTGGAACCCTCTGCATCACTTTTATCTGATGCACTTCTTACCTCTTTTACTAGCTTGGAAATCTGGAGGGAAGGGAGTGGCAGTTGCTGAAACTAGTCCATCTCTGAAGGAGAAGCAGCTCAGCCTTGTGTTTGATTACATGCTCTCCCATTCCTCCTGGCCTCCAGGGATGTATGTCCCATAAATTACCCCAAAAAATGATTACATCAGTTTTACTCCCACCTTTGGGTCCATTGTCTCAGTCTTAAAATAAACTATACTCATCCAATTAAAAATTAATAATAATAACTTAGATCAGTTTGGTGGTCCTTATTTCTTCTTTCCTTCAGTTTCCTTCTTCCGTCTGCTCTTTCTACTTTCTTTCACTGCTGGTTTCTTGAAAGAGGAGTCTTTGCTTCTAGCTTTCACAACTGAAGTGCAGTCTTGCATGGCTGAATGATGAGGATACATTCTGAGAAATGCATTGCTAGGCGATTTTGTCATTATGCCAAAATCATAGCATGTACCCACACAAACTTAAGATAGTATGGCCGAGGTGGCGGGCCCTGTAGTCCCAGGAACTCGGGAGGCTGAGGCAGGAGAATGGCGTAAACCTGGGAGGCGGAGCTTGCAGTGAGCAGAGATCTGGCCACTGCACTCCAGCCTGGGCGACAGAGCGAGACTCCGTCTCAAAAAACAAAACAAAACAAAACAAAAAAAGATAGTATGGCTTACTGCACACCAAGTCTATATGGTAGAGTCTATTGATCCCAGGCTACAAACCAGTACAGCATGTTACTGTACTGAATACTGTAGGCAACTGTAACACAATGGTAAGTAATTATGTATCTAAATATAGAAAAGGTACATTTAAAATACAATAGAAAAGTATTTTTTTAATGGTACATCTGTCTAGAGCACATACCAGGAAAGGAACTGCAGGAGGGGAAGTTGCCCTGGGTGAGTCAGTGAGTGTGTGAGTGGTGAGTGAACATGAAGGCCTAGAACATGACTGTACACCACTGTAGACTTTATAAACATTGCACACTTAGGCTACACTCAATTTATAAACAAACACTTTCCTTCTTCAATAATAAGTTAACTTTTGCTTACTATAACATTTTTACTTTATACACTTTTTAATTTTTTTAACTTTCTGTTTTGTAATAATGCTTAACTTAAAACACAAACACACTGTACAGCTGTACAAACAAATTTTTTTCTTTATGTCCTTATTCTATAAGCTATTTTCTATTTTTAAATTTTTTTCTTTTCTTTTTTTACTTTTTAAACTTTTTTGTTAAAAATTAAGACAAACACGTACACATTAGCCTGGGCCTACACAGGGCAGGATCATCAATATCACTGTCTTCCACCTCCACATCTTGTTCCACTGGAAGGTCTTCAGGGGCAATAACATGCACAGAGCTGTCATCTCCTATGATAACAATGCTTTCTTCTGGAATACCACCTAAAGAACCTGCCTGAGGCTGTCCTGCAAAAACCCTTTTTTACACATAAGTAGAAGGAGTACACTCTCAAATAATGACAAAAAGTGTGCTACAGTAAATACATATGCCAGAAACACAGTCATTCATTATCAAGTATTATGTAGTATACACAACTATATGTGCTATAATTTTACATGACTGGCAGCTAGTAGGTTTGTTTCCATAGCATCACTACATACACATGAGAAATGCATAGTGCTGTGACATTATGTTGGCTTCATTATTAGAGGATAGGAATTTTTCAGCTCCATCATAATTTAAGGGACCGCTGTCATATATGTAGTCATTGACCAAAACATCCTTAAGCGGCACATAACTGTACTCATTTACTCCATGAAGCTTTGTGTTCTGGCATCAGTTCCTACTGCTCTCCTGAAACTGTTTCCCTTCATGGTTACTGGGAGCCACTTACCTGCCTTTTCTGTCTGACAACCTTTCCTCATGCTCGATTCTTCTCAGTTTTGCTGGACTGTTTAACACCTTTGCTTACCTGCTTCATCTGGAAAGGTTCTGTCTGACTTTTGAAAATAGTAGTGCTGGCCGGGTGCGGTGTCTCACACCTGTAATCCCAGCACTTTGAAAGGTCGAGGTGGGTGGACCACCTGAGGTCAGGAGTTCGAGACCAGCCTGGCCAACATAACGAAACCCCGTCTCTACTAAAAATACAAAATTAGTTGGGTTTGGTGGCGCACACCTGTAGTCCCAGCTACTCAGGAGCCTGAGGCAGGATAATCGCTTGAACCCGAGGTGGGAGAGGTTGCAGTGAGCCAAGATTGCACCACTTCACTCCAGCCTGGGTGAAACAGCGAGACTCTGTCTCAAAAAAAAAAAAAAAAAAAAAAGACGGAAAATAGCAGTGCCTAATTCTCTTCCCACCTTTATGGTCTCTCTCTGATTACCCTGAAGATTCTTTCTCCTTCATTCACCCCTAAATGTAGATGGCCCCTAACTTTCAACATTGTTCCATTTCTATTTCTTAATACTTCCTCCTTAGATGATTTCCTCCCCTGCTGTGGCTTCAGTTATTGTATTCTGGGTACATAACTTCTTGGCTCCAGACTCACATTTTTGTCTGGCAACTAAACATTTCCACCCATCATTTTCTAAGTAATGATATTACCTCAAACTAAAAAAGTCTTTTCCTGATTTGATGTTTTCTTTTTTATAAGAGGCAGTCTCACTCTGTCACCCAGGCTGGAGTACAGTAGTACAATCATAGTCCACTGCAGCCTTGAACTCCCAGGCTCAAGCGATCCTCCCACCCCAACCTCCTGAGTAGCTGGGACCACAGGCATGCACCACCCCACCTGGCTAATTATTTTTTTTAAGTTGTAGTAGAGACAGGGTTTTGCTATGTTGCCCAGGCTGGTCTCAAACACCTGGACTCAAGTGATCCTCCCACCTCTGTCTCCCAAAGTGCTGAGCTTACAGGTGTGAGTCACTGTACCCAGCCAAAATTTTACAGTTTCTTTAATGGTATCACTATTTTCTCATTCATCCAGAGGTAATTTGGATGAATGGGAAGGTGAGAGGTATCATCTCAAAATCCTTAGCCCTAAAGACCCAAGAGATCATCAAGTTCTATAGATTGAATCTCCCTTACACTTTTCACTTTCTCCCTCTTATTTTTATTCCAACTACCACCATAATGGTTCAAATCCTTGGTGGACCTCCCACCTGTTCCCTCTTTTCCAGTCCATTGCCACTGCCTCTATAATCTCTCCATGTCTTGCTTCCTCCATTTATTCCCACCTCCCATCCCTCCAAAGTCCTTTTGCCAGATAAATCTTTCAAAGACAGAGATATGGTCATGTTGCTCCCCAAAACTTCCAGTTTCTAATTGCCCAAGTAATGAACTCCAGACTCCTCTCCTCATCTTATTAATACTCTCCAAACTATAGCCTAACTTACTTTCTAAGCCCTAAACCTCACAGGTACTTAGTTTATATAAACTAAGTAAATAAGTGCAGATGCCAAACTAGAGTGCTTCTTATTCCAGGAACAGGCACCATGCTTATCCTCTTCCAAGTTTCTACTCACGGTTCCTCTGTCGGAAATGTCCTTCCCGGCAGCCAGCTCGGTTACCTGTTTTTCTTTTTTTTTTTATTATTTATTTATTTTTTTTGAGACGGAGTCTTGCTCTGCCGCCCAGGCTGGAGTGCAGTGGCCGGATCTCAGCTCACTGCAAGCTCCGCCTCCCGGGTTCACGCCATTCTCCTGTCTCAGCCTCCCCCGAGTAGCTGGGACTACAGGCGCCCGCCTCGTCGCCCGGCTAGTTTTTTGTATTTTTTAGTAGAGACGGGGTTTCACCATATTAGCCAGGATGGTCTCGATCTCCTGACCTCGTGATCCGCCCGTCTCGGCCTCCCAAAGTGCTGGGATTACAGGCTTGAGCCACCGCGCCCGGCCGGTTACCTGTTTTTCTACACAAATCTCAAATCTCAGCAAAGTTATGCGATGCAATTTCTTCCCTTCCAGCTTTGAGTCTCCAGAACTTGTGCTCTACAAGATCTTTAATAATTTGTTTATCAAGTTATCTATAGTAATTGGTAACTTAATAAAATGTGTTTATCTCCCATAGAATCTAGGAGCAAAGATAATACATGTATCTAAATAGCTATGATCAAAGAAGTTTCGTGGTGGCCAAAACAGCCCAGATTTTTTCTGTTGGTGACTATTGTGTCAGAAATCTATGAGTGTGTGTGTGTGTGTGTGTGTGTGTGTGTGTGTGTAGGAAAGAGGGGAGTCACGTGAGTTTCTGTTGCTAACACTAGTAAAATATTACTTGTTAACTATTTGAAACCATGTAATCTTGGCGGTAAGATAAAAGCAGCTCTATCAATATTACCTAGATAAAAGCACACAGGGATATTGGACTAATCATTAATGATTTTAATCAAAGAATAAGAATCCCCATTTAAGAGACTAACTAGAGATTCTAGTTTGAATAGTAAAGTCAGACCATTAGCGGAATCCCCTGGAGATTATGAAGAACTCAGAATGAAAGTCTCGGGTAGGACAGAAAAATCTACTTTTCATCATCATCTCTGGTGTCTGATGGTGAAAGGGAAAAAAAGCATACACTAATGTTTCTCAAACTTTAATGTGCACTGGAATTACTTGGAACTCTTGTTAAAATGCAAATTCTGAATCTGTAGGTCTGGGGGAAGAGAGGGTAGCCTGAGATTCTACATTTCTGACAAGCTGAATTATGCCTATGATGCTGATTCTCTGGATCACACTTTGATTTGCACAGGGTCTTAAATCATGCTTAAAAATCACTGAATATTTTCAGTGTGGGCCTAGTTCAATTTCAATACCAGGGTTGTTTTTGTTTTTGTTTTCAGTTTTTTGTTTCGTTTTGCTTGAGACGGGGTCTCACTCTTTCATCCGGGCTGGAGTGCACTGGCGCTATCACAGCTCATCACAGCCTCGAACTCCCAGGCTCAGATGATCCTCCCACCTCAGCCTCCCAAGTAGCTGGGACTACAGGTGCATGCCACCATCCCCAGCTAATTTTTTGGTGACTATATTTTTTGTAGAGATAGGGGTTTACCATGTTGCCCAGGCTGGTCTTAAACTCCTGGGCTCACACAATCCGCCCACCTCAGCCTACCAAAGTGCTGGGATTACAGGCATGAGCCACCATGCCTGGCTCAATATCATGTTTCTAATGCTATTGTAGCAGTGAATATTCAAATTCATAACTGCCAGTTTGCACCACAGAGCCAGATTGATGCAAACATTTCCTAAAGTTCGGCCCCATTTCCAGATTATTTGAAATTCACATACTCATCTCCAAAACTCTGAAGATCCTTTACATCTTAGTGAACAGAATTGGAATTCAATTAAGCACTTCATCTTTAAAGTCAGGTATCTTGAAAATGGATACTTGATAATTCTGAGGTTATAATAGAGCTCCAATAGACAGCTACAAAAAATTAAAGTAGGATTCAAAATTTGCAAAATTGGTCTGCAAAAGGGGCTTTGCCTCTATTAAATACCCAAACAATTCTTTAAATCTTGTGATTCCGGGGAGCTCAGAGCAGCTCAGCCACTAAAAATGAGTGAAGTATCCAGTTACCTGTGGTGTGAATGTGAATACCTATACTCCTTTAACCATATCACTTAGGCTTGGGGTTTTTTTCTCTGCAGTTTCAAAATGAAAGTGTTCAGATGTCTTCACTCCTCAGTAAGGAAGTACAGTCCCGTGAGTCTCTGGGATCCAATAAATTGGGTCTCTGAGAGTCCCTTAAACTCAAAAAGCCTTTGACCTAAGAAAGCAGCTCAAAAGGTCCCATCTTTCCAACAAGTTTCCATGACCTGGCCATCTGCCTGCAGAGAAATAAACTAAGTTTCCATATCCTACATCAACTAATTTCTTCCCAACCTCTCACAACCTGGCAAGCATTAAGGGCATAAATGAGAAGAACATTCACAACCCCGATCATTTCCTCCATCACATCATTGAAAGAACCTATAGAGCTCTCAGCACAGAATGTCCCAACAAATGATGCAATGGAAGGAGCACCCACTCACCTTCTCATTTGATTTGAGCAAAACATCCACGTCTTTTTTTCCCTCACATTGCAGGTGTCCCATCTACAGCCACTGGACTCAGATTTTCCACATTTAATCTACTTAAGTTTCTTACTGGTAAGAGGTTAGGCTCTTCCGGCTCATGTTGGCTAATTTTATTAAGTCATTTTTTAAAATATACCTGTTAGGCTTGAATGTGTCCCTCAGAAATTCACATGTCAGAAACTGGAAACTTAATCTATAAGGCAACAGTGTTGGGAGGTGAAGCCCAATGGGACACGTTTAGATTAATGCTGTTATAAAGGGCTTGATGAAGGGAAAGAAGAGCCTAACCTCTTACCAGTAAGAAACTTAAGTAGATTAAATGTGGAAAATCTGAGTCCAGTGGCCGTAGATGGGACACCAGCAATGTGAGGGAAAAAAAGGCGTGGATGTTTTGCTCAAATCAAATGAGAAGGTGACTGGGTGCTCCTTCCATCGTATCATTTGTTGGGACATTCTGTGCTGAGAACTCACTCTCTCTCTCTCTTCTCCTTCTGCTATGCAAGGATATAGCATTTCTCCTCTCCAGAGGACACAGCAAGAAAGCCCTCACCAGATGCTGGCACCTTGATCTTGGATGTTCCAGCTTCCAGAATAGTAAGAATATAAATTTTTGTTCTTTCTAAGTTACCCAGTCTTGGGTATTCTGCGATACCCAAGACAGACTAAGACAGTTTCCAAAGCACCATATTCTGCTGATAGAAGACCACGTTTTAGAAGGCCCAAATCATGATTCTCATTAGGTTGTCCCCCACATCCTTCTACCACATAGGCCAGAAGTTTCTCCCAGGAAAGAAATGGTATTCTCTTCTTTTGGGATATCTTTTCCCAAGAGCTCCATCATTGATCAAAATCATTATTTATTCCAAAAAGCCAGTAGATTCTAACCTGTTTCCCCAGGCATTTGAAAGAAACAATCATTCTCTCTTATTCTGGTAACAGCACTGCACTTTTCTTCAGAGGAGTATCTCTTCTAAATTTTTAGTTGTTATGGTTTTGGTAGGCTCATGACAAGAACCAAGCCAAGCCACACAACCACAACTTTGAGAAGGTAAGAGATGGGACTCTAATTCCACTAGGTTGTGAACTGGTAAGATGTAAGCTGGAGCATTGCAAGCCACCTCAACACCTACAGGGAAAGCCCATGTAAGAACAGAGCCAACATAGAAGAAAAAGGAGTTTCAGACTTAGATAGCATTATATGAGCACCTGGTTACAACTACCCAACAAATTCCTTTTGTTTAAGTAACTTGAAGTGGGTTTTTGATAGCTATAACTGCAAGTGTCCTGGGATTTAGGATATGGCAATGATAATAGCAGCTAAGCTTAGCATGCACTTACTATATGCCAGGCACTCTTGTAAGCACTTTTCATATATGAACTCATTTAATCTTCACTACAATTCTGTACAGCAGGCATTGTTATTATCATCATTATCTCCATTTTACAAATGAGGATACTGAAGCAAAAAGCTCCCTTAAGACCACCCAGCTTTCAAGTTGAATGATGAGGAAAAAAGAAAAAAACAGGGACCACCCAGCCAACAGTGATGGAGCCAGGATTCAAACACAAGCAGTCTGGCTCCAGATTCAGTGCTCTGAATCAAGTTTGCTCAAAGAGTGACCCACAGGCTGGTGCCAGTCTACAAACTATTCGCTGTCTCTGTGGAGAAATTGAAAGTGTATGCCTAGTAACCTTTCTAGCAAGTCAACATTGCTGCAATGCTTTTATTTCTAAAACTATTGGTTCATAATTTATTGGAAATTTTAAAACATTCTTGTCTTTTACCATAGAATTTGAGGAGCCTTATTTAGCTTATCACATAAGCACAGTAACTTAGACATAAATCACAGTCTTTCTCCAAATGCTCTTAAGTTCCTATGAATAATGTTGGTGTCACTTGGCAGTCCCAAAATATATTACTTCTTGACTCAATTCCAATGTTTCAAATAGAGTTATTTGAGATATTTTTAGTTCTCATGACTCCGGGTTAGAAAGGGATCCTAAGTTCTCAGTGGAGCTTTGGAGATGCTGACACATTATGAGTTAAAACCACAAAGCAAAAGGAGCTTGGTAATGGCTTCTTCCCAATAATACTTGCCCTAAGCAGACAGAGCAAAGGCAAAGGGAATCACAACCCCAGTCAAGAGAAAAGTCCAGAAAGCAAGTAGTAGGAAATGAACCATACCAGAGAGTTGTAAGAGGGGCCACAAATACAGGAGAAATCTATAACAAAGCACAGAGTCAATCAGTGACCCTGCAGAACTTTCCTATGCACCCTACACTGAGAAATGCACTTCTTACCCTGTGCACCAGCATAAGCAAAGAAACAGTGCCTCAGACATAAGGTTACTTCAGCAAATCCTGAAAAATAAGTGTCTCTTGAGCAGACATCTCACAAAAAAAGTTAAGTAGACAATAACCACATTAAAAAATGCTTGACATTGTTAGTCATCACAGAAGTGCAAAACAAGATGACAACAAGATACCTACTACACACCCCGTAGAATAGCTGAAATTAAAAAGACTGACAACAGCAAATGTTAGCTAGGATGAAGAACAACTGGAACTCTCACGTATGGTTGGCAGAAGTGGAAAAAAACATTGGCAGTTTCTTATACACTTAAAATATATCTACCCTTTGACCCAGAAACTCTACTCCTACATATTTAGGAGGAGAATTTGAAAACATGTCTTCATACAGAGGCTTACACAAGAATGCTCATGGCCCCAAACTGGGAATAATCCAAATACCAGTTAGTAGTTGAGTGAGTAAACATAATATGATCTATTTTTATAGTAGACTACTACTTGGCAATAATAATGAACAATCTACCAATACACACAACCACACAGGTGAATCTCACAGACATATGTTAGTGGAAAAAGCTGGACACAAAATGTTATATACTATATCACTCCATTTACATGACATTAAGACACAGGCAAGACAAATCTCAGGTAAGATATATGGGAATGGTGGCTGCCTCTTGGGATGGGGGTGGGCAGAAGAATTACATGGGAAGGGACATGAACGAATTTTCTGGAGAGATGGAAATGTTTTATATCACGATTGGGATATGAGTTACATAGGTGTATCAAGTAGAAGGTGTGGGGAGTGGGTAAAAGTATGGATGAAGTGAGAATGGCAGGATATTGATAATGGTTGAATTTGGATGAAGAGTACGTAAGTGTCATTATACTATTCCGCTTACTTTGTATCAATTGAATTTTTCACAAAAGAAATCTAAAAATAAATAAATACAAGTCTCTTCTAATTTCATCAGTGTCATCAGCATTCTAGGTAACATTTCTTACTGAAATATGTTTATGGAAAAATCTCATTCATTAAGGAACCAAATGTCACTATAAGAATAAATGCCACCAAATGGCTATTCCTGAATTTGAGGGAGAATGTATCATGATTTGGAGTGCAAGAACGGGCTTTTCTGTTGACATCCATTGTCCACCATTGTTGTGTCTAATAACTCAAACAGCCCGTGACAAGAAAAAAAAATGTTATTTGCATACAATTGTGTGTTGCTTTATTCAAGACACATAATACAACTCTACTTCAGTGAAGAGCTTCTGAATACAAGACAAAGGGTCATGAAATAACTTTTGTTAAATTTCAGCTCCTCCTTATAGCTATTTTACATGTCAAATAGTGATTTTTTTTTTTTTTTTTTTTGAGATGAAATTTCATTCTTGTCCCCCAGTCTGGGGTGCAATATCACCATCTCGGCTCACTGCAACCTCCACCTCCCAGATTCAAGTGATTCTCCTGCCTCAGTCTCCTGAGTAGTTGGGATTACAGGCATGCGCCACCATGCCCAGCTAATTTTTGTATTTTTAGTGAAGACAGGATTTCACTATGTTGGCCAGGCTAGTCTCGAACTCCTGACCTCAGGTGATCCGCCCACCTTGGCCTCCCAAAGTGCTGGGATTACAGACGTGAGCCACCGCACCTGGCCAAATAGTGATTTTTTAAACCAAGATATTATGTAAGATTTTAATCAAGTAAAATTAAAATTTTTCTGCATGTCACTTAGGAAATAGATAAAATTTCAAAGTCCAACAACAAGGGAAAGAATGGGTATATTATAGCAGATTATATTTTGTAAATGTAGTATAAACCATAGTAAAATGTTTATGCTATGTCAAGTGAAAAAGAACACAAATATTTATAATTTCAACTCTTAAATATATTTACATTTGTAGAGGAAAAAAGACTCAAGAAAATAATGAGTTTCCATTATATTGGTACATCATTGAATGGTGAGAGGAGTATTTTTGTATTTTTTTCTTATACTTTTCAAAATTTTTCAAGTTTCTATAAAATTACTTGTATAATAGGAAAAACAAAAATAAAAATGTCACCTATAAGTGGGGTATACTTCTTGTTACAAATCAAATTCTTTCTCAGCAACAGTGAAAAAAAAATTGTCATTTTGTTTGTATCATCTAGGTTTTCTGAGGAAGAACAATGGTACCCAGGAAATTAATGCTGTAAACAGCATGCCTAGTGAGGCTCCTCTTCCTCCAATCTTCTAAAATCAGTTAAAAACACCCATACTCTTATTTAAGTACTGAGAAAAACTAGCAAAGCAAGTCAACAATCATTTTCATTCTGCTGCAAATATCCTTTATTCCAAAGCTCCTCGCCATTTCCATCCCTCAAGTGATTCCAGCAATGTGCCTTCTCCCCACCAAGGCACTGGGGCACACAGACTGTGGTCAACAAACTGAGGCATCTGGGTGGAATCTCAGTGCAGGCTGGAAAAGAGAATGAATTTAGTTCTTCTCCCACTGGTCTGTCCCAGTGTGAGTGATCTACGTGGCCGTTGGCATATCAAAACACTAGCTGGCCTTTCCCACCTCACTGACCAGAACTTCTAACCAGCAATAAATTAATGCATTGCTCATGTTACCTTGGAGTACACCACACAGAGGTCAGCTGGTAAGTATGTTTAGTCACAAAATCCTTACTAAACCTTCTGTGAAGAATTGCCAGTCTCACCAAGGCCCACCTCTGTGCCCCAGTAATTCTCAAGTTTGGTGAGAATCCAGCTAGCTATCCTTACTAGCTTTTTATTTGGTTGGTTGGTTGTTTCTTCAGCAGGGGCAATAGAGTAGTTTTCGTTGCTATTGCTGTTCAGCAGTGCAGTTAAACACACACACACGATTTTATTCACACAGAGACCAGTTAGCCCACTCGGCCATTCTCCAGAGCAGCAATGTGCATTATGGAAGCCACTTGCCACCAATGGCTGTCAAGCATTTAAAATGTGACCAGACCAAATTGAGATGTGCTGTAAGTGTAAAATTCACATTGAGCATTGAAGACCTAGTACAGAAGAAAAAATAATGTAAACTACCTCATTTATAATTTTTTAAGTTGATTGCATGCTGAAATGATAGTATTTTGAATCTCTTGACTTATTATTAAAATTAATTTTACTGGTTTCTTTTTACTTTCCTAGTGTGGCTACTAGACAATTTTAAATTACGTAGGCCCAGCACAGTGGTTCACGCCTGTAATCCCAGCACTTTGAGAGGCCAAAGCAGTGTATCACCTGAGGTCAGGAGTTTGAGACCAGCCTAGCCAACATGGCGAAACCCCATCTCTACTAAAAATACAAAAATTAGCTGGGCACAGTGGTGCAAATCTGTAGTCCCAGCTACTCAAGAGGCTGAGGTGGGAGAATCGCTTGAACCCAAGAGGCAGAGGTTGCAGTGAGCTGAGATTGCGCCATTGCACTCCAGCCTGGGCAACAGAATGAGATTCCATGTCAAAAAAAACCTACATATGAGGCAAACATTGTATTTCTACTGGACATCATCAGTTTAAAAAATGAATAGTGTTCATTAAATCTGTATGCATCTGGGGCTACCCACCCTGGAGCATCCTACCTAGAAATATTCATGTGAGAAATAGCTTTGTCCTAAGTGAACTAGTGTATTTTAGTGTGTCTGCCCTGATGTCTTTCACTTTGGGGTTCCTATGTGATCCTCCTCTCTATTTTTTCTATCCTCAGAGATTTAATACATGTGGCATTCTCCTCTTCCAGCTGTTCCGGGGCTGCTCATTGTTATCCTTGTTCTGCTGTTCTCACAGGAATGACTGTGTGGCCATCTGGTCTCCCTGAGCATCTCTGTTGGAGCAGTCGAACTAGGAAACCAGAGGCTTCCAGAGGAATTACAGGACAACATTGCTGAGTACCCTAATGAAGGAGGCAAACCCTTATCCCTCCAGTCAGGTATTCTTAGCCAGGTTAACCCTGGCGACTTTTCAAAGATTTTTGAGAGGAGAAAAATCCTTAGCCAAAAGACACAGATAGCAAACTTGTTGGGTCTGAGATAAAGAGGCTGAATCTCCCCACCCCTAAAGAATCACACCCCTGATGCTACCTGGATAGGTAAACCACATAGTCAGGCCTCTAAGCCTTCCCCTCTGGCTAAGAAGCTAAGCACTTCTGATAACAGTGGTCTCCACTAATCCCTCACCTGCCCTACAGAAGGCAAACCTATCCAGTGAGCAAGGTAATAATTACGGTGATACTTGCA
Organism: Rhinopithecus roxellana; assembly: GCF_007565055.1. Lineage (NCBI taxonomy): Eukaryota > Metazoa > Chordata > Mammalia > Primates > Cercopithecidae > Rhinopithecus > Rhinopithecus roxellana. The sequence goes on along the minus strand of NC_044553.1, from coordinate 15,118,214 downwards.
AACACTCATGATCTAAGCTCCTGGGTCCTTGGGAGATAGATATGGAATGCAAGGGGATCACCTCATGGCAATGCCAAAAGGAAGCCACAATTGTTTTAAAAGCAAAATGAGGTGACTATTACTTTTGAAGAATAAAATTGAAAGAGTGTTATGCTAAAAAGGACTCTCTAATTGTTCACAGTTACATATGTCTTCTACCTTCATTTTTCTTTCTGTTAGTTTTTGTGACTAAAGCTGAGACCTCTGCCTCTGAACAATGGAATACCAATTTGCCTCTGAATCTTGTTCCAGACTCCAAGTTCTCTGTACACAGGGGCTATGTCATCTACTTTATTCGCCATAGTGCCTTCTAATTGCCAGGTACCAAAAATGTACATGATGCATACCAATAGATTGCTTACTGTTTTCTTCATCTGTATTGGTTTGTCTTCTCCTCATAACTGAATATCCTCAACTATTTCACTAGATCAAAGTGTGATGAACCAAACAGAGCACCTGTGTGGTTGATATTACGAAACTTAAAAGCCACTTGTGCCAGGCATGGTGGCTCACGCCTGTAATCCCAGCACTTTGGAAGGCTAAGCCAGAAGGATTGCTTGAGCTCAGGAGTTCAAGACCAGCCTAGGCAACATGGTGGGACCCTGTCTCTGAAAACAATTTTTTTTTTTTTTTTTTTTTTTTTTGAGAAGGAGTCTCACTCTGTCACCCAGGCTAGAGCGCAGTGGCCAGATCTCAGCTCACTGCAAGCTCCGCCTCCCAGGTTTACGCCATTCTCCTGCCTCAGCCTCCCGAGTAGCTGGGACTACAGGCGCCGCCACCTCGCCCAGCTAGTTTTTTGTATTTTTTAAGTAGAGACGGGGTTTCACTGTGTTAGCCAGGATGGTCTCGATCTCCTGACCTCGTGATCCACCCGTCTCGGCCTCCCAAAGTACTGAAAACAATTTTTTAATCATAAAAAAATGAAAAGTAAATTTTTAAAGCCACTTGTGTATACTATATGAATGTTATATTGTGTTACAATCAACAGTCACCAAGACTTCTTGTTTTTAAGAAAGATTTCTGATGCTATTGAGGTTTCAATATAGAATTTGTTTTAGGTAAAAGAAATATTATGAGGGAGAATGCAGAGAACGTAAACTCAACTGTGAAATCACCATGTTGACTATGCCAAGACTCTCAAAATGCTCTCCCTTTCCTTCATGAAGGAAAGTTTATAGAGAGTCATGGTAGACAGAATGGTGGAGACTTTTCTTTTTAAGATACAACCAGGGTTTAATTTGGGAGAGAGGAAACCAGATTTCAAAAGACAGACCCTGTTGGAAAGTCACCAATTGGCCACAGACAAAAACGTCTGTGAGGGATTGATTTTTCTCACTCCAGCTGGGACTTTTGTTGTTTTTATTTTTACATATTCTAAGTGCACTTCTCCTGAGATAAAATCCCAAATTCTACTCCTGGACAATCGGAAAAAGAGATTTCTTTGATCTTCAGAGGTGTTTTAACTTTCAAGAAGAAAAAAAGATGGGAAAATTTCAAAATATTTAAATCTCATACGTATGTAGCAAATCCCTTTTTAAACATTATTCCAAGAAACAGCAGCTAACGAAAAATGTCTTACAAGAGAAAATTTATTAGAAATAAAATAAAAAATACTGACATATAAGACTTTGAATATATTATATGGAAAACTTTTTTAAAAGGAACGTCTTAAGCCGGGTTTATTCTCTATATGAGTGTGGAATCAATCACTGGGCATATTACTGATTGCCATCATTCTTTTTTGCCTTAACTCACAAACAGTCAAAACACCCTTCATTTGACAAAGTTTTAAAAACATATTTATCTTCTGAAAGGAAAGCCCACACACAAAAGTACAAAGGTCTGTGCATTATCAAAAGAACAGTGGCATCTTTATTGCCATGGTCTTGATGTTTAATAACTTACATCCAATCTGCACCCTCAGATCCTCTTGCATTAAAAAAATTCCAAGAAACCTCATCGTAAAGACTACTACTTCATGGTTCCCTCTATAAAATAGAGCAGCACTTTGTAGTATTATAGTACTTTTCATGCAAGAATAGAAAAACTCTTTTATGATTCCTTTGTTTTCCTCCAGATACCCATTGGAGGAAGGTCAACTGTATATTCATTTTATTGCAACTCTGGTCCAGGAAAACATAAAACCAACAGAAAAGAATGAAACTGTGAGATCCTGGAGTTTAGGTCCTACTTTTTTTTTTTTTTTTTTTTGAGACGGAGTCTTGCTCTGCTGCCCAGGCTGGAGTGCAGTGGCCGGCTCTCAGCTCACTGCAAGCTCCGCCTCCCGGGTTCACGCCATTCTCCTGTCTCACCCTCCCAAGTAGCTGGGACTACAGGCGCCCGCCTCGTCGCCTGGCTAGTTTTTTGTATTTTTTAGTAGAGACGGGGTTTCACCATATTAGCCAGGATGGTCTCGATCTCCTGACCTCGTGATCCGCCCGTCTCGGCCTCCCAAAGTGCTGGGATTACAGGCTTGAGCCACCGCGCCCGGCGGTCCTACTTTCTTGAGTTACTAAAACTTTTTTGTTAAATGCTCGTTGAATCAACAGACAATGGATAAAGAAAATGTGATATATGTACACAATAGAATACTATTTGGTCATAAAAAGGATGAAATACTGTTATTAACAGCAACATGGATGGAACTGGAGGTTCCATTATGTTAAGTGAAATAAGCCAGGCACAGAAAGACAAATATTACATGTTCTCACTTGTATGTGGTAACTAAAACAGTTGATCTCACGGAGATAGAGAATAGGATGACACATAACCAGAGACTGGAAAGAGAGGGTGAGTGGAAGCCGAGGAATGAAGAGAGGTTGGTTAATGAGTAACCATACTTAGTAAGAACTTTTTGTATATTTCAAAGAAACTAAAAGAGAGGACTTGAAACAATACCAACACATAAAAATGGTAAATACTCAAGTTGATGGATACCCCAAATACCCTGGCTCAATCATTATACATTCCATGCATGTAACAAACACTCACATGTGCCCCATAAATATGTAAAATATTAGGCATCAATTTTAAAAGTTCTCTTAAAGAAAGTAAATCTAAGCAAGCAACTTAAAAAAATGCTGATTGAAAATTTAAAATGTCACCTCCATTTTGACATTACTATTGGTGAAATATTTGTTATCTCCTTCATCGCCATCCCATCTCCAGCGAAAGCACACTTCACACCCCTCACTCCTACCAAGACACTGAATTTATAAAATATGGAACTCTGAAAGTCAGAAGAAAGGAACACTTAGACACTGCTGGTGGGAATGTAAATTAGTTCAGTCATTGTGGAAAGCAGTTTGGAGATTTCTCAACGAACTTAAAACAGAACTACCATTTGACCCAACAATCCCATTACTGGATATATACCCAAAGAAATATAAATCATTCTCTCATAAAGACAAATGCACATGTATGTTTGTGACAGCACTATTTACAATAGCAAAGACATGGAATCAACCTAGATGCCCACCAAAGGTGTATTTGATAAAGAAATTGTGGTACATATATACCATGGACTACTATGCAGGCATAAAAAAGAATGAAATCATGTCCTTTGCAACAACATGGATACAGCTGAAGGCTATTATCCTAAGTGAACTAATGCAGAAACAGAAAACCAAATATTACATGTTCTCACTTATAAGTGGGAGCTAAACACTGATTACACATGGACACAAAGATGGCAACAATAGACATTGGGGCCTGTTTGAGGGTGAAGGGTAGGAGGAGGACGAGGATAAAAAAACTACCTATCAGGCAGTATGCTTACTACCTGGGCGACAAAACAAGTTGTACACCAAACCCTAGTGACACGCAATTTACCCATGTAACAAAACTGCACATGTACCCCTGAACCTAAAATAAAAGTTTGAAGGAAAAAATAAAATAAAATTTGGAACTCTGGATGTAAAGCATGAGTGGCTTAGTGCAACCTGAAAGGCATCAAGCAGCCTAACTGCCCAGGGCCACACACAAATGGGTTCTCCAAGTGGGATCAAGGACAAGATGTTTGGTCAGGCATGGTGGTTCACACCTGTAATCCCAGCACTTTGGGAGGCCGAGGCAGGCGGATCACCCAAGGTCAGGAGTTCGAGACCAACCTGGTCAACATGGTGAAACCCTGTCTCTACTAAAAATACAAAAATTAGCCAGGCGTGGTGGTGCATGCCTATAATCTCAGCTACTCGGGAGGCTTGGGCAAGAGAATTGCTTGAATCTGGGAGGCAGAAGTTGCAGTAAGCCAAGATTGTGCCACTGCACTCCAGCCTGGGCAAGAGAGTAAGACTCCATCTCAAAAAAAAAAAAAAAAAAAAGGACAAGATGTTACTCCAACCAAATACCCTGATAGGTGTTTTTTTCTTAATATATGGAGCATTCTTGAAAATAAATTTTAAAAAGAGAAGAGGAGAAGACAGGAGAGAAAGGGGAGGGAGGGGAGAGAGGAGAGATAAAGGAAAACTTTCCCCAGATATTATCACATGTTTAGCAACCAATTAGCAGATGGAACAACACCACATTTTCGTCATGGCTAATTCTTAAAATATCAGGCTCAACTACCCTGTGATTTAGAGCAAAATTCTTATGCCTAGAAACTAATCCTTTTGTACTTTAACTTCTCTTTTTGTAAGCTTGCCAAGAATTATTCCATAATTTGCCAAGCAAGATAATTCTATAGCCCATCTACAAGAGACTAAAAAGATGAAAAGAGAAACAAACTATATGTTTCTATAAAGAAATATACATCTTATACTTTTATTTTCTGGGTACAATTTACGAACTGCTGGTATTTCTGAGGATGAGCCATTTTGTGTTTGCAATATAAATGTTCATTGATCCTGGTGGGTATTTTTGAAGATCATGTTAGTAAAATACACACACACAAAAAATCCTTGAGTTACATTTATTTTTCAGAAAACAAACCCATATATCTCCACTTCATCCTTACTGACCTTTCTTCCATCTGCTTCAAAACAGGTCAGGAGGGGACACCCAGCCCAATCACAAACAGGATGTTTAAAACAGGGGTTGAAAAACAGAGTCACATCTGAGTCCAGGGATTCCTCGGGCATGATAGGGCAAGTCACTGCATTTCTTTGGCCTCAATTTCTTCCTCTAAAAAATGGAGACTAAAAACCCCACATGGTTTCCTTGATTTGAAGTAAGAATAACTTAAACTTAATAAATTGTAAAAGATTGGGGGACAGAGGACATAGAATGAAAAAATTGCAATGTGGACCATAAGCATGCTGTCAGGAGGAAGCTAGTGGTCTTCATGTCACATTTTGAGAAACATTGTCAACAGTGACTATTTTTCAGCTTATTCAACCTCTTTATATTTGTTTTTATCATTGCTTCCTTAAAAACAAAGTTTGTCAGTAAAAATGTCCCATACATGCAAAAAGCAAGAAAATGTTCCTACCCACCTTCTAAACATGTCAAATAAACATTTTGGATTTTCTCTGCCATGGGGCTATTTCACCCTCATATTTGGCAGATATGAGCACCAATGATGTGCCAGGCTATGTGCTAGGCGATGGAGATAAAGGTGAAAAAGCAGACTCGGGGAGCAACAGTCTAATGGGAAAAGATAAGCAAGTAAATGGGTAATTAAAACACAATGGGATAAATATAATGTATTTAAATATTCAATTTCCATATACTAGCTGTTTAGCAGAGCCAAAAGTAGAGTTAAGCCAGGGTTCCATCTGTTTTGAGATGGTAGAAAATTAAGACGATGTCGCTATCCCTGCTGAGACCATGACTCCTTTTCCTAGTGGGAGCCAAGAATATATAATCCACTCAGTGTCTGATTTCTCAGTTTAGGAATTCCAATCAAAAAAGCCATGGCACAGGGCAATTGCCATGTGACCAAGTAAAAGCCTGAAAGAATATCTGAGTGTCGCCTGCCCTGGGTGTCCGGGCACAGGCATCCTCTTCTCTGTGTAGTTCCTATTCTCATGCAACATGACTTTCCTACACTTGTTCTTAGAGCCTGATACCTACCAAGGATAAGGTATTCTGTAAAGTAAATTAAGGAGATAGAAACTCTTTTAATATAACAACAATGGGGAGTGCTAGCAGAAAACCAATATTTGCAATCCAATTACTTAAATCTTCTACTCTAAGATTATCTTCAAAGAAAATGTTTTCTATCCCTTCTCCGCATTTAGGACCCAAAGCTCCTACCTTACTCCAACTCCCACCCCTAGCAAAACATAGGATGACAGACAACCCTCCCCTAAGGCTAGATACAAAATTAGACAGGAAGGGGGTGAGAGAAAAGGAAGAATAAAGTAGAAGAGCAGAGCGCTGAAGATCTGTAAGGCAAAGGGGTGAGAGTCCAAAAGTCTTCATTTTCCTTGAGATTGATCACATGATGTTTCCCAAGTATAATATTTAACACTAAAACCACAGAGGCATGGGCAGAGGTCAGAGACAAATTGGATTTTCCAATTTCCATAACCGTGAAGACTTGGAAGGAGATAGAATATAGCACTGGGATTAGGCATTTGAAATAGTGGATTAAAAGTGTTTCTAGATTATATGTGTGTGCTTGACTAGCTATTATGGAGTCTTTATTATTGACTATTGTACCTCTCCCTTCCAGAATAAGGAGCATTCATTGATATTTTAGCACAGAAATCAAATAGTCTTTGGCCTCTTCTTCAATCCAAGGGAATTTTGAAATAACATACTTCCTCTGAATGTGCTATTCCAGCATCCACCACAAGATCTGTTGAGGATACATTCAAACTGATATTTTCCAAATAAGAAAATCCTGAGCTTAGTTCAAGAAATATGAAGACTTTATCAAACAGAGCTCCCAGAGGTGTCTGGAGTAAATCCATCTTTGAAAGAGGGCCATTAGGGCTTTGTTTAGCATGATCACTGAGCTGCTTGCAAGCTGACCTATTATATCAATCCCTAGTATCCAGGTTGCCACCTTAGGAAACTATATTGCCTTGGTTTCACTCTCAAATTCTAATCAAGGACTCTCCTTGGGGAAGCTCTGAAAATGTCTATGCCCATGACAAATATCTATGGAAATCATGACTAAGGCAGGTCAAGTCTAGGTTTGTCCGACTTCTGCCTCCATATTCCTTACAAATATAAACAGGAAGCTAATATCTTCCCTGATCCTCACTGAGGGGTTTGAGTAAGAACCTCCTGTCTCCCTCCCTTCCCAACTCAGTCCTTTCTTTTCTTTGTATCTGAATAGAGGTAAAGACCCAGAGATAATTCCATCCTTCTCCATTTAGTATGGAAACCACCTCTCTCCTTGCCCTATTTCCTTCCACTTTTGTCTTCTCCATTTTTCCTCTTTCTCCCCCAGGCATACAAATTCCATGCCAGATACATAATATGCTCAATCATTAGCACTGAGGGATGACTCTGGTAGTTGATGTCCATGCCTCCCTTAGACAAGAAAGCGCTACATTCTCCACCTTACCCAAACACCAGGTACTCGTCAACAGTAGGGCAAGAACAAAATATAAGGATATAAAAGGTGCTCTGGAGTAGAGGGAAAAAAATGGTTAAAGCCGGAATTCTTTGGGTTTCAAGTAACAAAAACAACCCAATCCCACCTGATATAAGCAAACCAGGGGGAAAAAAGGTATTTTATGGGCTCATAAAACTGAAAAGTCTAGGCTGAGTGCGGTGGCTCACACCTGTAACCTCAGCACTTTGGGAGGCCAAGGCAGGTGGATCACGAGGTCAGGAGTTCAAGATAAGCCTGGTCAAGATGTGAAACCCTGTCTCTACTAAAAATACAAAAATTAGCCAGGCACAGTGGCAGGCGCCTGTAATCCCCGCTACTCGGGAAGCTGAGGCAGGAGAATCGCTTGAACCTGGGCGGCAGAGGTTGCAGTGAGCAGAGATCGTGCCACTGCACTCCAGCCTGGGCAACAGAGTGATACTCCATCTGAAAAACAAACAAACAAACAAAACTGAAAAGTCCATGTTCGATCTTGCCTATTGAAGGAGCTTGGATCGGTCACAATGTCTCCGGGCTCCTCCTTCTAGCAGTTCTTCCTCTAGATAAGCTCCAATTCATGACTTCATAAAAGTATTTCTAAAAAATTCAGGCTCATATCTTCAGAAACCTCAGTCCAACAACAACAACAACAAAATCTGCTTCCCAATACCTCAAACAACAATGCCAAAATTGAATTTTTTTTAGCTCTCATTGGCCCACTGTCATTCACATGTCCATGGCTGAACAATGGCTGTGGCCAAGAGAGTGGACTGCACAGATTGGCTCAACCTAACCTAGTTACATGCTCCACTCCCTCAGGCCCAGGGATGAAATCAGCCTCACAGGAAGCACATGGACTGAGAATAGGAAAAGGGCACCATTGAAGTAAAACTGTGTCCCCAAGAAGGTTGTGCAAGTGCTGAATGGCAAAGTTAGTAAACATTCATTACACTTCCCCAACTCTGCAGGGATGATCAAGAAATGCTTCAGAGAGGAGAAGAGATTTTAGAATGAAATTGGGAAGGATGAGTAGGAGTTTGACAGGCCAAAGAAGCCTGCAGTGACAGTAAACAGGCCATTCAAAGCTGAGAGAACACCATGCAAAAATGCAGTGGACGGAAAAAAAGTCATGATTTTTTTTTCAAGGAAATGCAAGTAACCTGTCTGTAGATGTGCCTGTGGGAAGTTGCAATAATTGAGGACATACAAGTAGGCTTATTGTGTTAGACTTTATATGCTATACACAGGGATGTAGAATTTTTTTTTTTTTTTTTTTTTTTTTTTTTTTTTTTTTTTTTTTTGAGACGGAGTCTTGCTCTGTCGCCCGAACTGGAGTGCAGTGGCCAGATCTCAGCTCACTGCAAGCTCCGCCTCCCGGGTTCACGCCATTCTCCTGCCTCAGCCTCCTCCCGAGTAGCTGGGACTACAGGCGCCCGCCACCTCGCCCGGCTAGTTTTTTGTATTTTTTTAGTAGAGACGGGGTTTCACCGTGTTAGCCTGGATGGTCTCGATCTCCTGACCTCGTGATCCGCCCGTCTCGGCCTCCCAAAGTGCTGGGATTACAGGCTTGAGCCACCGCGCCCGGCCAGAGATGTAGAATTTTATCCTGCATGGAGAGATGAGGAACACTGAGATAGATACAGTGAGCAAGCATTTGATCTCTTGAGCAGCATGGAAGATGTGTTGGATTGGAGACACAAGGGCTATGGGAATGGAGTGGAATCTCAGTCAAAAATGTATTACATAACCTGAACCATGGGAACTGGCCATGGGGATTAAGAGGTGAGGCTAAACTTAAGAAATATCTAGGAAGTAGAACTGATGGGCCTGATGGCTGACTGAACTGGAGGAGAGGGGCAGGATGCAAGAGAAAGAGAAGATTTCTTGCTCAGGTTTCTGAATTAGAGGACTGTATAAAATGGAATGCAGGCTTATTTAAATACCAAATTCATAAAAACTGGCCATTCCATCACCATTAAGTCTTGAGTCTAAATTTCCAACTCAGAATTTTAATGAAAACACATGCCAGCAATCTTAGTTATCCTTCAGTATTTATAAGTCTTGTGTGACTAACCATTTCATTCACAAACTCATTTTGCAGCCCCCACTGAAACTCTTCCCCTGACCACACACACACCCACATTGTATCTGTTCTGCATGGGTTATTTATGATGCAGCTGTTTTTGCAGTTGGGATCCGCATGCTGTTCTATCATAACACAAAACAAACAATTCCTTCCCACCGTCTTTGCTCCTTTTGATTTCCAGCTCAGTAAAGTTGCCTATTGAAAGAAAGGCCATATCATCCATTCTAGTCCATAAATAACATAGCTAAGGTCATTCTTGAAGCAATGAAACTCTCAAGGTGACCTTTTTTCCTCTAAAAAGTGAATGTTTAGTCATGACAGAGTCCATCAGAAAGCACCCTGGTATCTATTTATGTGTTGTTGTGTTTATGGATGATATCCTTGAAGGATATCCTCTTTAAGCTTTGCAGCTGTTTATAATGGGTCCCTGCCCAAGTGTGGATTTATTTTACAAACACATTTATCATCTATCAAACATATTGGCTGGCAAATGTTTTGTATATTCCATGACTTGTAACACTCTTGTTCCTAACTATTCTGAAACTACTGAAACACACTCACATTGTTCTTGTCCTCTCTTCTAGAAAGAACTGAAAGACTGACTTTGTCTGGGAGGTAATAGGATTAAATCGCATTTATGCTGAATCCACAGTGTGTAGGGAGCATGAAGCTGTTTTCCAGATGAATCAGCTGATTCTTTCTGTTTTACAAGTTATCAGAGGCATTAATGAAAATGCAAGAAAAGCTAACCAACACTTTATGGCAAATAAAGAAAAACAAAGGAAAAAATGAGACTACATGACAGATATATCACCTTCAGGAGATAGTACTCAGCTTACTCATTCAAGAATCTAAATTAGGAGCTGTGTTTGCAGAGACATGGGCACATGCATTCCCAGAGTTCTAAGTCAAGGAGAAGGTTTGCCAGGGTGCTACATGAATCCCTGTCTTCAAGTCATTCCCACCAGGAGAGGCCAGGGAATGACACCTGGGATGCCAGACTGTTGCTGGCAGCATCTTCCCAAACCAAAGGATCCTGGTAAAACCAGATCCAGTCCCAGATTGGACAGAACTTACTTTGGCTCAGAACATCATGTCCAGAGCGAAACTGGAACCAACCTGGACCGCAAGCAAGCGGGAAATGCTGCTCGGCTAACACTGCTGGCGTTAATCCTCACCTAACAACTCATTCCAGCTGGACAGGAAATCGTGCGCTAGAACTTTGCTTTCACTTTTGACATTTTCTCCTCTGGAAGCATAAGAAGCTCTCCATTTTTCCAAAACAGATGAAAAGGATTCAAGCTTCCCATTTAAATTTCTTTTTAATTTCATTGGTCTTTCTACCCCATTTCCTGCTTCATTATATTTATCACTCCTTCCCTCATTTTTCCATTTCCTTTATCACACTCCTCTATTCTTTTTGCCTCTTTCAGTTTATACATTTTTCCCTCATCTCTACTTATTCTCTTCTCCTAAGACCTACTTTCATTTGAGGCATTAATGTTTTTACTCCCAGAAAATTATGTCAGCCTAAAAGGTTACAACATTCTGATAGAGAAAATACCCCTCCACTAGGAAAGCAAGACTGAGAAAGCCATCAGATAAAATTCCTTAATGTCTGACCCATATCGTGTCACAAAATTGTGCTGATATAAACTACATAGTTTAGCACAATTAATATCAGAGTCACTCTTTCAGGTTCATATTTCTTTAACACTTTAGTCAGCAAAGTTTTGAGGACTCTCTTGTTCTAAGAGCAGAAGGTGTTAATGCATGGCAGGGCTCCATTAAGCTGCCTCCATGCAACTGAGACATATCGCCAGTCTTCTCTGTCACCCAAGCTGAAGTGCAGTGGTGTGACTGTAGGTCACTGCAGCCTTGAACTCCTGGGCTCAGGTGATCCTCCTGCCTCAGCCTCTCTAGTGGCTAGGACTACAGGCATGTGCCATATAATAATACTTATTATTATTTTTGTAGAAACAGGGTCTCATTATGTTACCCAGGCTGGTCTCAAACTCCTGGCTTCAAGTGATCCTTCTGCTTTGGTCACCCAAAGTGCTGGGTTTACAGGCATGAGCCAGTGTTGCCAGACTCACTAAGCCTGAAACCCTCTGCCAAGCCTGAAAATCCCCACCTTAAGGGTCAATCATCAATAAAATAACAAACCAGGAATGTTTTTCCAGAGCCCAGTGGCAACTGATCTGTTTTCTCTAAACCACAAGTAACTAGTTATTTAGTCAAGTTCTTAGATAGTTGATATTTGGGGCATAGAAAAGATGAGGTGCAAGATAGGTATTATTCAAATGCTAGAGGGAGAGGTGGGAGGATGTTGGACACAGCTCATTGGGTTGCGAGTGACAGAAATGCAATTTGAACTAGCAGAATTGAAGGAGAAATTTATTAGTTCACAGAAACCTAGGAAGGGTTGAAGGATCAAAGTGAGAGAAAGGCAAGCATCCAGCTTTCCTTAAGGGCACTTGAAACCAGAAGCACACATCATGGTTTCATCTCTCATTCCTGCTTCTCTCAACATAGCAGCACCACTGCAGATAAGTTTCCTCCCCATGGCAGGAAATGAAGACTGCAAGAGCCCCCCTGAGCTTTACAACCACTGGCACTTCCAGAAAGGGACTGACTCTCTTCTTTACTCTAGTTTGCAAAATTTTCAAGGCAGGACTCTGATTGCCCCAGACTTAATGCCAACTCTAGGCTAATCAGCTGTGGCCATGGAGGTCACTGTCCATGTACATAAAAGATCATGGCAGCTTTCACTGGAACCGCATTGTAAGAGTAAAGGTAGGAGAAGCTCTCAAAAAATGTAGTGGGGTAGTGTGGGTTGGGGTGCTAGTCTCAGACAAGAGGCTATACTGAACAACCCAAATGCTGAGTGCCCACTGTACAGAGACCTTGAATAATGGGGACAGCAACAGAACAGACACTGACCACAGAGACCAGGCCAGGGAAGGTCTTGGGGGACTGATAACCCATGTCAGAGGTGAGGGCGCAGAGAGAGCAAGCTGTGACTTTATTGCAATTCTACGTAGCACTATTCCTATCCTTGGCTTCCCGGCCCCAAAGGTTACTAGATCTGACAACAGTAGACATACAGAGTCCTGGACTTGCCAAGTCACAAAGTTCAAAAATTTAAGTAAAATCACTTTTCCTAAGTGTCTTAGGTATTCTCAACCAAGCAAGATTTAAAAATATTATACCACGGTAGACTCAGATTCATGCAGTGACCCCTTACGGAGCAGCACTTCCGTCTCTAAGAGGACACCAAAATACTGGGGCTATTGGACCAATGTCTTTCTTAAAAGGGGAGCTAAACCACAGACATGTCAGAAACTTTAAAAACACTGCTCACCTTCTAACCACCTTGTTTTTACGGAAATTAAAACTGAAGTCACGTCCATAATTCTAGGGAATGTTTTTGGTAGCATAATAGTTGCAAGAGAGGAGGCACTATTGGGAGGATAAAATAGAGAATACATGTAAAAGAACTTTTCACAAATATGAGAATTTCTATATTGCATTTTGTTAAGCATTTGGGTCTACTCTCCTAGACTACTGTCTTTAAAAGTGCTGTCTACCTGCCTTGCAGGAGTTAATGCTGAAGATGACATTAAGTTCCCCTCTGTGGCAGGGTGGGTAAGACTTTTGTCAGGTTTATTTCTATGAGGAATTATGCTTGAGGTTATCACACAGTCAAATAAACCTTTTTTCATATGGTATACATGGAAAGGGGTCCAGGGGACTAGAGGGGCCCTGTTTTTTATTGAACAAAGTGATTTTGTTCTGAGGTTAAGTTCGTATGACCCACAGTACAGGCTGGTATGCAAAGAGTCATGCATTCATTTAAACAATAATAAATTGTGGTTCAGAATGTGGGGGGAAAGCTGTTCCCTCGTGGACATTAAAAACCATACAATTTCACTGCTGTGATTTCAAAATAAACCTTGCGCTTGTTAAGTTTTGGATCTGCAGCAAATACTAGGAACTTTTAAAAATGGATATTTAATCCAGGACAGTAAGTTATGATGCTTATAAAACAACTCTTATAACTCCAAATGGTTAGGTAAATAAGTAGAACATAAATCATTATAAATAGCCAATAAAATTCAGAACTTAACAGTCAAATAATAAGTTTTTAGGTCATAAAATCTGGCAAACGTAATATGGTGACCTGAGTCTATGTTATTCAGGACTCAGGGCCCTTTTGGTGGGATAAATTAGGAAAGAGCTCATCCCTGCAAATCCATGGAACCCATGGAGACAGGTGTGGTTTGCAAGAGGTAAGGAACTCAACTGTACATGGAAGCTATTCGGTAGTTATTTGAATTAATTACTTAATTGCTATAGAGTAGCTAAGTTGATAGAACAGCACTAACTTCTACCAGTGAGAAGGGGAGACTCAGTACCATTCATTCCTAGGTGGCAGTTTACCATGGGCTCTGGGGATGGCAAGCAGAATACAGCATGGCCCTCGCTTTCCAGGAGCCACCATAATAGGTAGAGTGTCCTCAGTCATTGTCTTTCTATTGCTTTTCTCCACCACAACAGGTAAAGGAGCCTTTGAGGTTATGACCAATCTGATGTCCAAGTGGGCTCTACTCACTGAACTCCCTTATCCCCATGCACCCCAAGATCTCTCCCTCAAGGCTTTTGTGATGTCTGATGGTTCCATCAGTGGAGTCACCCTCCAGTGAAGGTCTGGATATCCAGGCAAGGGCCCCTCACAGGGCTGTGACTATCATCCTGCTTCTCCTAGAATATCCCTTTCAACCCTCTGACTAAATGATGATAGCAACAACAACCCACTTGCAATAAAAATGTAATTCCTTACGTTTATCTGAGCTTTCCATTCAGTGTTAGAGCGACGGACTGAGGGAGAAGCTAAAACCCAAATCATTTTCTCGTTTCCAAATCCAGTGTGATAAACTTTTATATCTATTTCATAATATAAGCCACATGTGTACTTTTTTTTCTAACAACGGCCACACATTGATCATCAGACACAACCTGACAGTTCACTATGCCCAGGAATGTTCTTTGAGTCCCTAGGGCCTTTGTTCCCTGGAAGCCTCTTGATCCCCAGTCACAATTCACTTCATGATCCAGTTAACCACCACCTTCTCTCTGAAGCCTTCTGTACCTCCCACAGGCCTGGCCACGGCTCCTCCCCTTGTCCGTGCCTCTCTCACAGCCCTTGAGCACATTCTGTCATGTTTATGGTAAGCTGGGCTGTCTGTCTCCCCAGTTAGATTCTGAGACCCAGAGGGAAGGCGGTTTTGTCTTAGTCATCTTTGTATCAGCTCAGCACAGTAGACACTCAGATGTCTGTCAATTAAACTAATTCCAAACTAAGCATCTTTAAATCCAATTTTTCCATAATTCAATTTGTGTGTGGAGACATGGTCCAATTGGAAAATGTAAAATGAATCTTTGTAAACATTTTAAAAAGGAAAAAAAGGAAATGTAGCAGTTCTTCTTAACAAAGAGGTAGCAAGGTTGGAGCTGGTGGAGATCCAGCCAATCTGTTTTCTGTTTTCAGTGCCACCCCCTACCTTTGCCTTCAGAGATAACTGGCGATTCCAATTCTGTGGGCTTTCTAGGACTCTGCAGCATACTTTGGGGTGCTTCTTGGTGGCTTCTCCTGCCACCCACATCAGAGTCTTTGTTTTATACTCTGTTAAATCAGTTCCCACTCATCCATCTGCTTCTGTCATCCAAATGTTATGGACATCTCTCACCTGTGAAGTTGCCTCACCCATAATCTTTGTTCTTTGGGTTTAGCTCTTTTTTAATTCTTAATATCCCTCTCATTTTAGTGACATTTCCAAAGGAATAAAATATAAATACATGTATACATTTCACCCATGTTTTATCCAATTTCTCTGAACTAATTGTCAAGTGATGTGTTAATAAGTGTAAAATTATCATGTAAAGTTTTAAGTCAACATAAATAAAATACATAACATCAACACAAATGATTTAAGGAAAATATTCTAATAAAATTTTTTATAATTTTCTAGGCCGGGTGCAGTGGCTTACCCCTATAATCTTAGCACTTTGGGAGACTGAGGTGGGCAGACTGCTTGAGCCCAGGAGTTTGAGACCAGCCTGGGCAACATGGTGAAACCCCATCTCTTCCAAAATAAATAAATAAATAAATGCAAAAAATTAGCCAGGCATAATGGTGTAGGCCTGTAGCCCCAGCTACTCAGGAGGCTGAGCTGGGAAGATCCCTTGAGCCTGGGAGATCGAACGAAGCTGCAGTGAGCCATAAATGCACCACTGCACTCCAACCTGGGTGACAGTGCAAGACCCCATGTCAAAAAACATTTTAAGTAATTTTGATACCAGAAAAGTATTACACAGAAAAAAAAATAAAATCCTCGTTTAAATTCATAGGGAGGCTGGGCACAGTGGCGCGTGCCTATAATCCCACCACTTTGGGAGGCTGAGGCAAGTGGATTACTTGAGGTCAGGAGTTCGAGACCAGCCTGGCCAACATGGTGAAACCCCATCTATACCATATCAGGAGTTCAAGACCAGCCTGGCCAACATGGTGAAACCCCATCTCTACCAAAAAATACAAAAATTAGCCAGGCATGGTGGCATGTGCCTATAGTCCCAGCTACTCAGGAGGCTGAGGTGGGAGAAACGGTTGAATCCGGGAGGTGGAGGTTACAGTGAGCCACAATCATGCCACTGCACTCCAGCCTGGGTGACGGAGCAAGACTTCATCTTAATAAATAAATAAATAAATAAATAGGAAAGGCTGGTGAAAAATTGATAAAAAGATCATCTTATTCTGCAATTTAGTCCTGAATTTACTCTCACTCCATCTTTGTGAATGCAGTGCTATGTGAAGAATGCATTTCCGAACAAGTAGGTTACTGAACATATATAGTTTGAATACAACTTTGCCTTGTAAAAAAGAGATAGGCCACCCTGAACAGAATAACATCCTCCACTCACCTTAAACAAAAATTGTAAACGAAACAGAGAATCACTCTGATAAACAGAATATAACATCTATAAAGGGGGGCCCATCAACTCAATACCAAAGAAAAACTGAGTTATGGGAAGAGAGAGACAAGACACTGGAGACTCCAGAGCTAGCCCTTCCTGCCACCAACTATCTGTGTCCATGTCAGCATTGTCCCTTAACTGCTCTGTGCAGCAGTTTGTTCTTAGAAATGAAGGGGTTGGCCTTTCTTGTCTGCTTGGATTTTCAAGCAGCCTGTCCCTCCCACACTGTAAGCACATACATCCCCACTCTTGGGTGCAATGGTCCAGGGCTCTCCTTCATTTCTTCTAGCTCCTACTTGATTCCTTTCTCTTAGAGCCATCTCCAGACCCCCTGCTGCCTACATTGGTGATTGACTTCGCTGTTTTGTCTCTTGACTCTCCAAAAAGGATGATGAAATTGCCTTACCCTCAAATAACCACTCTCTAGCTTGGGTCTTGGTCTGCTAGACTAACATCCCAGTTGTGTCCACACCATTCACTTGAAAGTTGGGGAAGGAAGATTCAGACAATCATTTCTATGTTTTCTTTCAGTTCCAGAATCCTAAGATTCCATCAGCATAACAAAAGCCTGAACAAATAAAGTCTTCTTTGGTCAAAATAAATCACTGCTGTGTTTAATCCCCATGAAGAATGGCAGGTCCATCTTCAGCAAGAAGTCAAGGGATTTTTGGCCTTAAGTACAGAAGGAAATCTGTCCTATTTTAGAAGCACATCTCTTTCTTTGTTACTATTTTCCTTGGTTCAAACGAGACAGTGTTACTACCTATAAACTGTATAGTTATTCAATCTCAAGTACTTCTGTAGTGGAAGGAAACTGATGCAGAATGGAAAAATAACCTGGAAGGATCTCCATGCCAGACTCAAAGCTGTCATTGTCACATGTTTCTTGGATTGGGGCCACACTTACCAAGCTTCCTTTCTTCTAAACGTTTATTGAAACAGAGCTTTGGACAGGAGTCAATCCGACTAATATCATTTTCCTGTTAAATCCCAATTGCTTCTGTTGCTGAGAGCTCTTAACAATAAAAATGAGGAAGTTGTGTCTGTAGCAAAAGGCAGACCTCTAGGGTTGGATTTCACCTTGCCCCACTTGGCCCCCTCTTAATAAGGAGGGGCAGCCATGCCAGTGCTTATTTGATGAGGAATGATTCACAAACTTGGAAGAAATCAGGGCATTTAAGAGGGTTTTATTATAAAGCTCCAAAAGAGAAGAAAATTAACATTTATTGAGCATCTACTAAGTGCAGGCACTATTACAGGCACCTTGTAAAATTATCTCTTATAATTCTCATGAGAATCTTATGAGATAGGTGATACTATCCCCATTTTATGGACAAAAGAACCCAGCTCAGAGAGGTATATAACAAGTTCACATAGCAAGTAAGTGGTGAGGAGCTGGGATATTATTCCAGACCTGTAATTTGGATTTTATTTCTTTGTGGTATGTACCACAGACCTTCAACTTTACTTCAACAAAGGACAGTCTGCATATGGAATAAGAAATCATAGAAGCATATAATTTTAGACCTTGAAGAAACATTAGAGGTCACAGTGCAATTTCCCTCATATTATAGATAAGGAAACAGACCCATAGATGCTAAATGATTTGCCCAAATTACATGGCTCTAGCTGTGCAAATTGTGAAAATCTTTCCTGATTGAAGTATTAGGGATTAAGACGCAGGCCTTTTCTGGTTAATTAGAGAACAGGTGTCTTCAATCAGCACAAACTGTCTCATTTCTTTCAAATAATTGAAGCTGTAAAATTTCCAGGTGAGAATTTCTGAGACAACCAAAAGATACAAACTACTATGAACTTTAAGAAAACTTTCCTATCAAATCAAAGCCCTCCAAAGCATAGCTGTTTTTTAACCAGTATCAAAACGTGGCTGAATCAGTCCCTCTGCAACTAGAAGCAGCAATGTAGTCTGTTTTTCAAAGCTAGGAATTCTCTCAACATCAGGTCAATAGATTAGCAGAAATGGTGGGCAACAAGGTAGGAAGGAGAAAGGGAGGAGAAGAAATAGAAAACATGCATCCACTTTCAGGCCAAGAACAAACAAAATTAATTCCACATACTTCTCCATGGGCACAGGAATGATTTTCCATACAAGCTCACATATACGTATTTGCATTTCTTGACCATGGGTCCGAGACTCGAGCAGATTGTCTGCCTAGAGAGAATTCGGTCTTAATAATCAAGCTGCTAGCCAGTCTCAGTTATATTTTACAGGTAAAAGCAGATGCTTAATAGACTTCTCTTCTCAAAAGGCAAATGCTCTAGTGTAGCCAAAGATCATCTACAATTTTTGAAAAGCTTAAAGACATTTACATATTGGCTTTTATGGGCTTAAACTCCAAAGTCTAGAGAGTTATATAAATAACAATACTCAGGAAAAGAAATTTATCTATTTAATTTGGGCTCATGCAAAGCTTGGATACAAATAGTGCCTGGAAGAGAAATAAACATGATTCCTAAGAGTTTTCTCATGTGGCTAATCCCTCCAGGCAGTGAAGGACTGGATTCTCCACAGATGTTTTCACCAGCTTTTTCTCTTGGAGCATCCAAATAGGTGTAACTATTAACAAGCATCTGAATGAGTAGTCTGCCTGCTAACCCCAGAGGACTATGGACAAAAGCTAGAGTGGAAAGATGATGAAGCAACTTAAAATCTCTCAAGGAACATAATTTGATGCACTTGATTCATATACAGTCAACTCATTGGAAAACAACTTTTTAAATAAATTAACTGAAGATTAACAGATGAAGTCATCCATGCTTGTTTGGAATGCTTCAAATTAGTAATGTTATCTCTCTTGGGTTTAAGTTGATCTACTTAACAGATCCTCACTTGGACATGAACTATACAGTCCAGTAAATGGAAAGGAAAATAACTTCACAACATAGACTAACACCAGTAGTTCATGTTACACAAGTTTTCTCAAAAATATCTGGCCATGTTGTACCACAGCCTTATTCCTTTGACCAGTATGTTCTGATGTATTTATAATCACTAGTAAATGCCTGGCTTAAAATACTTTATAACATTTTCACTGCATAGGAAGCAAATCGCCTACTCTTAATGGTCAGGAGATGGTGTGGGACTTGTCAGAGATCCTGACAGGCTGGTCTCAGCTGTCTGCCTACCTGGAAGTGCTGTCAGAATGTCTAACACAGAGATTCATGGCAATAACAAATGTTTTCCACTTAAAACCTGTACGAAAGTCAAGCAAGACAACACAGTGAAAATATTAACTATTTATTTTTGAAAAACTTTACCTATTACTGTCTTATCTAAAAGTAGAATCAAACAAAATAATAATAATTTCATTCATAGCAAGCAGCCAACTTGGTTCTTTCTTGCCTCTTTTGCCTTCATGGAAGAATTGGAAGGATATTAGGAAAAGAGGTTTTATTTTTTAACTGAAGGATTTTTTTTAAAAGTTTACCCTTAAATGTTATTGTTCATTTGTGCCAAAGTGTCTCAAGTTCAAATATATCGATCTCTAAAGTGATGTAATTCCTTGTTGTAGGGGGCTGTTCTGTACATTGTAGAATGTTTCTGGTCTCTAACTGCTAGACATCAGTAGCACCTCCTCCCACTCACACCTGCCTCCCAAGTTGTGACAACCAAAAATGTCTCCAGATTTTGCCAAATGCCTCCCCATTGAGAACTACTAAATGCAAGAGCTTGGCTCAAGGAGTCCTGTTTCACATAAGTATGTTCTACAGCAAAGTAATATAGCTGTGCAAATAGGAAATGGAGGCAGTGAAGCCCATCAGCACCATTGCCTATAGGCACTGGGTGGACATTTTTGCTTACAGTCCAGCAATGATGGGGCCAGAGGTCCTACCACCACTGCAGTGGCCCCTTTGGAAAGTGGAGTGTTTGTTAACCAAAGGCTGGTCAAGATAAGTCAAACTTTAATTTTAAAAAATACAAGCTCCTTAATGAGAGCATCAGGAAGAATAGCTATTGGATGCTGGGCTTAATACCAACATAATGGGATGATCTGTGCAGCAAATCACCATGGCACACATTTATGTTAACAAACCTGCACATCCTGCCCATGTACTCCTGAACTTAAAAGTTGGAAATAAAAAAATAAAAACAAAATACAAGTTCCTCAGCCATATTCAGTCCTTTCCAAACTCCCACAGCTAGGGAACAAAGACTACAGTGTTGCTTCCAACCACATCATCAGCCCGTTATCTTCTAATTTAAAGAAAATAAATTCTTTAAATCATGGTGTTGTAAAATGAATTCTTAAAAGGAGTTGTTTTTATTAATCATTACAGGGATCCAAGTTTGCAAAACTTGTGGGTCACCGGCAAGAAACTTGTCAGTTTTGAGTCAAAACAAAAATTGTTTTAGGTACAAAATGAAGTCAATGAGTCACATTGCCTTCAATATGAAAGGATTAATCACCAAGGATTGGTCAAAAAAGAATCTCAGCTCCTCACTTAGTGTTTTCAGGTAGCTCTGACCAGCCAGTCTCAGTCTCTCACTGTCCAGGTTCCAAAGAGGTGTCATGGTACCAGGATTCTGGGGTATATTGAGCACACTTGCCTTGGCAGAGTTTTCTAGTTGCCAACAGGATATTCATCCATCTATTCTTCCCTTTACTAATAAAACTCCAATTTTGTT
Organism: Rhinopithecus roxellana; assembly: GCF_007565055.1. NCBI lineage: Eukaryota > Metazoa > Chordata > Mammalia > Primates > Cercopithecidae > Rhinopithecus > Rhinopithecus roxellana. Next base: position 15,096,920 of record NC_044553.1, on the reverse strand, counting down.
GGATGTGGCAATTTATTCAACATTTTTTAAAAAATACTTTGCCAAGCCTCTCTTGCAGGTAGGGCAGCTGTTTGACCCACTTCTGGCCAGATAATTAATAAAAAATTATGGATTTGGGCTTCCAGGAAAGCAAAAAAAAGAGACAAAAAAAAACTAGCCCATGCCTTTCCCTTTGCTCTTTCCTTTTCTTCCTGCCTGAAATGCAGATACCATTCAAGAGTTAAAAAAGCCATCTCATGACCATAAGGCAATGAGCCCATGCTAAGGATGGCTGAGCAGAAACACAGAAGGAAATGCAGTCCCTGGTGGAGTCTCTATACCAACTCTGGTGTTAGTTCCCTGAGGCTGCTGCAACAAATTATTATAAACTTGGTGGCTTGAAACAACAGAAATGTATTCACTCACAGTCCTGGAGGCCAGACATCTGAAATCCGGCAGGATTGAGATCCCTCTGGGTGCTCTAAGAAAGAATCTGTTGTTCGCCTCTTTCAGCATCTGGTGGCTGCCCCTGGGCTTGTGGCCAAATCACTCCAATCTCTGTCCATGTAGTCATATTGCCGCCTCCTATTCTATCTACTCTTCCTCTCCTTCACTCTTCTAAGGATACTTGTCATTGAATTTAGGGTCCACCCAGGTAATGCAGGAAGATCTCAAGATACTTAGTTACATCTGCAAAGAACCTTTTCCAAATAAAGTAACATTCACTGTGTTCAGGGATTTGGGCATGGACATATCTTTTTGTCAAGGGGGAAGATGACACTTTTCAACCCATGACACCTGGATCGCCCAGTACAAGAATCCCCATTCATCCATCTCCAAAATTAAATAAATAAATAAAGCTTCTTATGAGTTTAAGCTACTATTTTTCAAATTTCGGTAATTCATAGCCAAATACACGCCCTAAATAATAGATTGTTTAACTCGGGGAGGAGTCAGGAGTATTTTAGGGATTGAATCTGACCATGGTTCTGAATGCCTGTGTTCTGAATCTCTACTTTGCACTAGTCCACTCTTTTCAATCAATGTGTGGACGCCAGAGCATCAGAATTACCTGGGGTGCTTATTTAAAATTCTGATTTCTTGCTCTCAAAATGGATTTGCTGAATCAGAATCTCTGGGAGTTGACCTCTTTTGCAAGTCCCCATGGAGGCTCTTATGTCCATTGAAATCTGAGAACCACTGCAGCCCTTTATGTTATTTACACTGTTTCTCTGAACATTAATTGTTCCATTTGAACAGTCTTTATCACTTAGGGTGGATCGTCCACCTCACATTCTGTCGATGCTGTGGTTAACCCTGTTTAAATCCACTGATTAAGCAAAATCTGTTTCCCTAACAGCGAAAAATTTTATCATTCTTACATTGAGTCTTTACAGATTTGAAAAGCTACCTGGTAACCTAGTCTAGATTTTTATTTTGCATGCTGTGTTAAAATGTGTTCTTTCTTAGCTACAAATTGCACAAATGTGTTATAACACCAGAGCACAGGAAAAAAGAGCACTCAATACATGATAGGATTTCAGCAGAGGGGCACCAGGCACCACAGAGTACATGAAAAATAGAACTTGCCACAGCCAGATTCAAGACTCCGCTGGGATTCCTAAAATCCCTGGTTTGTGAGGGAGTTTATTGTACATTCCTTTGTTTCCTAATTTGTTGGATTCTTGCTTTTTAACTTCCCTCCGGAGAGCACAATGTGCACCATTTGGGATCAGGTGACAGCTCCGAAGTGTGGCTCCTGACCATCCAATCACCAGTTATAAGTCCTTCCTTAAGCCCCTGCACTTTTGTCATTCACCAAGTGTCAAAGGAGGCCTATTCCCCTCCATCATTTACAGATAAGGGAGGAGAAGCAATTATCTGAAGAGTCAGGATTTGAGCTGGGATTTGAACTTCCTGAGCAATACAAGAGTCAAAGGCTGAGCTCCGAATACCCCAGCTTCCCACTCAGAATTCAGGCAGCTGGTGGAAGAGAGAAAAAGCATAAAACTGAGGTCTCGAGTTGCTATACTCATAACCTCACAGCAAACTGCCAAGGAGACGCTGATCTGAATCACATTAAAGTTCAAAAAAAGGATTGTTTTATTTCCTAGAAACTGAGACAGCAGAACCACACCTACCTCAAATCCCTTCCAAATCCCCTAAACCCGGTTAAAAGCCAGCCCTAGATGGGGGCACTGGGCAGTGAGATTCTTCTGACTTGAAAAGTGTGCTGTGATACATTAACCACTTCCCTGCTGAGAACCTTTGCAGGCTCCAGAGCTGAAATTGACACGTGCTGTTCAAGACCACCCCCCACAATGAATATTTGAACCTTTGTTCCCCAAAATGTGCTGGGATTGCTCCTCTGCCAGGCCTTGCCACCCATCAGGGGATCTGCAAACCTATAGCAGAGAAACCACCACACCTACCACTGTTTCAAACATTGGCCCAACTCCAGGCGGCTTTCCATAGGCTGCAGGGAGGTTCCTCCCTTGGTTGTCTGGTTTCTGTTTAGAGGGCATGGAGCAGGTTAACTCTCTTTGGTCTCCCCATGTGCCTAAGCATGCTTAGAAAATGCTACCAAAGAATCAAAGCCCCATTCCTTTCCCACTTGTGTTGAACTCTATGTTAAGAGTGTTTTTAGCTCTGAAATTGGACAAATTTATCTATCAAAACCCTATTCAGAAGCCAACAAATGCCACCCTAGTCTGAGTAATTTCTTCCTCCTCTGAATTGCTGTAGAATTTCACATCTATACAATTTATATGCAGTATAGGCTGTCTGGTATCTATGCACGTCTTATCTCTCCTCTCTCATAGAAACTTCTGGAAAGCATGTGGTATAATTTTAAATACAAGAAATGAGCAATAATTTTTAGCTGAATTAATGGACTCTTACAGCAACATGTGTTTTCTATTTGGATGCTATCAAAAGTTGTTATTGTGTGGGAAATGAATGGATCAATTTTACACATTAGCCCAAAGAAGACTTGACAAAAACATCCCTGACTGAGTCAGCCAGAGACACAATGGTGGCCCCTGCCCCCAACTCATATTCAGAAAGAAACTCTGAGATCTAGGTCTCTCCTGAGAAGATGGGCTGTCATGGTAACCAACACCAAACTTCGAAATGTTGTGAGCTAGACCAGGGTATGCAATGGCATTGAAATTACTTTCTAACATTTAACAATAGCATGTGTGATTGGAGATTTGGCATCAGTGCAGCTCTCTCCCTATTCAGAGGCAGAGAATGAACATAAACAGAAAAATATTGGTTAGATAACTAAAAATAATAGAATCTTGGAATAAAATATCCAGTTGTCAGTAGGATATATTTACACCCATAAGTGAATTTCTTCAAGGTTGCTTGCTCTTCCAAGATTAGACTGCAGCTATGCCAAAGTCTCATTTTTCATGGCGCACTCCCATCCCCCTGCCACCAGCAAAGGAAATTAAAGGTCAAATGGCTTTTTTAGAAAACTATTTATCTTCTGTTTCTGGGCTGTTCATTAAATAAGAATTTATTGAATGTTACATATGGACCTAACATAACCAATGTCAGGTACCTGTGGTAGTTTGTCTCCAAAGATATCCCTCCAATCATGCTCCTGGCACTTACACCTCTATGTAAATCTGGGATCCTCTCTCTTTAATCTGGGCTCTCACTTTTGAGACCCTGAGACTTCCTTTTAACTAATAGAATGTGGCTGACATGATGCTGCATGATTTCTAAGACTAGATCATAAGAAGAATACAGCTTCCACCATGCTTTCTTTGGAGTCCTTGCTCTGAGAAAAGCCAGCTACCAAGTAAGTTCAAATATCCTGAGACTGTATGCTGTGAGGAAGCCCCAGGTAGCCATACAAAGAGAACATGTGAGAGAGAAAGAGAGATCCAGACAGGCTTGAGCTGTGCCAGCTATCTTACATGAGGACTCAGACATATGAGACCGGAAGTCATCTTGGATATCCAGCACAGTCAAGCCTTCAGATGACTCTAGTCTCTCCCACCATGTGACTACAACTTCATGAGAAACCTCAAGAACAGCCCAGCTGACACAGAAAAAAAACATGAGAGATAAGAATAAGTTGTTGTAAATCTCTAAGTTTGGGGATGGTACTTAGAGATTTACAGCAACAGCTTATTATTAATAGATAATCAAGTCAACTCCAAACAATTGTTTTGTTTTAATTGAAAGGCGAAGGCCTTGCCCTTGGAAAACTTAGATTATAGCCAAGTCAGCAACATACCCACAGAAAACAACACAAATACTCTACATCATAACTCCACAAATACAAAAACAATATTTTTCAACTAAGGAACTGCTTTAGGAGGCTCGCAACTGAGTTTGTAAAGGAAGAAAGTGGCACCAGCCTTGCCAAGGAAAGTAGCCAAACAAATCCTGGCAATCGGTGATGGAACAGCTGTCACATGTACAAAAAGAGTCAAGACAGAGTCTGGAAACATTGATAAAATGTAGAGCAGAAAAGTGAGCAGAGAAAAATGGCAAAATACATTCTAAAAAATATTCAAATGCTCACATTAAAATATAAGCATTTTATTTGTATAAGTACAACTTAAAGCAAGAAACCATTTTTCAACTATCAGAGTGGCAAGGATCTTTTTAAAATGATAATACTCAGGCTTGTAGGTTTTAGTGTAACCCATGTACCCTTCTGGCAGGAGTGTACTATAAATGAGTCCAATCTTTCTGCAGGGCAATATGCATCAAAGCCTTTAAAATTATGGTATCTTTAACTCGCTATTGGAGCTTCAGAAATTCAACCAGAGGAACTATCAGCTTCTTTGTTTTTAATGTTGGTTTTGTTTTTTTCTTTTTTTGTTTTGTTTAGAATTTGTAGTAGATTGAAGGTTAACTCTGTGATGGTATAATTACAGGTAATATTCAAAGTATTTAACAACTGATATGACATAAACACCAACCAATTTATAATTATAACCAACACACCAATCGGTCAGAATGGATATACCAACCAATCAAAACGGATAGACCAACGAATCATAACAGATGTACCAATCAATTAGCCTGAAGGTGTAAACAACCCTACAGATAGCCACCATGTAGCTGGATATCAGCCAAGAATCCCTCCATGTAACTGAAAATCAGGTAACTGTTAAAAATCATTTTTTAGGCTGGGGGCGGTGGCTTAAGTCTGTAATCCCAACACTTTGGGAGGCTGAGATTGGAGGATTGCTTGAGTCCAGGAGTTCAAGACCAGCTTGAGCAACAAAGTGAGACCCTGTCTCTACAAAAAAAAATCAAAAAAATTAGCCAGGCACAGTGGCACATGACTGTAATTCCAGCTACTTGGGAGGCTGAGGTGGGAGGATCACTTGAGCCTGGGAGGTTGAGGCTGCAGTGAGCCATGCATGATAAACATGTATTATTTTCATATGCTATCAGGAAATAGCCACATCCTATAAAAGGAGAAAATAAAAGTAATCAGAGAGCTTTGGTTGGTTAAAGTGTATAAAGTTTGAGTTGGACTGATTAGCAGAAATGAAGGCAAGTTCTATATGAGGATAAAGCAAAAGAAACAACAGGAATTTGGGGATAAGGCTGGACAAAGCATAAAAAGGAGGAATTCTAAGTGACTGAACAAGAAAACCAGTGTTGGATGAAGACAATTCTAACTGCTAGAAAGGAGTCTAGGGGAGAAAAGAAAGAAAGAGACAATAGCCAAGAGGGCTTCTACAATATTCCATTTCACCCAATCAGAATCTTGATTTTAGCAAAATACTTCCGCTCTTGCAGTGCATCCAAAGTAATTCAACATCTGTTTCATCAACAACTGATATTTGATATCTTCTCCCAGTAAACTCTCTGCAGACAGAGGAAAACAGGAAGGAAGCAGCACAAGAATACTTGTTCGCTGACATCGAAAAAGCAAAGTCAGAATTTTTACTTACCCCAGGGCAAAAGAGTTTTGAGTCAGACAAGCTTTGGGTCAGACTGTGAAAGGCATTCACCCTCTCTTTTAGCTTTTTATTTTGAAATAACTTTAAACATACTGAAAAATTGCAAGAATAGAAAAAAGAGCACCCATATGCCCTTTACCCACATTCACCTATTATTAACAGTTCACTTTTTGCTATCATTTGTTGTCTTTCTCTCTCTCTGATAAAAATAAATATCACTTACATAATTTTTGAATCACTTAAGAGTAAGTGGTGTACATCATGTGTATTTTCTAAAATTAGGGTGTTCTTCTGCATAACCACGCTGCAGTTGTAAGCTTCAGCAATTTTAACATTGATGCAATAATTTAATCTAATCTATTGTCCACATTCCAATCGGTTGCTTGACCTAATAATGTCTTTTTTCTCCCACACAACAGGATCCAGCCTAGGATTAAGTATTGCCTTTAGTTGTCATGTCTCTTTAGTCTTCTATAACTCATAACATTTACTCACGCACATGCAAAAGCATCCCTTTTAATTCAGACATCAGTTTTATTTGAATTACGCACTTTTCAAATTAATGTTGCAAGGAATCCCTGCCAACCCACTGCTCCTAGATTTGTCCTCAGTGACATTCATCCTTCCTGATCCCTCTTACACTGGAACTCCAGGTAGCACAAAGTCTGTTTGGGTGGTAGGTATAGTTATGTCCTCCCAAAGCATTTTTTTTTTTCTCCTTACCCTTGAAAAGATCCACAACTGCAAATTTTGTGCCAAGTAAATGTGAACTGGTACTATTTACTTAAAAGACTATAGCCCTCAATACATGGCTGGAGAAGGTCACACAGACTCTTGGGTAGTGGCCAACTAACAAATCACTCCATTGCCCTAAAATATTTTCTCAATCTCTCCTCCACCTGTCTCCCTCTGTAGTACCCTGACCTTTCGGCCAACGGAGAGAGCCCATTCCTCTTCCATCACTCTGATAAATGTAGAGCAGAGATGGCTGTGGTTGAAAGGCGCAACCTAAACAAAGGCTCCAGATGAGAACTTTTGATGACGGCAGTTTCTATCTGAGCCTAGTAGACAGTTACTAATCTATATAAATGCTGTAGTCAAACCATATGGGCAGGAGAAACTATTACTAAACGGAAATCACCGACACACTGGCAGACTGAAAAACTACACTTCTCCCAATGTCATGGTTTATTTGCATGTAATCCCAGCCAAATCAATATCGCCATCTTAATCAAGAGGGAATTCCAGGCTGTGGCAGAGAGGTATCATTGCAAATAATTACATCAGAGCCATTTTCAGACACATTGCACGCTGAGTTGAAATGTTTAAACAGATATGAGAAGAAGGAAAAAAAAAAATCTCAGACGGTGCTTGAGGGCTGTTTGTGCCCTGAGTGGTGATTCAAGCAGTCATTGTCTTCATGTTCAAACCTTAGAAGGGCAGTGCCCAGCTGAGAGTCTAGGGGTCAGGAAAAGAAAACAGCAGCAGCATTGTGGATGTGCACAACATGAGTGAAAGATGTTATAATCTTAAGTGAAAATATCTAGGCTTTTTCCCCCCTTTTAATCAGAAAACATCATCTCTGTGCATTTTCTAGGAAGAAAAATTCCCTATACAGTTGCCATGTAAGACACAGAAGATTTACAGATTGCCAGAAATCCACTTTGGAAAGAGGATCACTCTCTGGCTGGCTGGGAACACACTCATGGAGACCCAGGGGATTGAGCCCAACTCAGGCTTTTCAGCAGCAAATAGAAATTAAGAGAGGTAGAATGGCAGGGAGAATAAGTCAAATGACACTCATTTATGCCTAAAGTTTTGTCAATTCTTTTTAATCTATTTTTTTCTTTTCCCTAATTTGTATTCTAGTATTTGAGAAAGAAAATCTGCTTAAATTAAGAAAGTTTGAAATGATGTCTGTGAATGGGGAAATTAGATTTTCTTAACTTCAAGTGCAGGCAGCATCAAAGCAGGAGAGGTGCAGTGGCAGAAACACTGCTTTAAAGAAGAAAAATGACTTCTAATTAGCTCTAAGGTGGCAGCTTGAGCCACACTGGCCTCAGCCCACAAGGGCATTGTTTGTATGCAAATGATTCCTTCTGAAGCACTAGAAAACACTTCCTTCCCTTGAGGAGGTAAGCATTCTCTTGCAATCTGGTCTATTCTACTCATTTGGTTTATTTTTTTTTTTCTTGGTATTTCTAAAGTAAATGTCAACTTTGGCTCCTATTGGGAATGAACATAAATTCCAAATTAATCCATTTTCCCTGTTCAAATACTGTCCCGTACATATGGTGTTGCCATCATAGCTGCTTTGCAGTGGTGCCTTACTAACAGGCTCCCCTGAGAACAAAGTCAGCCAGGACACCTAGAGAATGGGGATGTTGAGGACCCTGGGACAGGGAGCTTGTAGCAGCAGCAATGAGGCAGAGGAGGTGCTCACTTACGCCTAAAGTTTTGTCAATTCTTTTTAACCTATTTTTTCTATTATTTTTAATATTATTAATCTACTTTTTAATCTTTTTTAAAATCTATTTTCTTCTATATTTTTTTCTTTGTCCCTATTCTTGGACACATCTATAGGGGCAAAGCCCAGCCCACCTGGACACTGAGCTACTCCCATGGGATAGGTATGCTTGGGTTCCCCTTGGGTTCCCCTCTCCTGCAAAAGGAGAGAATGGCTTTTGTCAATCTCACACCCAAACAGAGACTTAGCTCACCTTGCCTAGAAGAGGGTGAAATATGGGCTCTAATTTGTGGGGCCCACCTATGTGTCTTGTATTACTTCAGTCAATAATAAATTTCTGTCAATGAAAGATGCTATTGAAATGTTGCTAACCAAATCTCCCCCTCCACAGGACCTCATTATTCTCCATCTGGCATTCACTGGCCTTTCCCTCTGAGGATCCCCCCTCCAACTCCAAATATCTAATCACCAGATACTGCCAATTTTACATTGGAAGTCTTTCTCTGCTTTGTGCTTCTCTCATTCCCAATACGCCTGTTCATCACCTGTCCTCCATCTAACTATTGAGAGAACTGCTGGGCCACACTCCTTGCCTCTGGCCATCAGCCAGCAGCCTAGCCATCACATCACCACCAGAGAAATGGATAGACAGTGGGTGGGTGGAGAGAGAGAGTCATGTTACCTAGGACCTAAAACCCTTCAGGTGTGTTAGTCGGCTTGGGCTGCCATTACAAAATACCACAAACTGGTGGGGGTTAATCAACAGAAATCTATTTTCCTGCAGTTCTGGAGGATGGAAGTCCTAGATCAAAGTGTTACAGATCTGGTTTCTTCAGAGGTGTCTCCTTTTTGATTGCAGACAGCCACCTTCTTACCATGTCCTGACGTGTTTGCCCCATGTGCATATGTCTGGTATCTCTATGTCCTAATCTCCTGTCTTTATAAAGGTGCAGTGATATTGAATTAAGGCCCACCCTAACAGCATCATTTTAACTTAATTACCTCTTTAAAGGCCCTACTTCCAAATACAGTGAAATTCTGAGGTACTGGGTCTTAGGGCTTAATATGGTTTGGTTGTGTCCTGACCCAAATCTCACCTTGAATTGTAATAATCCCCACATGTCACAGGAGGGACCTGGTGGAAGGTAACTGAATCATGGGGGTGAATTTTCCCTGTGCCATTCTCATGACAGCACATAAGTCTCAGGAGATCTGATGATTTTATAAAAGGGCAGTTCCCCTGCACACACCCTCTTGCCTGCCGCCATGTAAGATGTGACTTTGCTCCTCATTTGCCTTCCACCATGATTGTGAGGCCTCCCAGCCATGTAGAACCATGAGTCCATTAAATCTCTTTCCTTTATAAATTACCCAGTCTCAGGTATGTCTTTATTAGCAGCATGAGAACAGACTAATACAGGGCTTCAACACATAAATTTTGGGGGGACATAAATCAGGCCCTAGCACTGCTTGAACAATGGAAGTGATGCGGTGACAGTTTCCAGGCCCAAGCTTTAAGAAACTAAGAGCTTTGCTTCCTATCTCTCTGTACACTTGCCCCAGGGACAAAGAGGGGAGGTTACGTGTAGTTCTGTCTCACAGCTCCTGCTACAGTCCCATCAACCACCCACATGTGGGTGGAAGTTTTCAAGATGACCCCAATCCCAGCCATCCTTGCACTGCAACCACATGACAGACCCTGAACGAGAGTCTCTTAACTGAGCCCAGTCATTTCCCAGAACTGTAAGAGGTAATAATATAAGGAATAAAATAAGGGTTAAATTTTAAACCACTAAGTTTTGATATGATTTCTTATATAGTAACTGATAAACAAAAATGGTATTTTTGTGTGATATCCAATTACAGAATTGACAACTAATATATAAATTTAAACACAAAACAAAACACTGTTCTGACCAAATACCACACATCTGTAGGCAGCCAGTTTCTAACTTTTGTTTGCTCTAGCAATTCCCAAAGCCTTGGAGTACCTTACTAACACCCTGCTCTTTCACACCTTCAGGCTTTGTAACACTGCTCCCTCAACACAAGCATTTCAGTTGCCTAGTTTTTCTCATCATAAAAACTTGCTAACTGTTGTTGAAGAAATGAACAGGTAACCAGATAATCAAGGACTGATTATACTCAGGTGGATTTTCATCTTCCTTAATTTTCCCTTAAATCTTTATCATAAACCCTCTTCAACTAAGGTAAGCTGATCTGATTCCATCCTGGCAACACAATGGCTTTGACCTTTTCTAAACCTTTACTCTCCAGCATCCCTCCCTTGAGGCTGGGGGAAGGTTAGTGACCTATTTTCTGTGTCTTTGGATTGCGTCCTTACTCTCTTCCTTCATCTTTCCTCTGGTAGCTCTGTTGTTTATCCACTTTTCTCTTTGATGGCTTTCAATCATTCAAGGTAGTTTTTGAAGCAGCAGTAGTTCACCAGATACTGCACTCTGCCCTGCCTGAGGGTACAGAGATGCAGACGGCACAGATGTCACTGAAGCACAATGGTCTTAGAACACCTTCCAAAAAATGAGAACACCCCTCATTTAATACTAAAACCCACTGTAATCCACAGATGATCTGTAGATATGCAGATCTGCTACAGTCCAGATCCAATCATTCCTTATTTTTCACAAATAATAAATCAAAAAGAAAATTCTTTTTACAGTAGGAAATTCTTGGCTGCCTGGCTTTTTCTTCATCCCAGCAAGAGCCATTCAACTTGTTCTTTTCCTCTTAAAAATATCTTGCAACACCTGGGTGCGGTGGCTCACCCCTGTAATCCTAGCACTTTGGGAGGCTGAGGTGGCTAGATCACCTGAGGTTAGGAGTTCAAGACCAGCCTGGCCAACATGGCGAAACCCCGTCTCTACTAAAAATGTATAAAAATTAGCCAGGCTTGGTGGCAGGCGCCTGTAGTCTCAGCTACTTGGGAGGCTGAGGCAGGAGAATTGCTTGAACCCAGGAGGCAGAGGTTTCAGTGAGCCGAGATCACTCCAGCCTGAGTGACAGAGCAAAACTCCATCTCAAAAAAATGATAAAAAATAAAAAAATATTGCAACTAAAATTGTAGCTAAATGTCTCCTAAACATTTCCCCTGCCTCTACCTCTCCACCACTGCAGTTCTTCCTACACAACATTGATAGATTAATCTTTTTTAAATGCCATCTAAACCTATCATCAGAGACTCTCCACATGCATTAGAAGCTCCAAATGCCACGGACTAGAATTCAAAGGCATCCGAGGTCTAGCCCGGACCTATTTCTTCAACCTCCTCTCCTGTAACACTCACCCCATGATCCCTGAGCTCCAGGCAAATACATCCCCTCACAGTCTCTCAAAGTCAGAATGTCTCTCCCAGCTAAGTGGCTTTCACCCACTCCACCAGGTCACGATTTATTCCTCCTACTGGCTTAAGAAGCCCCTCAAACCTCTCCTTTCATGATGCCTTTTCCTATGCCCCAGGATCTTAGAAACAGACCCTTCTCCGAACCAGAAGTCTGTAGATAATACAGACTTCTACAAATTCAGATACTCGTCCTTACATTCTCATCACTCTACATGTAGGTCCTGCATCTCAAGGGAGACTATAAGTCTTTCAAAGGCAAAAGTCACACTTTGTATTAACTTGATATCCCCAGGGCCAAGCATGATGTCCAATGGTAAATGTTCAATAAATGTCTGATAAATCATACTTGATTGTATGAGTAGAAACTGTTTGCTTTGATTATTGATTAGACACAACCAAACTGACAGTCAAACACCTCACTTTGGTCAGTGACCTTGACTTTCCTGACCCTGTAAAAACATGTAAAACTCAGCAGGATTTACTGGTCATTCTGTAATTAAATAACTGGTCAGTGGTGATACACTGTAAACACTACCTAAAACGAAGCAAAGCCCAAAACAAACGATGCTTACCTCTAAATCACACTTGATGCCCCAGGGAAGGCACCTTAATGGCTTCTGAAGAATAGGCCAGAGCCCTGAAAAAAGGGAAGCAAAATGATTTTTTTTATCCCACAGAACCCTGAAATTAGCGTCCATGCTGAAACAACCTGAGAGTAGCAGATCAACAAGTGTCTGACTTCAGGCAGGTGAAAAGGCTAAACTGAAAAACAGGCCAGTTTGTATAATTGAAAAAACATGTCAGCTCAGAAGCGCAGGGCTCACCGATGCTGAGTGGCATTGAAGGGGAAAGGGGTGTAACCTATAAGCAAATAGAGTCACGTTGCCAAACCTATATCCAATTAATGTAAAAATTAAGAGATAATAAGTGCCTTAGATTCTGCTTAGATTTTAAGTGGTGCTTAACAAGACTATGAAAATGGAAAAACCTGACCAAGAATTGGCAAGTTGAAGTTACTCAGGAGGCTAAAGTAGGAGGATGGCTTGAGCCTGAGAAGTTAAGGCTGTAGTGAGCTGTGATCATGCCACTGTATTCCATCCTGGAAAACAGAACAAGACACTGTTGCAAAAAAAAAAAAAAAAAAAAAAAAAAAAAAAAAAAAAAAAAGGCAAGTTGAGGCAAAGTTTTCCAGATTATTAGAAAGATGAATACAGTGAATAATGTTTTATCATTGTTTGCAACCCAACATATATATTATGACAAGACAACACATTATGACTTTTACTTAAATGCTATTGTTCAAACACATTTAAGTATTTTCATTGAAGACTCCTCATTTTGTAGTTGATTAAGAGTGAGGTCAAAATTAGCCAAGCATAGCGGCATGCACCTGTCCCAGCTACTTGGGAGGCTGAGGCACAAGAATCGCTTGAACCTGGGAGGAGGAGGTTGCAATGAGCTGAGATTGTGCCACTGCATTCCAGCCTGGGTGACAGAGCAAAATTCTGTCTCAAAAAAGAAAAAGAAAAAGAGACCAGGCGCGGTGGCTCACACCTGTAATCCCAGCACTTTGGGAGGCCGAGGAGGGCGGATCACGAGGTCAGGAGACGGAGACCATCCTGGCTAACATAGTGAAACCCCATCTCCACCAAAAATACAAAATATTAGCCAGGCACTGTGGCGGGCGCCTGTAGTCCCAGCTACTCGGGAGGCTGAGGCAGGAGAATGGAGTGAACCCAGGAGGCGAAGATTGCAGTGAGTCAAGATCGCGCCACTGCACTCCAGCCTGGGCGACAGAGCAGGACTCTGTCTCAAAAAAAAAAAAGAAGAAGAAAAAGAATGAGGTCAGGAAACACTGGGTGACTGTCAGGCACACAGGCCTCCTGACCTGCAGGTCAGCAGGTCTCCACTTACAGGTACTGCCCCTATCTCAAAAAGAATAGGATCTCCAGAAAGAAAGGGTCCAAAGATAAAGTTTCTGCATTAAATGACTCATAAATGGAAAAATACTCACATAATGTCATATACATTTGTGGTTATTAAGAAAATTGACTTCTTGGATTTGAGTTGACTTCCTGGACCAAGGATGACAAACTGGGTTCTTCGCAGGAGCCAATCTGATCAATTGTCTGAAGATTCCAAAGCTTTCTCTGGGTCTGGTAGGAAAAAGTGATGCAATCGATTAGCAAGTCTGTCATGGGCCAGGAGAATCATGTGTTGGGAGCAGGCATGCCATATATTTACCATTCTTGATTTAGACACTTAGATGTTGAATGTATTGTGGATTTTCTCTGGCTCTGTCTGGTACCTGGATTCCAATCTCTCCACACAAAAATAGCTACTTGCGCAAGTCAACCATTTCATAGGAGAAATAAATAACAGGGGAGCTGAGAGCTCCCTTGCTTCAGGCAGAACCATCTAATTGAAAGGCTGAAGCAGTGTCTTCATTATTTGCTTTGTAAATATATCTCAAGAAGAAAAAAATCATAGAATATAAAGATTCCAATTTCCCTTGAAGAAAATCACATTGTTCATCTTGGAGGTGGTGGGCATTCCACAGTGCAAATAGTGAGCATGTCATTTATAATCCACTGTACATGAGATAGTATAACATTTTTAAAATATTAGCTGATTTATTTCTCTCATTATTTACCCCCTTTCCCTTTCTTACCTCTCTCCCAACTCCCACTTCAAAGACAGAATATATTATGGGTTCACTTTTCAGTGGAAGGATTTCACAGGACAATAACACTGGAATTGTTAGCGGTAGCGAATTCATTCGGGTCTACAGCAACCTCAATTCTTGCCTCCTCAGAAGAATTTGAAAAACGGCATAAGAGAGAGTAAGAGACCAAGGCAAGCTTTAGAGCAGGAGTGAGAGTTTGTTAAAAAGTGTAGGGCAGGAATGAAAGGATGTAAAGTACACTTGGAAGAGGCCAAGCAGGCAACTTGAGAAAGTCAAGTGCACTGTTTGACCTTTGACTTAGGGTTTTATACATTGGCATGCTTCCCGGTGCGGTGAGGGGAGTGGTGCAAGAGGTTTGCATCTCTTCTCCCCTGATCTTTCCCTTGGGATGGGCTGTTGGCATGTGCAGTAGCCTGCCAGCGCTTGGGAGGGGCCGCACACGCAGTGTGTTTACTGAAGTTGTATGCATACTCACTTGAAGCATTCTTTCCTTACCAGTCCAGTGTTCCAATAAAGTCATATATCAGTTAACCTCCACCATTTTGCCTCTGAGTCTGCATGCTTGAGTCCACTCATCCAACTCCTGAGATCTTATCAGGAAGTTGATCACCAGCTCCAGGATTTTTCTATCTACAGGGAGACTGACCTTCCCTGGCACCAGCTGCAACCAATTATTTTAGAAAGACAGCTTAACAATGCCTGACCATCACCTGATGGTCACCTGACATTCTGGAGTGGGGTAAGAAGGGAGCCTCTCCTACCCCACTCATGTCTACCTAGCTACCTACTGTAACAAAATCGCCTGCCAGACACTTGCATTTCAGTATCTAAAAGCTTAAACAGAGTTTGCAAGCAAGCAATTCTCAGGATATGTACAGCCCAAAGTCATGTTTTGTGGCCCTGCAGAGCACAGTAAAAATTTCTGAATTATTTGCCAATGTTCCCAAATCAGGAGAGTTCACTTGAACTTCCACATTTCCACCCTCCCTTTTATTTTAAAAGTAAAACTGTCAACACTAATCCGGTTTTCCTTAGGGCAACTCTTAGCTCAAGCTGAGTAACAACTTCTCCCTTTAAAAACCAATACACTGGATCTGGGCACGATGGCTTGTGGCTCTAATCCCATCTACTTTGGGAGGCTGAGGCAAAAGGACTGCTTGAGCCCAGGAGTTCAAGACCAGCCTGGGCAACACAGAGTGATTCCATCTCCAAGAAACAACAAAAAACTATACATCAAGTAAAAAGAAAACAAAAAGTAACAACCCTCTCCTTTTCACCTTGATCCCCATCCACCTGCTTCACTGATTACTTACCTCTCTGGCCTCTATGGGTTTGGGTGTGGGAATTTGCACCAGAAGGCCTAGACCCTGGAAGGGGATTGTGTCAGCTGCCATGGAGGCAACACCTTCATGAGAGTAAGTACCTGTGAGGGGAATATCAAGTTCAAGGGATTAGAAATTAGAACAAAAATTCCTGCAATAGGAACAAGGAAAATAACATCGTAGAGTCTAGAATAAATACTATTTCTCGGATGCACATGGTGGCTTAAGTCTATAACTCCAGCACTTTAGGAGGCTGAGATGGCAGAATCATGTGAGCTCAGGAGTTTGAGACCAGCCTGGGACCGTGTCTTTGCAAAAAAAAATTTAGAAAAATTAGCCAGGTTTGGGGGTACATGCCTATAGTCCCAGCTACTCAGGAGGCTGAGGTAGGAGGATTACCTGAGCCTTGGGTGTTGAGGCTACAGTAAGTCATGATGGCACCATTGCCCTCTTTCCTGGGTGACAGAGTGAGACCCTGTGTCAAGAAAAAAAAGAAAAAAGAAAAAAAAAAACTCTCCCATGCAGGGAGTCAGGAGGAAGACAGCTGGACCTGCTGGGGCTCCATAGTGAGAAATGACCACCAGGGCTGTGCTCATGATACATCATGTGATCCAAGAAGCACCAGAGGATTGGCTCACAGTCCTTTCCTTTGCCTTCCTTTGTCTTAGCTGGGATTACAGGCATGCACTACCACGCCCAGCTAATTTTTGTATTTTTAGTAGAGACAGGATTTCGCCATGTTGGCCAGACTGGTCTTGAACTCCTGACCTCAAGTGATCTGCCTGTCTCGGCCTCCCAAAGTGCTGGGATTATACATGTGAGCCACTGTGCCTGGCCAGAATAGCTGGTTTTTAACAGCTGCCAGCACCTCATGTTACCAACACCCAGAGAGAAGACTACGCTTGGTCTCTGAACCACTTAACCCAAATAGATAGCCCCCACCTCACAAAATCCAGAAATACCCAACCCCCCACTAAAAAAAAGATTGAATCCTGAATATTTATAAATTAATGTGGAGAGGAGGAAAAGAAAGTGTTGTACCTCTGCATGTCCTAAACCAAGCCAGTTTGAGAGTATTTAAGCTAGGACAATGGCTCACTTCTTCTAGTTTCTTCTTTGTTATCTACTCCATATCACTTATTTGGCATTAAGCCTATCAAACAGTGCCTGGTAGCATTTATTTGTTGGTTTACTCTTTAGGCATTTATTGTACTTCTGTTAGTGACAGGCACCATTCATGGCTCTGAAAATACAAAGATGTATGAGTTGACCCTGTCATCTCAGGCTTAGAGTTACCTGGAGAGGTGGCTATAACTATGTATTATAATGACAGTATCAGGTAAGAATAATTTGGCAAACAATTTAAAGAGCATTTCAAAAAGTCAAACATTCTTTTATGGTAAAACCAGTCAGAAAACTAAGAATAGAAGAGAACTTCCTCAACCAGCTAAAGGGCATCTACAAAAATCCACAACTAATATCTTGCTGAGTGGTAAAAGACTGGATGTTTTCCCCTAAGATCAGGAAGAAGACAAGACCGTTCATTCTTGACACTTCTATTCAACATTATACTGGAGGTACTAGCCAGAGCAAGTAGGCAAGAAAAAGAAATAAAAGGCTTCCAGATTGGAGAGGAAGTAGTAAAATTGTTTCTATTCACAGATGACCTGATCTTATATATAGAAAATCCTAAGAAATCCACCAAAAAACATTAGAGCTAATGAACAAGTTCAACAGTTTCAAGATACAAGATCAGTATATAAACACCAGTTGAATTTCTATACACTTGCAATAACTAATCCAAAAATGAAATTAACAAAACAATTCCATTTATAATAGCATCAGAAAGAATAAAATATTAATAGTAATTTTTTAAAAAAAGGTAAAAAATTGGCCGGGCGCGGTGGCTCAAGCCTGCAATCCCAGCACTTTGGGAGGCCAAGACGGGCGGATCACGGGGTCAGGAGATCGAGACCATCCTGGCTAACACGGTGAAACCCCGTCTCTACTAAAAAATACAGAAAACTAGCCGGGCGAGGTGGCGGGCACCTGTAGTCCCAGCTACTCGGGAGGCTGAGGCAGGAGAATGGCGTAAACCCGGGAGGCGGAGCTTGCAGTGAGCTGAGATCCGGCCACTGCACTCCAGCCTGGGCGACAGAGCGAAACTCCGTCTCAAAAAAAAAAAAAAAAAAGGTAAAAAATTATACTCTGAAAACTACAAAACATTGTCTAAAGAAATTAAAGATCAATGTAAATACAATGACATTCCATATTTACAGGGATCAGAAGACTTAATATTGTTAAGATTGTTCACATGACAATATTCTCCAAATTGATCTATAGATATTACATATTCCCTGTTGAAATTTCAGCTGCCTGTTTTGCAGAAATGGGCAAGCTCATCCTAAAATTCATATACAAATGCAAGTAACCCAGAAGAGCCAAAATAGTTTTGAAAAAGAAAAACAAAGCTGGAGGACTTACACTTCCCATTTCCAAAACTTACTGCAAAGGTACAGTAATCAAGATAGTGTGATGCTGGCATATGGCTAGATATATAAATCAGTGGAATAGAATCAAGAGTCCAGAAGTAAGTCCTTACATTTCGGGGCAATTGATTTTTTACAAAGGTGTCAACACAATTAAATGGGGAAAGAATAATCTTTTCCACAAATGATGTTGAAACACCTGGAAATCTAAAGGCAAAAGAAAGAATTTGAATTCATCATACCATATACAAAAATTAACTTAAATTTTATCATAAATCCAAATTTAAGAGCTAAAACTTTTAGAAGAAAGCATAAGAGTAAGTCATTATGACTTTGGATTAGACAATGGTTTCTTAAATATAACACCAAAAGCACAAACAACAAAAGAAATAAAGATAAACTGGATTTTATTAAAATTAAAAACTTTTGTGCTTCAAAGTACACCATCAAGAAAGTTGAAGTGTAACATATGTAATGGGAAAATATTTGCAAATTATATATCTGATAAGGAACTTGTATCCATAATGCATAAAGAAATCTCACAATAAAAAGACAATATAATTTGAAAATGAACAAAAGACTAGAATAGACATTTTTCCAGAAAGTGGCCTGTGTCTTAGTCCATTTGTGCTGCTATAACAAATTACCTGAGATTGGGTAATTTACAAAGAACAAAAATTTATTTCTCACAGTTGTGGAGGCTGAAAGTCCAAGATCAAGGCACTGGCAGGTTCAGTGTCCAAGGGTCTGGTCTCTGTCTCTTGTTGGGGTACCCTCCAGAGGGGATGAACACTGCATTCTCACATGGTGGAAGGCAGAAGGGCAAAAGGGTCTAGCTAGTTTCCTCCAGCCTTTTTATAAGATCACCAATCCCATTCACAAGGGCTCTACCCTCAGGACTTAATCACTCCTAAAGGCCCTTTTCATGCCATCATGTTAGGGTTTAATTTCCAATATATGAATTTTGAAGGGACACATACATTCAAATCATAGTAGCCAGTAAGCACATGAAAATATGCTCAACATCATTAGCCATCAGTAAAATGCAAATCAAAACCACAATGAAATATCACTTCACATCCACTATGATGACTAAAACAAGAAAGATAGACAGCAAGAGTTGAGGATATGGAGAAACTGAAAGCCTTATACATAGCTGGTGGGAACAGCTGGTGGTGCCACTGCTTTGGAAAATACTTTGGCAGTTCCTTAAAATGTTAAACATCAAGTTTTTATATGGGCCAGACACTGTAACTTGTGCCTGTAATCCCAGTTATTCAAGAGTAGGGCAGAAGGATCACTTGAGGCCACAGGAGTTTGAGACCAGCTTGGGCAACATAGTGAGACTCTGTCTCTTAAAAAAAAAAAAAAAAAAAAAAAAAAAGTGCTGTATGACCTGGCTATTCCACACCTAGACATATACCTAAGAGAAATGAAAACATATGTTCACACAAAAATGTGTACATGAATGTTCATAGCAGCATTATTTGTAATGGGCAAAAAATAAAAACAACCCAAACGTCTATCAACTGACAAAGGGTATGTCTATGCAATTAAATATTATTCAGCCAGAAAAAGAATAACATGCCAATTACATAGTACAACATGGATGCATTTTCAAAATATGCTAAATGAAAAAAGTCAGTCACGAAGGACCATATATTATATAATATCATTTATATAAAATGTCTAAAATAGACACATCTATAGACAGAAAATAGATTACTTGTTCCCAGGGGGTGGGGGGAGGGAGAATGGAGAAGTGATTGTTAATGGATATGGGGTTTCTTTTGAGGTAGTAGAAACATTATGAAATTAAATAGTGATGGTTACACAGTTCTAATACTACACTAAAAAACAAATTAACAATTTAAGAGAGTGAATTTTGTGATATGTTAATTACATCTCAATAAAATTGTTTTTTTTTGGAATTTTTTTTTTTTTTTTGAGACGGAGTTTTCCTGTTGTTGCCGAGGCTGGAGTGCAGTGGCAGGATCTCGGCTTACTGCAACCTCCGCCTCCTGGGTTCAAGTGATTCCCCTGCCTCAGGCTCCTGTGTAGCTGGGATTACAGGTGTCCACCATCACGCCCAGCTAATTTTTTGTGTTTTTAGTACAGATGGGGTTTCTCCATGTTGCCCAGCCTGGTCTTGAACTCCTGACCTCAGGTGATCCATCCGCCTTGGCCTCCCAAAATGCTAGGATTACAGGCGTGAGCCAAAGTACCCAGCCCAAAAATGTTATTAAAGAATATTTTTACTTGGGAGGCTGAGGCAGGAGAATGGCGTAAACCCAGGAGGCGGAGCTTGCAGTGAGCTGAGATCCAGCCACTGCACTCCAGTCTGGGTGACAGAGTGAGACTCCGTCTCAAAAAAAAAAAGAATACTTTTGCCGGATGCAGCAAAAGTAAAATAAGAAAGATAGATAGCAAGAGTTATCAGGATAACTCTTGAATGTGGATGTGATGCCTGGAGCTGCAGCTAGGAACAGCTCACGCCTGTTGTCCCAGCACTTTGGGAGGCGGAAGTGGGCGGATCATCTGAGGTCAGGAGTTCAAGACCAGCCTGGCCAACATGGCGAAACCCTGTCTCTACTAAAAATACAAAAATTAGCCAGGCATGGTGGTGGGTCCCTGTAGTCCCAGCTACTTGGGAGGCTGAGGCAGAAGAATCACTTGAACCCAGGAAGCAGAGGTTGCAGTGGGCAGAAATCACGCCATAACACTCCAGCCTGGGCAACAAAGCAAGACTCCATCTAAACAAAACAACAACAAAAAATACTTTTGACTGCAAGTAACAGAATACTTAAGAGTTACTTAAACCTTAAAGATGTTTACAGTTTATGTCACAACATGTCTGGAAGCAATTGGTCTCAGTGTTCACTCAATGACTCAGAAAAATCATCAAAGATCAAGGCACTTCCTACATTTCCACTCTGATGTTCTCACTCATTTCCTTTTGATTCTCATGTTTGTCACCTCACGATCAATCATATGGCTGCCACAGCTCCAGGCATCACATCCACACTCAAGACAGGATGAAATGGGAAGAGATGATGAAGCAATTCCTCACTTGCATCTTCCTTTTAACAGAAAAGCCAAAGACCCACCAATATGCTTCACCTTTGTTTCATTGGCCAAGTGGTCACCTAGGTCTGTAAGGGAGATTGGAAATGAGAGTGTTTCTGGTTTATTCTACTATGAGATTTGAGAAAAGGAAAAAAGCATGTTGCTAATGACTATTGGTTAGCCAAGCAATAGTGTGTTTCCTATGGAGATGTGCCTGCTGAATATCTTCACTTGTGTCAAAGGTGCCTCAAAATCATCATATCCAGCTCTCAGCTCATTATCCCTTCTTCCCCTCTCCACCATTCACCAAACCTGGTCCTTCTCCACCACAGACCTGGCTTCCTTGACTCCTTTTTTTCCCTCATCCCTGGACCTAATCAATCTTCAAGTCCTATTTTACCTCCTAAGCATGTCATGAATCGTCTACTTCTTTTGATCTCCTCCACAGAGTTTAAGAAACCTTCATCTCCTCCCTCACTGACATGCTTGCCTCCACTCTCTCCTCCCTCCAACATACTCTCTACACAGTGCCCAGACCATAGCTTCGAAATGCAAATTAGGGACAGCCTTGGTGGCTCACATCTATAATCCCAGTGCTTTGGGAGGCCGAGGCAGGCGAATCGCTTGAATCCAGGGGTTTGAGGCCAGCCTGGGCAACATAAGGAGACTCCATTTCTATAAAAAAAATTTTTTTAATTAGCCAGGTATGGTGGCACATGCCTGTAGTACCAGCTAATCAGGAGGCTGAGGTGGGAGGATCACTTGAGCCCAGGAGTTTGAGGCTGCAGAGAGCCATGATAGCACCACTGCACCCCAGCCTAGGCAACAGAGCCAGACTCTGTCTCAAAAAAAAAAAAAAAAAAAAAAAAAAAAAAAAAAAAAAAAGCTCATCTCACTGTGCTACCTCATATTCTCAGAAGTCTTCTCATTGTAAATGCAGTAAGAACTAAGATCCATGAAGTCCCCTCATGGTCTTGCCTGCCTGGCCTCTGCACATGCTGTTCCTTCTGAGCGATTCCCCTTATTCCTCCCCTAGTTAATTCCTACTCATCCTTCAAAGTTTAGCTCAAACATCCTTCACTCCAAAAACTCCCCCTGATTCTCCAAACCATGGCAAATCCTCTGTGATATGGTCCTATAATATGTAATTTGCCTTTCATCCATTTAACACAAATACAATTAACTCAGTATGTAATTATGTGTTTAACATCCGTCTCTCCTATATGAAAGTAAGCATTGTCTTCCTCTCTGCTCCTTCTCCGGCCCTAGCACAATACCTCACACATGGAAGGCACGCAGATTTCGTTGAAGATATGAAATAAATGAACTAATGAATACCAGAAAGTATTCAGAGCCAATTACTAACACAAAGAAAGCCGGTGAAGCAACTCTGCACCTGGGGAGCAAAGGGAGGAAGGGAAGATGGAAGACGTTTGACTTCCTCCACAAAGCACAACATTGCCTTCCTTGTGGACAAAATCTTCATGCAGTAGCAGCCTTTGGGTGCCTGATTGCTAGAGCATTCCATGATACTTGCTCAGGTATTATTTTCTAATCCATTCTTGTTTCAAGCCAAGTTTCTTGAAGGCTAGAATAATTTCTGATAAGGAAGAGTACTAGCGTGGAGTTAGGCACAAGGCAGGTAACTAATCGCTTAATTGAGTCCTGAGATCACTGAGATCACACCAGTGCCTTCTGGTCTCCAAAACAGTTATAAGGAGCAAGCAAAAAGTTGTAAGTGTCTTGAGGGCAGGGACAGCATGTAATAATCTGCACCTTGCTTGACACATGAAGGACTAATAAATGCTAAGGCAGTAAATGCTCACTGAATTGAGGCTTAGCATGTTTCAGGCATGCCGGGTGCACGGAATGAAAAGCTCCACTCTCACCAGCACCACTCTTTATTTTTTTTCTTTTTGAGACGGGATCTCACTTTGTCACCCAGGCTGAGCGCAGTGGCGAGATCTCAGCTCACTGTACCCTCAACCTCCTAGGCTCAAGCAATCCTCCCACCTCAGCCTCCCAAATAGCTGGGACCACAGGCACACGCCACAATGCCTGGCTAATTTTTTTTTGTTTTGTTTTTTGTAGAGACAGGGTTTCACCGTGTTCCTTAGGCTGGTCTAGAACTTCTGAGCTCAAGCGATCTGCCTGCCTTGGCCTCTCAAAGTGCTGGGATAACAGGCAACCAGTGCCACTCTTGACTTCTCATTTTTTCTCCTACAATCTCCCATGAGATCACCACTTTACAGAAAAGAAAATGCCACATACATACATTTGGCGTGAGTGACCCGCTTTAAAAGTCCGGAGATAGTATCAAAGGAGATCACAACTTGCCCTCCTGATTTAAGGAAACTACAGAGAGAGCTGTGGTGCTCAAGCCCACTCTCCTCTGAGTGATGGAAAAAACTATTTTATCTCAGTTGTTCAAAGCATACCTAGTGATTCTTTTTCCCCAGCACAGTACGGAATCACATAATTCAGGCCAGTCTCATTGACCCTAAATCCTAATACTCCAGCTTTCTCTTTGATCTAACGATCTCACGGAAAAGAGCATTAGGGCTGAAAATTTATAAGCCTCTCCTTGTACCTTATTCTGATCCTGCTTCGCTGCTTAGTCCCAAATCATAAAGTGGAGCACTGTTTCAATCTGGGTATCACCACGACACCGGCTTATCATGGAGCGCTTAAGCCACTTGGTCAACTAGGAATATGTTCACTGTGATGTCTGTTTCAGGAATCTGTGCCAGGTGACTCCAACCAGCTCCCCACAAATGCTAGCTGAAAAATTTCAAGGCCAGCAGAAACCTTTCCAAGAAAAGCCTGGCAGTTTTTAAGTCAAATTTCAAATAAGTATGTCAATTACAGCAGTATTATAAAGGATTTTATTCCTTCACCTCTCTCCTATAGGTTTTAGTTTTTAAAATAACAAAAATTAACTAATCCAAGGCTTTGCACCTAGGCATTGAAATCACTTGGCACATAAAATTCAAATCACTTGGCAAATCACTTGGCACATAAAAATATCTAATTGTTATATTTTTCACAAACAATTTTACAAATAGAGAGCCTTTTGTGAAAGTGCAAATTATATGCTCTATACACAAGGAACAATCTATGGAGTTTGAGGTGCAAATAACACACCAGTAATTTCTAAAGAATGAAGCTAAAACGCCCATGTGGCAGTAATAATAGAACTTCTAATCTATCCACCAAGACTCTAACATCCTTCCTACTCTGCATCCTGGAATTGCCTAGGCCCTTCAGGTGTCTGAAGAATAAGTCCAATACAGCAGAGCCCCATTACAAGACACAGACTGAAGCTGAGGGGTTCTGGTGGGGTATTTCTGATGAATTTTATTTCCCAAGTGCAGAAAAGCTGGGCAATGTTTCTAGTTCCAATAGGCAACATAGAGGCGAACATGTTAGCAACTCTTCAGGGCTGGACTGTCTGCTCCCCAAATTAAAGTTCAATAAAGAGTCTTTATGCCAAACTAGCTAATACACCCTCCATTCAGGCTTTTTCTTTCCTTACTCAGCTACATCCACCAGGAGCTAAGCCCTCCCAGATGAGTCTGACAGGGAGGACTCCTGTGACTGTTCTCACAGGTGTGGAAAAATAGAAATTCTGACTGTAGTCAACTAGGAAGATACTGACTAAAGGGAGAGGAAGTATCACCTGCACCAGGAAAACTATCCAAAAAGTTGGGTCGAAAGCAATATTTTGCAGCTAAGATCTCAGTTCAAGCTGCTACCATGAATGCCAAAGAGAACTCCATTATGGTCGCTCTTCAAGGTGTGGTGATCCCTTCCTCTCCCACTGGACTCCATCCTCAAAAGACCTGAAGCCCAGATGTTTGCGTCTTAGTGATCAGTTCACATATATAGTCACTTCCAAGTGAGCAAGCCGACCCCAGGAAGGCTTGTTAAGAACTGGCTTCAGGATCTCAACCATCCCTCTTCCCCAGACCATGACAGCTACTCATTCACACATGCAGCTAAGGGAAGCCATGAAAGCAATTGTTTTAAATAACAAGAAAAATGTGCTTCAGAATAATTTTTTTGGCCTCACCTGCATGTGAAGCAGCTGGCAACTTCCTCTTCGTAAAGGAAGGGGAAGGAGTAGGAACAAAGAAATGAAATCTCTGACTAGGACCCCTCTGGTAGAGCAGCCCACCACACCACAGAGCCTCTGTTCCCCTTACTGGGCCATGTTGGCATGATGCCACCCACTGAACACACCAGTTCTCAATTGTTCATGACTGTTTTGCTGAACAGTGCGATTCAGACTCCTGAGCAATCCTGGAAATGGCTTTGTGGTTCATATCGCTGGAGCTGTTCTTCACAGCCTTTGGCAATTTAATGTAGCTCACATCTCAAAAAGGAGAGTGAATCACAGTTCCATACTGTGTTTTGTATTTCTGTAATTGAGAGGAAAGATCTTCCAATACAGCACCTTAGCTGTTCTTTTCTCAGGCAGTGAGTTCCTTTATTAAAAGAGAGCTCGGTCCTGGGTTTTTTTTCCCTTCTGGAGCTACCGGGTGGATGCTGTTAGTACACACAACTTGAAGAAGTTAGAGATTGTTATACCTGGCTTTCTCAATTATTTTTTTGTGTTTGGGACTTCAAAATAAATCGCAACTTGTATGATCATATTTGAATCAGAATTCTTATTCCTGTTGGCAATTTTTCATGTCCCAAAATTTAAAAGAGAAAATCAAAGGCATACGTATTTTTTTAAAACAGCACTCTTGTTCTCCTCCTACTCTCTTTTCTTTCCTCTGTTCTTAAGGAGAGGGTTAAGACTGTGAATTTCCTTTGGGTCACGTCCTTGATGAAGCCTCTGATATGAACTCTGCCTTCAGGCCACTTTCCCAGGATGGAAGTCACCCTCCATTTCTCTCCTCCTCAATTATGTTTCATACAGAATCAAAAATTCCTTATGTTAGCTTTCCTTCTCTAGAATGACCGCATAGTGCCCTGGGATTTTTCCGTTCTGTGAAAGAGAAACTTAGTTGAAAATAATGTCAAAACATTTTATACCAGTGATGGGAGATTCCTGAAGTAATTGGCAATTGCTTATAAAAATCAGTTAAGTATTCAGCTTAATTTAGTGATCTCCCCCAAAATTGGAAACTGAAAGGGAGCAATTTAACCTCTAGCAACTTTCAACTGCAGAGCAGCTGTAATCCAATTATTTTGGAATAATCATCAAGAGAATACACTTTGACAAAAGCATATATAATTGGAGAAAAATCAGTCGATTTTTGCCTTATCTGAAAAATGAAAACAGAAATATGATTAATGAGGAGAAGGTGAGTCCAATAATTCCTAATCCTTTCTAGATCAAGCTAGCAACACACAAATAAGTCAATAACGAAATCAACATGGTTGTCTGCCATCAGGACATGCATTGGCAGAAGGTGAAGCTGTCCAGTCATTTATTCAGCAAGTCATGCCTCTTTGATGAGTTATCTAATATATTCTAGTTACATGCTAGTCACTGTAGTGCTTCCTTAATATAGAAGGCATTATTTGGCACAGTGGTTAGTAATAGGACACTGGAGTTAGACCGCCCAGGTTCAAAGCTCTGCTACTTTACTCTGGTGTGTGCCATATGAACTCTGCTCTCTCTGCCCTGGTGCTAGATGGCATGGATGGCATCAGTGGTCTTCAGGACACTTGAAGGTCTGCCAAAGTATGCCACTGAAGGGGCCTGTCAGGAGTGCAGAAGGAGGGCAGAGAAAGGGGTTAGGGTATCTATTCCCTTGACTCCTTCTCTGCAAGACTGCTATAGACTGGGAGTGTACCTGCCCAGAAATCACTGCTCTATGCAATGTGCAATTGGCTTCACACAGTTCTCTGTCTTTCTGGGTTCTGCTGATGGCTCCCTCCCTTCATCCATTCAGGCCTAGGGGTAGTAACAGCTTGCCTGCTCCTAGCTCCGTCAATGCCTCCTCTATACTCACATTTGTAGCCAGCCCGCTTTGTAAATAAACCTCCCAATTTAACTACTTTATGTGTCATCTCTGTTCTGTTTGGATCTTGATGGTAAACAGTATGACTCTGGATAAATGACTTAGCCTCTCTATGCCTGCACATGTAAAATGGAGATAATAATAGTAATTTACCTCCTAGACGTGAGAATTAAATGAGTTATTCATATGTGTGAAATACTGAGAACACTGCCAGGCATGTAATAAGCATAATTATTTTATTTTTATTTTTATCACCATCACCACCACTGTCATCATTATCACTAGGCAGCACGAGTGAACAAAAATGACTAAGACACAACCACTGTCCTCTAGAAGCTAAGTCAGGTTTCTAGCATACTGAGCTGGTGGTGGTGGTGGTGGAGAGCTGTTTTTTAAAGTTAGGTCCCAGAGAAATCTGACCAGCACTACAGAAAGCAGCTTATGGGTAATCCAGGAGTGGTTTAACAGCACTGGGCGGTTAAGATACACAGTCATTACCTCATTACCAGCAGTCTCGAAGGATTTTTACAGTCAGTTGCCTGCTCTGCTTTTTCTCAACACACTTCTGATGAATCTTACCCTAGATTCACAAACATTTTAGAGCTAAAAAAGGACTCTAACTAGAAACAAAACCCCTCGTGCAGCACTTTGTTTAGAAAAGAAAACTGATTTAATCAAAAGAAACTTTTAGGCTATTTAGACGTGGACCCCGCATAAGAAAAATAAGTGGGAAAAAAAATATTGAGGGCTTTTAGTCTGGCTCAAGGGACTCTCCCCTAACCATCTGGAGAGATGTATTTCTAACCCAAGTTTCCAGGGTCTATGAAAGAATATTATTGTATTCTCTCCCTAGAGAAGGGAAATTGAGCTTAATAAAATAAAAAATAAAAAAAGAAAAGAAAAGAAAAGGAAGAAGAAAGAGACGTAAGAAAACAAAGAGAAAATGGAAGTCCCCCATCCATTCTGCAGGCTGATTTATAGTACCCAGTAGGTTCAGGGGAATATAAATTGCTATGTGTCCAAAGCATTTGACCAGGATTTATATACAACTCCAAAAGTGTTAGTAAATGGGGGGCAGGGGAACACCTCAAAAGAAGAGGGAAACTTCTAGAAGATTATGTGTATCCGAGTCAAATTATGAAAGTCCCATTCCCTTGGAGGAATGAAGAGCTAAATCCATCCTTTTAAAAATTAAAATCTTTAAGGAAAAGAAACTCGGTTTCAGCCCTAAATATTTTATTTCATCTCTCTGAGCTTCTATTTCCTGTAAAATGAGAGGGTTGAACCAGATGGTCCCTGTGGTTCCTTCTAGGTCTTTATTTCTAGAATTCAGTGAATTTTAAATTGGATATTACAGATATCAAAGAGCCCCTTCTCAGCCTCAGATTATATTACAAAAAAAAAAAAAAAAAAAAAAAACAGATGAAGGCTACACCTCACGTGTGAAAGGATCAAAGTTGCTTTTTGATTTCTTTCTTTCTTTTTAAATATATCTGAGTGAATTTCTGACCCTTGAGTCTGAAAATTCATTTCAAACTCATCAAGTTGTCTCAAACCTCTCTTGAACAACTTTAGTTAAAAGAAATTGATTTATGAGTGGCATGCAAAAGGCCACTTTACTCATATGTCCTATTAGGAAACCCACTTGGAAGACTGAATTGAAGTTAAAAGGATGAAAAGACATTTCAAGCAATGTTAGAAGACAAGCCATTGACTAAGAGACAATACTTGCATCACAGATAACAAAGTGCCAGTAGTTGGAACTTATGAAAAACTACAAATCAACAACAGGACAATAATCCAACAGAAAAATGGGCCAAAGATTATGAACAGCTTACAGAAGAGAAATGGCCACAAAGGATGAAAGGTGCTCAGCTTCACCAATAATTAAGGAAATGCAGATAAAAACAACAAATACAATTTCACTTCTACCACTTTGGCAAAAATTTTAAATGACTGACAGTACCAAGGGTTAATGAAGCTATGTAGACATAGGGACTCCCACATATCACTGGTAGGAGTACAAATTAAAACAACCATTTTGGAGACAAGATCTAATGAAATTGAAGACATGCATACATACCCTAAGGTCTAGTAATTATACTTCTAAGTATATAACCCAATGAAACTCTAACATAATAGTTCAGGAGATAGCTTACAAGAACATGTTTATAAGGGCAAAAGTTGAGTGCAGTCAAAATGTTTATCAAGTGATGAAAAAAATACATTTGTTTTAATCTTACAACAGCATGTGATACAGCAGTTAAAATGAATGAGTTTTTGAGCCACACATACTGACATAAATTTGTTTAAAAAGTCTAGTTACATGCATTTATAATATTTCATTTACCTAGAGTCATAAAATATGCAAAAACCCCTACTGTATTATTTATGGATACATAGACATGTAATCAATGTATGAAGTCATGGATGGAAATATATATAGGGTCGATGGGTCCCACATCAGGACAGTAAAAACATCCGCTGAGGGAAACAAAAAATAATTTGAATAAGAAGCATTCACAGGTTACAGAGGATTTTTGTGATGTTTTGCTTGTTAAAACAAAACAAAACAAAAAACAGAAAGAAAGAAACATTTTGGGGTAGAATAGGGAAGGTACAAGATGAGCCTGGAACTTCTGTGGTACCAGGGAGTAAAGAAGTACTAAAAAAAAATGAAAGGTCAGGCACAGTGGCTCACGCCTGTAATCCCAGCACTTTGGGAGGCCGAGGTGGGGTGATCACTTGAAGTCAGGAGTTTGAGACAAGCCTGGCCAACATGGTGAAACCCCGTCTCTACTAAAAATACAAAAATTAGCCAGGTGTGGTGGTGTGGACCTGTAATATCAGCTACTCAGGAGGCTGAGGCAGGACAATTGCTTGAATCTGGGAGGCGGAGGAGGTTGCAGTGAGCCAAGATTGCGCCACTGCACTCCAGCCTGGGTGACAGAAACAGATTCCATCTCAAAAAAAAAAAAAAAAAAAAAGAGCATCTAGAAAGCACACATGAGTCATTGTAAAGAAGCCCAGTCTGGAACACCTTAAATAACAAAATAGTGATAGCAATGGGTTATAGCTTATAGAATAAAGCAAAACAGTATACTTGCATAGTCTCAAAGTATTTCTGAATGAGAAATTATTAATACTTACTAACCACAAAGAGGAAAAGAGTAACTTTACGTTGGAGAAACCTTAGCCAAGTGATCAAAGTGACCATCACTTTGTAATGGAGCATGTTGACATTGAGTACTTCCTGATATGATATACTGGAAAAGGCACAAAATCACTTCTGTGGTATCCTTGCTAAAAATGTGTAACTTGAATTTAAACATGAGAAAATACTAGACAAATCCAAATTGAGAGACATTCCACAAAATCATGGGCCAATCCTTTTCAAAAATGTCCCGTCATAAAAGATAAAAGAAGACTTGAGGAACTGTCCCAAGTGCAAGGTAGGATCTTGGCCCAGAAAAAAAAGACATTAGTGGGACAATTAGTGACACATGAGTAAGGTCTGCAGGTTAGTTAAGAGTATTGTATCAACATTAATGTCCTCATTTTGATCATTGTGCTATGGTTACATAAGGTGTTAATATTTGAGAAAGCTGGGTGAAGGACATATGCCGACTATGTATTATTTTTGCAACTTTTCAAAATCTAAAATTATGTCAAGATAAAGTGTTTTATAAATAGCTGAAGCAAACACGACCAAATGGTTAAGTGTTCGGTGATAATGAAGTATTCGTTATCTCATCTATACTTCTCTGTGTGTTTAAAAGATTTCACAGTGAGACAAAAAAAAAAATGGAGAATGTGTAAATTTAAAAACTGAGAATAAGGAATTAGATAGTCTAAAGAGATATTGTCATCATACAGTAGTTCTTAAACAATGAACTGCAGTGAGGGCCCAGTCTTTGTATCTGCTGGGCGGGAGCCTTGAAAGACTAGAAATACAAACACTGGCATATTGAACAGTACTGGTCATCTGATTCCTTTCTAAGCAAAATGCTTATGTTGATTTCCTGTTCCCCTGCCTGGCTTTCTCTTGTGGTTCATGTTAATTTCACTCTGATTGCTATTACTCTAATAGTTTTCCTGATTTGCTTTTCACCCAGTTCTTTGACAGCCTAGAGACCTGGGTTTCAGTTTATTTTGCAATTTAGAAGTAATTGTCAATTTACAGGAAAAGTTGTCTGAACAGAAATAGGGATATCAAGTGTACAGACCAGCTTTGAGGAGAAGACGGTAAGTTAACTGAAATATTAAGTTTGAATGGCTTCATTATAACCTTCATGTAGAGGTACCCTGCCAGCTATTGGTAAGGCAGGCCTCAAAATTGGGACTACAGTTGGGATATGACCTGGGTATTTGGTGATTATCCACAAAAGATGTGAGACTTGATGAGGTCATCAAGATTTGGGGACAGAACCTTGAAAGACACCTGAATTGGAGGAGCAAGAAAAAGAGAAACCAGCCTTGACTGGGAAGGTGGGAATAAAAACAGAATTATGTTGTATTACTAATCGTGTTAAAAGTTGTAAGAAATTGAAGAAAGATGAGAGCTGAGTAAACATTAGTAGATTTGGTTATCAGAAAGTGACCTTCAATGGATCAGATTCACCTACCCGTTTCAGGGTAGTATGAGGAGAAGGGATGGGACTGTAGGAAGCTAAGGGCAAAGTGAGTGAGAAGGGAATGGAAGGAGCAGATATCTGGTGGTATGGAGGAGAGAGATGGGATGAGTGGTAGCCTTAAAGAAATAGCTGCACTAAGGGAAGGATTTTAGAAAAAGAAACATGGGCACACGTGTAGGAGAGAAGGAGCCAACCAAGAAAAAAATATATATACCCTAAAAAGATGGACCAGCAGCCGGGTGCTGGGGCTCAACCTGTAATCCCAGCATTTTGTGAGGCCTAGGCAGGCAGATTGCTTGAGCTCAGGAGTTCAAGACCTTCCTGTGCAACATGGTGAAACCCCCATCTTTACAAAAAATACAAAAATTAGCCAGGTGTGGTAATGTTCACTGTAGTCCCAGCTACTTGGGAGGCTGAGGTGGGAGGATGGCTTAAACTCGGGAGGCAGAGGTTACACTGAGCTGAGATCATGCCATTGCACTCCAGCCTGTGTGAAAAAGTCAGACCCTGTCTCAAAAACAAGGAGTAATGGAGCAACTTCAGGGAGGAGATTTAAAAAAAGAAGCAGGGCGTAGGTGGAAATGTACACCAGGATGAAGAAGTGAACCTAATATCTTCAGTGCGTGTGTGAAAGGCTAAAAGTGAAGATTTTGGAAGCAGAGAACCTTGGATCAGAGCCTCCAAGAAGTCAGAATCAAATTCAGGTGCTGAATAAAGAGTACTAAGGGAAAGGTTGAAGAAGAGTAGGGAGGTTTGGAGGGGAATTGTGGTTTTAAATAGCATAAATATAAATCCACTGCTCTCCTATTTTCTCAGCTGACTGTTGAGTAGCCCTGGAGTAGAAAAGAATCTTTTCAGATAGCATTTGATAAGGTTATTTCGCATTCGTTTTGTAACATTACTCCAATAACTCTGTGACATAACTGGAATGGATATTATTAGCCCTGTTTTATAATGAGGAAATCAAGGCTCCATAGTTAGATGCCTACCAAAATCATCCATCAGTAAAGTCAAGATTTAAACTCTGCTATTTTCACTATACTTTGTTAACTCTACGCACCTTGGGGAAAAGTGCGTAGAGTTTATCTGCAGCCAAAGCAATTTTTTTAAAAAGCACTCAAGAAAAGCTGCCAATGTGTGCACTGTCAACAGAATCTTGCCTAATAATCTTATTAGTTGAATGAGATTCTTCATTAAATGTGTTATATTGCTAGATAGGAGTTAGTAGCAGATGGCTGATATTGAAAGCAGCTCATCACAGCTAAAACCGTTGGCAAGAGACTTTCGAAAGTACGATGATAGATGACATGGCATTCAATTTGGAGAAGGTGGTTGACTCTAATAGGATGACCCACAGGTCACACTCAGGGTTAATGTTACTTAACATCTATTATGATTCTTGCAGCATGCATAATAAAATGCTAGTGGAATCTGAAGATAATCATAACTGTTAGGTGATTAAAATACTAACAAGTCAGGGAAATAAAGTAAAAGGAAAATGGTTTAAAGAGAAGAGGGTAGGGAATTGCATAAGGTTTAAAGTAGGAAGAGATTTTTCACTAAAAGGAAATGCAAACATACTGTAGTGGGAAAGAATCCCTACATTCTCTGAATTGAACCCAAGGAGAACCTAGAAGATGATCAGGAGGGAGGTAACAAGTGATAATGCAGACAGTACAGTAAACTGTCAGCCAAAATATTTGACTCAGTCTCAGTCTCAGAGGTAAAATTGCAAATGACATGCTATCATTTGCTTAACAAAAAGGGCCAGAGGGTGAGGTGAGAATGAATTTGTGTGAGTGTGCACATCTAAAATATACACATACACTCACACATAGAATATCTCTGAAAGGATACAGAAGAAAATAATAACCTTGGTTACCTACTGTGAAATCAGCTGGTGGCCCACAAGCTAAATCCTGCCTACATTGTTGTAACTGGCCACATATTACTGAAACTTTGAGATATCTTTAGGCAAAGTATAAACTCTCCAGGTTAGCATAACACTCATCATTCTCCAATTCACCTTATATCCAGCTGATTTGACATGTTTATGTTATCGGCCTAGCTCTTGGAGGGAAATTAGTTGGCAGCATACCATATGCACATGCATGGACACAGCCAAATATAGAACAGATTAACATAGAAAAGGGGCCTATACAGATATATATGGATATATTTTGAAAGGTTAGTCACAATGATCTCAGAGTAGTTAGATTATGGGTGATTTTTCTTCTGTTTATCAGCATTTCTAAATGTTCTACTCTAAACAGATGCTATATTTATAAGATAAATTATAAAAGACAGTTTATCTTAAATTTACATTTAAATTAACAACCACTATCAGCCTCCAGCCAATGATGTGGTGGGACCATTACTGTGATGAATTTTGCTTTCTGTTAC
Organism: Rhinopithecus roxellana; assembly: GCF_007565055.1. Lineage (NCBI taxonomy): Eukaryota > Metazoa > Chordata > Mammalia > Primates > Cercopithecidae > Rhinopithecus > Rhinopithecus roxellana. The sequence continues at coordinate 15,062,596 of NC_044553.1, read as the reverse complement.
GACTTTGCAGTAATGTCTGTGCCTATGTATTTGTATCTGTCTTTATTACAACCCAGGGCAGGTGAATGTATACTATGAGTCCATCACATACTTAACAGAAAAAGCAAATCAGCCAGCATGGTGTCCCCTTTTCAATAAAGACAAAAGATATTTTAAAGGAATGTTTTTAATATTAACAGGTAATATTTTAATGAGTAGCTTTTACTTGTAATCTAAATAATAATAGCCCACTCCCCTAATCATCCAGATTCCCTTCAGAGACACTCAAAGTTACAGTTTCGTGTGTATTATTTCAAAGATTGCCCATATATATAAGTAATTATGAATATATAATCTTCAGGAAAATTTTGCTCAGAGCAAGTTCATTGTTTTTATCTGGGTATTATTAAGATGAATCAGAAATGTTTTTTATTTTTAATGATGTGAACAGACAATTGCTTTCAATTTATTGTGGAACATCATGGTGCTTGCTACAACAGGAATGCATACGTTTCATTCTAAAGGTGGCCGCAGGGATATTTCCTCACCCTTCTTGCTGCAACTGCAGGAAGCAATGAGCTGAGCCGCCTAACCAAATATTTCAACCAGGCAAAGAGACCACCTTAGTGATTTTAATGGTGTTCTTCTAATCTGATAATTATTATCCCATTCCTTCCCTGTTGCTGACAAGAAGCCTATAGAGAGTAGCTAGTTTTAAAAGTGAAATGGGCTTGACTGTGAAAATATGCAGCCTTATGATTTTAGTGACAATTTATCTTAGTCAGCGCTAAGTGAATTCAAATCCAATCTATCATATTTCTACCTCCAAATCTCCTAAACAATCCTGAAAAGACACGACTGTGTCTGCTTCTCCTAAGTCATTTATCATTTTAAAAAGATAAAGTGGTTTCCTGCATAATTAAAAATCAAGAGTTCCCCACTGTGAATGTCTAGATTCTAAGCCCGGGTGCCTTTGCTGAGGAGGTTGGCAGGGAGCTGAGATGCATGTGTGGACGACGGCCCAGGCGAGATCAACATCCCTTCTTTAATGGCCCATGCAAATGCCACACTCAAGGGAGTACAGGAGAGACTTTCCACCTTATCATCAGGATGTTACCACATGACTGGTGACCTCTGTAACCTGGTCCTGACCCAGAGAGAAGGAGCTGTTTAGGAAGCAGGCGCAAGCTCTCTTCTCTCTCCTTCCTCCTCACTCCTGCTGTCTCCCTGGTGTGACTGAGGCGTGCTGAAAGGTGAGGCTGTCACACAGATCTCTCAGACAGCCTGCCAGAATGCAGAAATGTGACGGGAAAGGTCATGACTCCCAAACAGAATGCTCCCTCGTGATTTCCAGCTGTCACTATTTAGGGTAGCATGGCTTTCTTCTGCTTATTCCAAAGCCTGGGGATTGAGACTTTCCCAGGCTCCTCTTCTGGCAAACCCTTCCTCCACTGCTCCATATCAGGACCTCCTGCTGTCAGCTACTTAGAATGTGAGGCCACACTGTGCTCAGAATCCACCCTGGGGAGCCAGGCAGCAGGGGTCAGTCCAATTGCCAAGGATTCTCAGAAGCCTCATTATTTCATGTTGCTTTTATCCCTGGGCTGGCTGGCTCACTCCTCATCCACCCACAAGTGGCCCCGAGGACACTGCCCCTACCTTTAGCAACAAATCCTTGGCCTTCCTGAAGCCATCTGACCCCATCATCTCAACAGCTCTTTAAAAAGACGTTCTTTCTCTCCACCACTATTCTCACTCTTAAAGTTTTGTCCTCTATCTTTGGCAAATTCTAAAACAGACCTCAGGAAGAGATTAAAGTTCCAGTCATCTTCACCCACACACCCACTCCCATTCCTACTCTACTCTGTATCCTCAAGGCCCAAAGCCCCCAGAGCTGACAAGGAACACGAACATTGCAGACATGGTTCAGTGGTAGGACTTGGGAGAACTTGGGCAACATATATATCCAGACAAATTTAATGAAAAGTTATGTCTTTTCAATGGCCAGGTGACAGCTCTCTCATTTTCTCTGTTAAGAGAAAGACCAAAAAAGGGTGCATTTCTATTTGGTGTAAAAATCTCTGCAGAGTAGATTAATCTTAGAGTCTTCTACTTTTAACCAATTCAGGGAATAAATGCCATCTAAACTGTAAAGTGGTGAGCCAGCTTTGTCCAAGTGAACCTGCATGCTTTTCTCTCACTGAACGTGGAAGAGCCACATGAGGATTCATAATCCTATCCAGTTGCTTCACATACAATGGATGTTGCTATCCAAAGACCTTTACTCTTAGATTTGGGAAGGCATCTAACTGAAAGCAGACTAACATAGTAAGGGAGAGGGAGACCATTGCCTGCACCCGAGGGTTGCAGGGCTGGATAAACAGAAAGCCTGGCACTCAGCTTTTGCCTTGGGCTATTGGCTAAAACAACATTGTCCAGTTAAGGAACGTTATCATAAGAAAAACAGGAGAAACCTAATGGTTTCAAGACGAGCACTTGGGGAAAATGTGAAATCAGGATGTAACAGCCCGTCTAATGAGAGTACCAACATTTCGAAAGGACTTTAGGGTCAATCGAAGTGAAGGCTCATAGGGTAGACGCAGCTCTGGATGCAGTCAGGTCCCCAACCATCATCTCAGTGGTTTCTCCAAAAAAGAAGTTCTGACTTGTGCTCTCTGGGTGTTTTTTTGGCTTTTCACTGCCTGCCCGCCCTCACAGAGGAGACACCTCTACTCCCTCTTCCCATTCCCACCACACCCACCTGGCTCCTGGATGCACAAGCCCTTCCCAGCAACCCAGGCCTCTCGAGCCTCACCTGTCCACTGTCATCTTACTCAGCAGCATGTGGCTTCAGGCAGCACACCCTCTCCAAAGGTACCTCTCACCTGAGTGATAGGTACTGCAGAAGGCTAGCACACTTCTGAACCCAAATTCTTTATAATTTCACCCAAACCTAATACACAAAAACAAAACAAAACCATACCAAGTATAACAATTGGGGCCATAATAACTTGAGATATGAAATGTCCATCATTAGGAAATATAATGGGAAAGTCAGTAGTATGTGGGGGAAGGCATTATAGGGTGACTTAAACAGACATCTGTCTGGAAGCAAAACAGTGTATAGGTGTCAAAATGTGTGTGTCATTATCAGATACAAATAGTTTCTTTTATTCAGAGGCCTCATTTTTAGTGACAACTTCATTTTTTTCAGAAAATAATCTGTTCATCACTAAAACTACTTCTGGCTGGTCAGAAACACCATCTCAGAGAGGGACTTGAGAGTGACATTAATGCACCAGAGAGAGGCCAGCAAAAAGTGAGGGTGACTTTTATTCTAATGGCTTTCTAGGGAATAAACACCCATAGCAACTCTTCTGCTCTTTCATTATAATTTTTCTGCCGTGGTATATTTAGCTGAGAAACATCTGAAACCATTTTTACTTGATAAATAGTAGATCAAACTTTTCATTGCTTTTTTCTATCATATGAAGAATGTCATTTAAGACGTAAGGCAGCCAACATTTAGAGCTACTTTTGAGGATTTCATTACAAAATGTTACTCTTCCCTCCCCCCTCACACTATGAGCTGAGCAGCTTTCAATGCTTGAGTCACATGTACCTTGATGAGGTAAATGTTGAGTTTAAGGCAATTAAGGAGGAGGAGGAGGGATTAATTATTTTTATTTTGTAATTGGAAGGTATATGTGGTATATGTTAATTATTTTTATTTGAAAAGACAAATCATGCAATTTAAAGCAAAATAATTATCTCAAATAGCCACTGGATGCCTTGAAAGCAAAAAACAACATGAACATCATATTTAATAATTTTCTAAATAACCAACAACAAATATGTTCCAAACCTGCAAATAAAACATGAATGTGGCCGGGCACGGTGGCTCAAGCCTGTAATCCCAGCACTTTGGGAGGCCGAGATGGGCGGATCACGAGGTCAGGAGATCGAGACCATCCTGGCTAACACGGTGAAACCCCGTCTCTACTAAAAAATACAAAAAACTAGCCAGGCGACATGGCAGGCGCCTGTAGTCCCAGCTACTCGGGAGGCTGAGGCAGGAGAATGGCATAAACCCGGGAGGCGGAGCTTGCAGTGAGCTGAGATCTGGCCACCGCACTCGATCCAGCCTGGGTGGCAGAGCGAGACTTCGTCTCAAAAAAAAAAAAAAAAAACATGAATGTACTTTGTCAACTAGACACTGAAACTTGAGATGAGTGGCCAGAAAGGCAGAAAGTTACTTAATGGTATACTATAGTACAATATAAGCCTGAGAAAACACCAAAGAGCCTAAGAAGCCCCTTCAAACACTGCTTCACCAGAAAAAATTAAGAGCTGCTATGTTCCAACCAAATACCTGCCCCCAAAATTAAGAAGGTTTGACAGGCCCTTCCAGGTCATCCTCCTGCCTGAAGACAGAGCGGACATCATTCCAGAGAGGCACAAGTCACCTATTTGTTGTCAAGTGGTTGCAGGAGAGGCCTCAGCTATCTCCTGAAAGCCATCGTAATGCCACAGTCACCACTGCCATCACCTCTTTACTTTCATCTAGCCTGACTCCGTTTTGCTGTGCACAAGTACCTCTTCCCTCTTGGTTCATCCTTAGTGAAAACAAAGAACGGTTGGTCATCATTTTCTTACACTAATAATCCACCATCTAATTAAGACCGCTTTATGCACCAATAGCAGACTTTTCTCAATGAATTATCTCCAACCTTCTAGCATCTCCTCTCTGACGTAATTTTATTTATTTTTTCTCTTTTAGGTCTTTAGCCATCCTATGGCTCTCCTTTAAACAATCTTCATGTTTCCCCTCAGGATGTGAAGACTAGGCCTGGATACTGCATTTCAACAGTGTTCTGATAGTGCTGACTAGAATAAGGTTACGCCTAACAGATCTGGCAGAGACACAGACAGGAACCAAGACTAGAGATGGAAAGTTCCAATAGGCTTCCAGCCTTTGGTTCTAGTTGGTTCCCAAGGTCCCAGGCCACTCCTGTCTCCTAATAATAAGTTCCCCGATTTTGCTTAAGTCGTCACCACTGTTTTGTTGATACTTGCAAACTTCTCACAAATACATCTGTGTTTAAAAGTTGCTCCCAGACGTGGCCGCTATAAGACTGACAAGGCTCAGGTACAGAGCCAGGCAGAAAGAAGGCCTTAAAAGCAAAATGTCAAAGCATTGGCCATTTGACTATGTCTAAGACCATGTCCTAGAAGTTCCCTCTTCCATCACTGACCTACCACCACTTAAGCTTCATGACTCCTGCAGATTTTGTACTTCTAGCTAGCTCTAACTAGATGATTGGTCCATTATTATCTTAGATAATAACACTCAACACCCCCAACAGCACGGCTCTAGCCACTCCTCAGTCTTTGCAAAAATCATGATCATCTGTTCCAAAGCCATTATTTTACAGGTAGAGAAGTGGAGGCTGAGAAAAATATAAAGTGACAACATCAAATGTATAACCCTAAAACAAGCTATTCACTTGACTCCTGCCAATCGATCCACAACTTACCCTGGGGTCGCTGAATTCTTCGGCAATATCTCCATTACGAAGCAATTTGCTATGCCAATATTTGCCAGTGTGACCTTCCCCAAAGTGTTTTGTGGTTCTCTATTTCCCCATTTGCTTCTCAGAGTATTTTGTTTCTTCGAACACCAGCACCTTTGGACACCTAGCCCAATGGTCAATGGTTCTGACCTTAGTTCACCTAAAAAAAAAAAAGAGAGAGAGAGAGAGAGAAAGAAAGAGAGCTACACATACAGGAGGAATAGCTTCCAGGAAACCTACCTCAAAAAGATTGTCCACTAGGAACATGAGGCAGCTTTTCATTTCCCCTTTATCAAAAAATCATAAAATTGACACTTCTTTCTTATTCAGAATTTATGAATCCTAATAAAACTCCTGCTTTCCTAGTTGAAAACTCAAGTCAGAATTTTAAAATATCTTATGTCCACACTATATAAAGATTATATGCATAGTTATGTCCCTTTCTTACTGTCTTTTTTTTCTCAAGTTCACATCTCAGCATTCCCCTGTTGAATTCTTCTGTTTTTATCTTTTTTTACTTCCCTAGGTTACTGTTTACTACCCAGCCCTAATCTCTGCTATTCTGACTACCCTTGCCTTTTCCAAATTCCCATTTTAGGGTCCCTTAAGAACTTAATCAGGTTTTATTTTAATTTAGTGCCCCATCAGTCATGAACGCTTCTCCTAAGCATTTGCCTTATATTTTAATACTTGGTCATATCAGAGGAAAGCTAACTTGACTTTCTTAGGAAATTTTGTTGTACATATTTTGTATCTGTTCTATTTCTAGCCTCCCGTCTGTAGGTCTACACACATTTGCTGGAACATTACACCTAATCCATTATCCAGATAATGGAAATACAATACTGCAGCCCCCATTTTTTTCACAATGACATAAAATTTTATGACACTTAAAAGCCAATGATCCCTGTGGTCATTTATCCTCAAGTAAGAACAAGTTTATTCTTGTGGAGCAAAATCTGTATCAGATATAGTTCTCACATTGTAAGATATGTACCCTTAATGGATAACATCAGGGCAGCCTGCAAGCACCCAGCATCCATTCTGCACCCTGATGGTGCAGAGCCCATTATCAGAAGGCAGGTGGGCTCTTACCATTCAGATGGAAGGCCCAGCCTTTCAGAAATTCACTGAAGCCTAATGTCAAATGTGGTTTCACAGAGAGATAATGATTCCTTTCAAACAATGGGAAAAAAACTGAGGAAAGTCATTATGTCACTGTTAAAAAATGTTCTCAATGATCCTGCCCTAGCTGTTACCTAATCTGAGTTTTATTTCTAAAGGCTCCTGAGTGGGAAGACTTAAGCACTGCACATACCCAGCTCATGAAGTAATTGCTTTCTATGTAAATCAAATATCGGTAGCAGAATGTGAACAATGCTGGGGTGAAGGGGTGAGGTTACTGGGGGATGATGTAGAGCTAAAGAAGTTTTAAAACTACACCCACTTTGACAGAGCTCTTAGTCTCTAACACCAAATGGAGAAAAGGCAAGGATCTGGCAGATGAGGGCTGTTTACAGAACACCAGCTGCTGGCCTGAGGTGATTTCTCCAGAGCCACCTGCTTTTAAAGAGGCCCTCTCCTGGGCTGCCTGGGGGAGCCACAGACTATGAGAGATACCCATCCATGCTGACAGCCACATCTCCAGACAGCCTCCTTTGGGAGCAACCAGTTGTCCAGGTATTAGATTCAGTCTCTCAGCCTGGGGCAACTGTGCAACTAACCTTTTCTGATGACCTTCTTTCAAGCCTTCTGCTCCCACTTGGCTCCTGTGAGTTAGCAGCTCTCCTAAGTTCCTGATAAAAGAAGTACTGCAGACATCTTTCCTGCTACTAGAAATCGGTCTTGACATCCTCCCAATAAAATATTATGCAGACATTTGAAATGATGACACAATTAGATTTATTGGTCAAAAAAAGTTCACACTCGATGATTAAATTTAAAATGCAGATTATAAGACAGTAATTTGACAGTATTTTTTAAATCAATGTTTAAGTGAATGTATTTATAAAAAGGCACTAAAAGGTCTGGAAGAGCTTACATCAAAATATTAACAGAGGCCATCTCTGGAGATTACAGGTTATTTTTTCTTTATGTTTACCTTTATTTTCTAATTATTTAATGTATGTGTACTCTAGGTATAATTTTTAAACTAGTAAGTTAAGAGAAAGAAATTCAGCCTCTAAATGGACCAAACTTTCACTCCTCCCTTTTTTACGTTATGTGTTTTTGAGACAGCAGTTACAGAACAGGGGCACTATAGTTTCCCAACTCTAAGGGAAATCTCCATTGGCCACAAGAGTCCCTTGAGTGCTCTGTGCCCTGCAAGAGAATAGAAGAGCCTTATAGAGAAAACTACAGCCTTGGTCAACCACCGATTAAACACAGCAGAACCACAGGAGGTTTGTAGGGGGAAACCTAAGTAATATGGCTTTAAAGATTTCTTTAAAGGTGGTAAAAGTCTTTTTAAATAAAATATATTGATTTTAAAACTATTACTATGACCTTTTCTTGATGATCAAAAGCAGATTGAATTTTATTCTTAATCACTGTGCATTTTTTTTTTTTTTTTTTTTTTTTGTATTTTTACCACCTCTATCTAATATAAAACATCTGTAGCCCTTGGACTGGACTCCAATTCTCCCCACTACTCTCCATGTATCTGGTTCACCCCCTCAACTATGATGCTGCCCTTCACTATATTCCTGCAGTTAATCAACCAATAGTTTGTAAGGATCTTCTCTCTCTGTGCTTCCTATCACCTGTACTACTTGTTTGATTTCAATAATATACAGTTTTATGTGATTACTTAAAATTTAATGTGTTTATAATTTCACCTCCTAAGATTGAAGCTCATTATTAAGAGATACCGGGAGTTGTTCCCAAAATACATTCTTTCTTTCGTCCAGATAAATAGAACTCCTGATTTTACTTGGGACACATGGCCACCCACAATAAAGTTCACGTTTCTTAACCTTGCTGCAGCTAGATGTGACAATGTAACTAAGTTCTGGCCAATGAGACGTGAGTAAAAGAGTTGTGTGCAACCTCCAGGAAGTGCTGTGAAAAACAGGAAGCAAGCTCTTCTTTTCTTCTTTTCCTTGAAATGTTGACATGCTGGCTGGAGCTCACGCAGTCAGCTGAGACCCTGAAGTAAAAATCATATGCCAAGAAATCCAGGGCAGTAAGACAGGAGGAAACTGGGCCCTGGTGGCATTAGGAATCTTCCCTGGCAGTCAGGACTGCTTTTTTCTAGATTTATTTCATGTGAAAAACAAACTTACATCCAGTTTAAGCCATTGTGATTTGGGGGGTTTCGTCACCCACAGCTGAACTCACCCTAACTGGTAAAAACAGTGCATGACCATATTTTCATTCATTCTAAAATGATTTCCTGAATATTCACTGCATGCCAAGCACTGTCCTGGCTCTAGAAACACAGCACTGAACAAAGCAGAGCCCCTTCCCTTGTAAAGCTTTGTTCTAGTGCAGTATCCATACAGCTCCTAACACAGTGCTACACAACAGGTAGGTGCTGAAATATTGGATGAATGAGTCCACAGTGAGCCCTACTCTTTATTCTTTAGTATTAAACTGATTTTGTTTATAAATCTGAAATTCAGCCAGATGTAGTGGTTCACACCTATAATCTCAGCACTTTGGGAGACCAAGGCAGGAGGATCACAAGGTTAGGAAGTTGAGACCAGCCTAACCAACATAGTGAAATCCCATCTCTATTAAAAATACAAAAATCGGCCAGGCACAGTGGCTCACGCCTGTAATCCCAACACTTTAGGAGGCCAAGGCGGGAGGATCACAAGGTCAGGAGTTCGAGACCAGCCTGGCCAATATGGTGAAATCCCGTCTCCACGAAAAATACAAAAATTAGCTAGATGTGTTGGCGCACGCCTGTAGTACCAGCTACTCGGGAGGCTGAGGCAAGAGAATTGCTTGACCCTAGGAGGTGGAAGTTGTGGTGAGCCAAGATCATACCACTGCACTCCAGCCTGGGCAGCAGAGTGAGAGTCCGTCTCAAAAAAAAAAAAAATCTGAAAATCTTTGTATGACTACTGTTCATAAAAAGAATCACAACTGTGTTTTTAAAAGAAAGAAAACTATTTAGCCAACCTTCCCTGTTACCATACTCTCTGCCCCCCAAAAATAAACACATTAACAAAGTTCTATTCAGACCTTTTAAAATATAATGAACAATGATGACAGCCCAAAATAATGATTTGTAGCGTTACACAAACCCCCGTTTTTCTATTTCTTTCTTTTTTTTTTTTTTCTTTTGAGACAGGGTCTCACTCTGTCATCCAGGTTGAAGTGCAATGACATGATCATGGCTCACTATAGCCTTGACCTTCTGGGCCCAAGCAATCCTCCCACCTCAGCCTCCTGGGTTGCCAGGACCACAGGTTTGCACCACCACACCTGGCTAATATTTTTTTTATTTATGTCTCCCTGTGCTGCCCAGACCGGTGTCTTGAACTCCTGGACTCAAGCAATCCTCCCACCTTTACCTCCCAAAGTGCTGGGATTACAGATATTAGCTACCATGTCCAGCCCTCTATTTCCTTATCCATAATAGGAACATGTATAGGACTGTTGTGAAAATTAAATGAGATAATGTCTCAGAAAAGGTTAATAAATACTAGCTACATTCATTCAACAATAAATATTAACAGTCTTAAAAATAATCACATTCAGTAGTTCCATTTCTAGGAGTCTATTCTAAGAAAATAATCCTTAATATTATTATTAAGGAAATATTCTCCAAAACAGTTCATCCCAGTGTTATTTATAGGCAGAAACTAGAGATTTAGTGACCTTTTCCTTCCATCCAATGGTGAGCTAAGGCCTAGCACTCTGGCCCAAGCACAGATCTATAAACCCAGGACTAGCCAGGAAGAGGCAGACAGGATTGGAAAGAAGCAGAGAGGAAAGGAGATTTTTAAGTCCAAATTCCTGGCAAGGCAGACTTACAAGAAGAAAAAGTTCAAGATGTCAAGTACATTGGGGCAGGGCCGAGCAAGAGAGCCAAAACAAAGCTTGACCCCTGAGATCAGGCCCCCCAAAGGAATGTTCCAGAATGTGGATCCTGGAGATATGCCCTGAGAATGGGTGGGGAAGAGAAGGAAAGAGCCTCCGAGGAGCTTCTCAGTCCCAGTCAGTGGGTGGGCCAGTAGACACTGGGTCCTAAATAGAAATGAGAAAAATTTCCACTGAGAGAGGAATGGATAATTGAATACTGTAATAAAATAGGATGTAACAACTACAAAATACTGATTGGAAAGACTATAGTAATCTGAGAAAATCCTTGACTAATGCAATCATATACATTTATATACATATAGTACATGTGGCATATATAAGGAATTATATGTGTGTATGTATAAGTAAGTGTACATATATGCTTACATATAGGTACATACATATGGACATATGGTATGTACTTATGTGTAAGCATATATGTATAAACATATAAATCTCATATGTGTATATATATGAGATAGTAACTATGGCATATGCATAGAAAAAAATACTTAGAGGAACCCTAGCAAAATGCTAATGATTGTTTGATTAGGAAAGTAAATGGTGATTTGCCTTTTCTGTGTATTTGTTAAATTTTATGTAACGTATAGGTTTAGATTACTTTTATATTTAAAAATATTTAAAAACTTAAGTAGGGAGGCAAAAGGAAAATTAGGTACATTTACCTGGATCTAATAGTACCGCTCTTCCAGAAATTTGTTTCTTAAGAGTGAAATTTGTGTGTCTTAGGCAATGAGTCGTATTTTTAGCCTCCTAAATCCTTTCCTCTAAATGTCAATTGATGAGTTACTGGAAAAAGAATCTTTCTCTCTTGAACTAGTTGTGGCTCTTTTAGAAGAATTGTAACTCTTGACTAACATGGGACATTATTTGGAGGACAAAACTCAAAACTCATTTATGGGATCCACTCTAATGGCCAGCAATTACCTAGGCCCTTTCCAAAGGTCCTAACTTGCTCCCAAGGTGAACCCTATTCACATGTTGCATGAGGTATTCGAAAGAAAATAAAATACCACAAATACAAGTATTATTAGCTTCCTCTCATTATATATTTTTTTCATTTCTATTTGAAACTTACTGACAGAATGTCTCCTTTCAGTCCCTGGATTCACCAGAACCCAAGCAGTTCATTTGTGATTTTGGTACCTCTATAGCCATGATCAGAATCAATCTACATGACAGATTGACCATGTGATTATCAATACCAACTTTTAGGCCTGCCAAAGACCTCCCATGAAATAAATCCCCAAATCAAATCAAGTGAATATTTAAAATAACATCCTTAATTATCAAAGCTTGATATTTCATTTTTAGATGAATTTTTTTAATTTAGAATTTTTAATTTGTTTCTAAAAGCTCCTCTAAACAATTGGGAAAAATGTGATCATAGACTGGATATTAGTTAAGACAAAAATGCATTTAAATAGTAGATATTCTTTTTTTTTTTTTTTTTTTTTTTTTTTTTTTTTTTTTTTTTTTTTGAGATGGAGTCTCGCTCTGTCACCCAGGCTGGAGTGCAGTGGCCAGACCTCAGCTCACTACAAGCTCTGCCTCCCGGGTTCACGCCATTCTCCTGCCTCAGCTTCCCGAGTAGCTGGGACTACAGGCGCCCGCCACCTCGCCCGGCTAATTTTTTTTTTATTTTTTGGTAGATACGGGGTTTCACCGGGTTAGCCAGGATGGTCTCGATCTCCTGACCTCATGATCCGCCCGTCTCGGCCTCCCAAAGTGCTGGGATTACAGGCTTGAGCCACCGCGCCCGGCCTAAATAGTAGATATTCTTAACTTTAAAATGCAAGTGGCAAAATTCGGACACAGTGACTCATGCCTGTAATCCCAGCACTTTGGGAGGCCGAGGTGGGTGGATCACTTGAGGTCAGGAGTTTGAGATCAGCCTGGCCAAAATGGTGAAACCCCGTCTCCACTAAAAATACAAAAATTAGCTAGATGTGTTGGCGCACGCCTGTAGTCCCAGCTACTCGGGAGGCAGAGGCAGGAGAATCGCTTGAACCCGGGAGGTGGAGGTTGCAGTAAGCCAAGATCACACCACATACTCCAGCCTGGGGGACACAGCAAGACTCTGTCTCAAAAAAAAAAAGGCAAGTGGCAAAATAGCAAGTAAAGTGTGACCTTATTCTCAGAAAAAAGACATGGATGCATAATTGGAAAGGGATATGGGAGAACAGTAAAGAGTTGGCAGGAATCATCCCTGGAAAATAAAAAGGAGTTTATATTCTTGCTTACATACATATATATATATATATATATGTTGCTTATTTATGTTATTTTTACTTTCTACAATACACATATACTGTGTTTGTAATAACAAATGGTTATTTTCAATTGAAAAATAAAAGTTCCCCTTAGTCTTAAAAATTTAGATCTTTGCATTTCCTGGTTCTGTCTAGGTACCATATTCAAAATAAAATGCCAGAACCTACTACAATACCAAAAATGTGGGAGCAACCTCTTCTTAAGTAAGGAATATAAGTTTTAAAAGAAAATCTCATGGGAAAAAGTTGCTCTTGCAAGACTCCCTGCCCAACTTCAAAGGCATAATACATTTTGCATAAGATTTTGATAAATAAATATATTTTAGGGCTGTTTACTGAAACCAAATTCATACTCTGATCATTTTGATTTTGCCCACCGTTAATCATTGTCTCCCAAAGAAACTCTGCAACTTTATATCCTAGTATCTATTTATAGTATTCCCTTTAAAATATAAGTTAGATAAACTAGTGATAAGAAATACTTCCTGCTTTGGTAACCCTGAAATATTCATCTGTTATAGTTAGATATAAAAGTAAATTATTCATTGACCACTTCAGCTGTAATGATTCCAAAGCAGCTGTTGTTTACCTGGGCAACAGTCTTCAAATTAAAGTAATTCTCTGAATCAGCTTTGGGTTCCATGCTGTTAGTCCTTATGTTTAACAGATAGGTTGTAATAGCTCCAAAAAAATCCACTGTAGGCCAAGAAGTAAAAAACCCTTTTCAAAAGCATAATTATATATTGTATTTATATTATAGTCAGAGATATTATGGTAAGGTGAATAACTAAAAGTGACAGTTCTGAAACCCAACAAAAGACTCGCAAGGAAACAAAAGGCACTTTTACACTACCTTTCAGGCAATATACATATGTATAGAGAATGTTATTTTCTCAGCCACAAAGAAAGAATTGTATAGGAATAAATGATTACATAGCTCTCCTCTACCCTCCAAATTAAAGGTTTGCATCTAGAAAAAAGTAAAATAAAACTTAATGTTCCAGTCTTTGTCATTGATAAAGGATTTCCTTGCTTTTAATGACTTGCTATTACATCATATTTGAAAACCAGAATACAGAAAGCCTACATATGTTTTTCAGAGTAGGGTATGGAATCTGGGTGAAGCACATGGCTGGCTCTCCTGCAGGACTCTGCTGGGTCTTTGAATTGTATCCATATGAAAAATAAATGGGTTAGTAGAGTTCTGGTTCTACCAGGGCTGTGTGAGCCCAAAATATCCTATTCCTCCTGCTGATTACAACTAAAGACTTGGAGAAAAACGTGGGAGGGAAAAATTACCTGAGGACTGTAAAAGTAAACAAAAGCAGGTGTATTGGGAAGGTTTGGTGAGTTTCTCCCTTTTTTTTTTTTTTTTTTTCTTTTCTGATGCAGCTTTATCCTGAGGGCAGGCCCCAGTGGCCTATTCATAGCTAAGATTCCAATAGAAACATGTCTTTCTGGCCAGAAGAACTGGGAAACGTTAACCAGATGGGGCAGAGTGAATGAGAGAAATTCCAAAGGGGAAAGAACTAGAGAAAGTGGTCCCCTAATTCTGTGTATGAACCCTAGGCTCATTCTAGCATCTGAGACAAGAATGCACAGAACAGACAGAAACTAGTATAGCAAAGACCTTGAAAATTTAACTGAGATATGAATCACCTGCATAAGTCTCAGACTAACCCCTGAACTATGCATGCACAGGATAGACCCAAAGCAGCACAGCACAGACATATAATTTAATTAAAATTTAAACCAATGCCCACAGAAGATCATCAGAACTTAGTCACAGCCTAACTGCGCTGATTGCCTCCTAAAGCAAAAACATCAACAATCTTCTAAGGATTATAAAAGGACTTAGAACCTATGCACTATGACATTGACAACGTTCAGGACGCAATCCAAAACTACTTGACAACCAAAGAAAGAGGAAAATGTGACCAATTTTTTTTTTTTTTTTGAGACAGAGTCTTGCTCTGTCGCCCAGGCTAGAGTGCAATGGCACGATCTTGGCTCACTGCAAGTTCCACCTCCCGGGTTCACGTCATTCTCCCGCCTCAGCCTCCTGAGTAGCTGGGACTACAGGTGCCCGCCACCTCGCCCGGCTAATTTTGTTTTTGTATTTTTAGTAGAGATGGGGTTTCACCATGTTATCCAGGCTGGTCTCTATCTCCTAACCTCGTGATCCACCTGCCTTGGCCTCCCAAAGTGCTGGGATCACAGGCGTGAGCCACCACACCCAGCCAAATGTGACCAATTCTTAATGTAGAAACAATCAATACATGCCAACCCCAAAATAACCTCAATGTTGAAACTATCAAAGACTTTATAGGAGCTGTTATAACTATGTTCCATGAGGTAAGGGAAAATACATTTGAAGTGAAAAAAAAGACAAAAATTCTTGGTACAGAAATAGAAACTATAAAAAAACAAAAAGGAACTGTTTGGAAACTTTAGAACTAAAAAATACAATATCTGAAATTTTAAAAAACTCATTGGAGGCAGAAAGCAGAATGGAGATAACAAAGGAAAGAATAAATGAAGGTGAAGATAGATCAATAGAAATTATTCAAATTATAAGACCAGGCATGGTGGCTCACACCTGTAATCCTAGCACTTTGGGAAGCCAAGGCTGGCAGATCACTTGAGCTCAGGAGTTCAAGACCAGCCTGTACCAGCTACTTGGGAGGCTGAGGTAGGAGCATCACTTAAGCCCAGGAGGTTGAGGCTGCAATGAACCATGATCATGTCACTACAATCAGCCTGAGTGGGACACTGTCTCAAAAAAAAAAAAAAAAAAAAAAAAAAGATGATCAAGACCTCCACATTAAAAACTACAAAATATTGCTGAAGAAAACTAGAGACCAGCCAGGCATGTTGGCTCATACCTGTAAAGCCAGCACTTTGGGAGGCCAAATCAGGAGGATCACTTAAGCCCAAGGGTTCAAGACAAGCCTGAGCAACTTAGACCTCATCTCTACTAAAAATCAAAAAGAGTAGCCAGGCATAGTGACATGCCTATAGTCCCGGCTACTTGGGAGGCTGAGGCAGGAGGATCACTTCAGCCCAGGAGATCTAGAAAAAGAACCAAATACATGGAAAGGTATCACATACTTAAAATGAAAGACTCATCGTTAAGGTAGTAATACTTAATTTTTGTTTTTTGTTTTTGAGACAAGGTCTCACTCTGTCACCCAGGCTGGAATGCAGTGACACAATCACAGTTCACTGAAACCTTGAACTCCTGGGATCAAGTGATCCTCCCACCTCAGTCTCCAGAGTAGCTGGGACTACAGATGCCCACCACCACACCCAGCTAATTTTTCTTTTTCTTTATAATAGAGTCGAGGTCTTACTATGTTGCCCAGGCTGGCAATATCCTCATAGTAATGCATACTCTATGGGATACCAATACAAATTTTAGCAGGCCTTTATTTTTTGTAGAAACTGACAACCTAATTCTAAAATGTATATGATAATGCAAAGGATCTAGAATAATCAGAGGAAGTAAGTAAAAGGAGGAGTAGGAGGAAAAGAAGGAGAAAGAGAAGAGCAAAATTATAAGACTTACCCTAACTGATTTCAATACTTACTACTATAAAGCTACAGAAATCAAGACAATTTGCTATTGGTGATATATAAACCAAAAATCATAGAACTTCTGAAAGAAAGCATAGCAGAAAATCTTTGCTAATTTGGATTAGGCAAAGGTTTCCTAGATAGGACACCAAAATAATAAACCATGTAAAAAGAAATAGAAAATTGGACTTGATCAAAATTAACTTTTGTTCTTCATGAGGCACCATTAAGAAAGTAAAATGCAAGCCACAGACTGGGAGAAAATATTTGCAACATATATGCAAGGACTTTTTCCAGAGAACTTATAAAGGACTCTTATAGCTCAATAATAAGAAACCAAACGATCCAATTTTTAAAATGAACAAAATATTAAACGGACACTTCAACAAAGAAGATATACAGACAGCCAACAAGCA
This sequence comes from Rhinopithecus roxellana, assembly GCF_007565055.1. NCBI lineage: Eukaryota > Metazoa > Chordata > Mammalia > Primates > Cercopithecidae > Rhinopithecus > Rhinopithecus roxellana. The sequence continues at coordinate 15,045,724 of NC_044553.1, read as the reverse complement.
TGTGAAAAGATGCTCATCGTTAGGCGTCAGGGAATTCAAGTGAAAGCCATAATTATATACCACTGATCATCCATTAGATTAGCTAAAAGTAAAAAGAATGAGCATGCCAAGTGCTGACAGGGATATAGAGCAACTGAAACTCTCACAAACTGCTCGTTGAAACATAAAATGATAGAACCAGTTTGGAAGGTATTTTGTAGTTTCTCAAAAAGTTAAACACACACCTATGATAATACCTAGGCATTCCACTCCAAAGTATTTACGCAAGAGAAACAAAGATGCCCGACCACACAAAGACCTTGCATGAATGTTCATCACAGCTTTATTTGTAACAATCCCAAACTGCAAATAACCCAAACATCTGACAAGAATGGATAAACGAATTGTTGTATATCCACAGAAAAGAACATAACCCAGCAATTAAAAGGAATGAACCACTGATACGTGAAACAACATGAGTAGATCTAAAATATTATGCTGAATGACAATTCAGGAAAAAAGTATACACTGTTTATTCCAATTTTTTTTTTTTTTTTTTTTTTTCTTTCTGAGACGGAGTCTCGCTCTGTCGCCCAGGCTGGAAGTGCAGTGGCCGGATCTCGGCTCACTGCAAGCTCCGCCTCCCGGGTTTACGCCATTCTCCTGCCTCAGCCTCCGGAGTAGCTGGGACTACAGGCGCCCGCCACCTTGCCCGGCTAGTTTTTTTGTATTTTTTAGTAGAGACGGGGTTTCACTGTGTTAGCCAGGATGGTCTCGATCTCCTGACCTCGTGATCCGCCCGTCTCGGCCTCCCAAAGTGCTGGGATTACAGGGTTGAGCCACCGCGCCCGGCCTGTTTATTCCAATTTATATAGAATTCTAGAAGAGACAAAGTAAGCTATAATGACAGAAAGCACAGCAGTCGTTCCCTAGGGAATGGAGTAAAAGAAGAGATGGATTACAAAGTTCTCAAGGAAACTATTGAGAATGATGGAAATGCTTGCTATATGGATTGTGATAGTTACATAGGTGTGTACATATGTGAAAACTGATCAAATTGTACACTTCAAATATGTGCATTTTATTGTACTTCAATTTTACATCAATAAAGTTGTACCGAAAAAGTGGAGGGAGGCTGGGCATGGTGGCTCATGCCTGTAATCCCAGCACTTTGGGAGGCCAAGGCAGGCGGATCACGAGGTCAAGAGATCAAGACCATCCTGGCCAACATGGTGAAACCCCATCTCTACTAAAAATACAAAAATTAGCTGGCCATGGTGGTGGGCGCCTGTAGTCCCAGCTACTAGGGAGGCTGAGGCAGGAGAATCGCTTGAATCCAGGAGGCAGAGGTTGCAGTGAGCCGAGATTGCACCACTGCACTCCAGCCTGGGCGACAGAGCGAGACTCGGTCAAAAAAAAAAAAAGAAAGAGAAAGAAAAAAAAACAAAGGAAAGAAGGAAGGAAGGAAGGAAGGAAGGAAGGAAGGAAGGAAGGAAGGAAGGAGGAGGGAGGGAGGGAGGGAGGGAGGGAGGGAGGGAGGGAGGGAGGGAGGGAGGGAGGGAGGGAGGGAAGGAAGGAAGGAAAGAAAAAGTGTGAGTGAAGGGAGGAGGACCCAATTTATTGACAAAAGCAATGGGTGGCTCTATGGTTTCTGTTACCAGTCATACAGTGGAATAGAAAACCTGATATTTTCACCACTAAACATTTAGAAATGATTAATAAACTATTACAAACACCTCTTAAGTGTATACTTTGGACTCCTCTTGAAGAGTTTGGAGAGAGGTTGCTGGTCCCTTAAGCAAGGAGCCTTGGTTTTGATAGTCACTCAGGGACAAAAACTTGGCCCTTACAGGGTAGGATTCAGGAATGAGACTCTCCTATATTCCTGAGATCACTGAAGGGCTACACCCTTAGTGAAATACTGGACTAGAAAAAAAAATTCACTTGCTGGTCCAGGATGAAAATAAGGAAGCTAGGCTGAGCACGGTGGCTAACGCCTGTAATCCCAACACTTTGGAAGGCCCAGGTGGGTGATCACTTGAGACCAGGAGTTGGAGTCCAGCCTGAGCAACATAGCGAAACCCTGTCCCTACTATAGCGAAACCCTGTCCCTACTAAAAAGACAAAAAATGTGTCGAGCGTGGTGGCATGTGCCTGTAGTTCCAGCTACTGGGGAGGCTGAGGTGGGAGGATCGCTTGAACTCAGGAGGTGAAGGTTGCAGTGAGCCGAGATCTTGCCACTGCACTCCAGGCTGGGCAACAGAGTGAGACTCTGTCTCAAAAAAATAAAAAAACAAAAGAAGGAAGCTTATGGGCCTTGTTTGCCTCTCAGAACATGTAACCACAACCTATCTCTCATATGCACTTAGGATTTGAATTTATACTACCTCTGTAGTCAGGGAAACCCACCACAGATAAATTAACTTAAAAAGTGGTCCAGCTTGGAAATATCCCTGAGGCACCTGGCAGAAAAAACACAAAATTTCTCCGTATGACAAAATCTTTAACCAAGCCTCACCAGATTACTTCAATAATACCTCACTAAAAGCGAGCTCAAAATACAAAATAACCAAATATATAAGAAAACCAGAAAGGCAATAATGTGTGTATAACAAATGTATAACATTTGGGTAGCACTTTGTTGCTAAATATTAGAATGTTTCTAAGCAGGGCAATTTCAAGTAACCTACATAATCTGGTATCTTTTCCTCAGTGAGGAAATAGTTGGAACCCCATTAAAAAGAATTGGGAATGATATTCTGCCATACAGGTCCAAGAAATGGAGGATGCAAGTTATAAAATAATAAACATAGCTTGAAACTTCATTCTGAAGAAAAACTACAGAGGTTATGTATTTGTATGTGCATATAACAGAGTATAGAAATGTATACACCAAACTTATCAGAAAGTAGGATTTGGGGAGGATTGAGGGAGACTTTTTAAAATTTACATATTGTTCAGATACAGTGTTTTTCTTTTGACAATGAGCATTTGTAATTTTTTTAATAAAGGAAAACATTTTTAGGATCTCTTTTGCTTGTAACAACAATAGCAACTATTTTGTCATTGAAAATAATGGACAAAACCCAGTTTTCTGAGTGCAATACAACTGCTAGCTACAGGAAAGCAAGCAATGGACTAGGAGAAGGACAAACCCAAGATTCTTTGAAAATCCTGTTTTTCACATTTCTCTTAATTTGGCATTCTGTCACCTACAAGGTAATTACTCAGAAGGTGGTTCTTAGAAAGTGTCCCCTTCCGAGAATAATGCTTATTGAGAACAACTTGGAAATGATTCAAGAACTGACTGCAGGTCACAATTGACTTACACAATAAACTTTATAGCTATGCCCCAAAGAGATCAGATCACAGCATTAGAAAAGATGGTGAGATCATCCCCTCACTTGTGGTTGGCTTAGATCTAGTCAAATAATCAAAGAAATTCTGAATACTAAAAGACTAGTAACTCTACACTTTGAAGAATTGAGTTGAGATGCCTTTAAAAAAAAAAAAAAAAAAAAAGATGTCTTGCTAAAAGATGTGCCCATTATAAGTATGGAGAAATAATTTGCTATGTTCCAAAGATAAAAGCCTTGCTAGAGGTAAGAAATATATAAAGTATAGGCAAAAAAAGGAACATTTCCAAGACAAAATTTAAAAAACGAATAGTAAGGGATTTTTGTTGCCTTAAAACTTAGCATCTGAAATTTAGCTTTGAAGAGTTAATTTTAATTGGATATATTTCATAATAAGTATCTGAATTATGAGAGACTGAACTGATTCTATAGTTTCCTTTTAACAAAATTTATCCTCCCATTGGCCAAATTTGGGACATGTTGAACATCGAAAAGAAAAGAGACTGTAAAATGATTGCAAAACATCAGATAAATAAAACTCCATTTGTCCGTAGTGATATTCAAAGAGAAAAAGAAAAAATAAAGAAGGCTCTTTTTTAAGAATGTCAACTAATAAAAGTAGAAGGAAAGATATTTAGAAAACTATCACTTTGCATCCCCAAAGCAATCACTGATTCAAGCAAAGATCAGCCATGGCCAGACACAGTAGCTCCCACCTGTAATCCTAGCACTTTAGGAGGCCAAGACGGGCGGATCACCTGAAGTCAAGAGTTCAAGACCAGCCTGGCCAACATGGTGAAACCCCATCTTTACTAAAATACAAAAATTAGCCGGGTATGGTGGCGGGTGCCTGTAATCCCAGCTACTCAGGAGGCTGAGGCATCAGAATCACTTGAACCCGGGAGATGGTGGTTGCAGTGAGCCGAGATCGCGCCACTGCGACTCCAGCCTGGGTGGCTGAACAAGACTCTGTCTCAAAAAAAAAAAAAAAAAAGAATCAGCCATGTAAGCTAAAGCCATTAAGTGGAATTTGTTGAGGGATAGGAGAGCCACAGTACCAAAGAATCCATCCCCAAATACTATTTGCATAAGAAGACTTACTTTTATCATGAAGAAATCTATGTTCACCAACTTAATCAAGGTATCAAATAGTGGGGCAACCTGCTATTGTTTCTTGACGTGAAAGAGTAAGAGTATACAACATCATTAGAGAAATATTCTTGCCAAGAATGTTTAACCTGAATTCGATCAAGTCTCACCTAGTTTATAGGAAATAAAGGGCCTGGATTCTAAGACAACATAAGGAAACAACCAAATCCAACATGTTGGCCATTCTACAAGAAAACTGTCCTTACTCTTTAAAAAGTCAATTATCTAGCCGGGCGTGGTGGCTCACGCCTGTAATCCCAGCACTTTGGGAGACGGAGGCAGGCAGATCACTTGAGGCCAGGAGTTCAAGACCAGCCTGACCAACATGGTGAAAACTCATTTCTACAAAAAGTACAAACTAGCCGGTCATGCTGGCGCAGGCCTGTATTCCCAGGTATTCGTGAGGCAGAGGTGGATCACTTGAACTTGTGAGGCGGATGTTGCGGTGAGCCAATATTGTGCCACTGCCCTCCAGCCTGAGGGACAGATCCAGAGTATATCTCAAAAATAAATAAATAGGTCGGGCGCGGTGTCTCACGCCTGTAATCCCAGCACTTTGGGAGGCCAAGGCGGGTGGATCACAAGGTAGGTCAGGAGTTCGAGACCAGCCTGACCAACATGGAGAAACTCCATCTCTACTAAAAATACAAAAAAATTAGCCAGGCATGGTGGTGCACACCTGTAATCCCAGCTACTCAGGAGGCTGAGGCAGGAGAATCGCTTGAACCTGAGAGGTGGAGGTTGCAGTGAGACAATATCAAGCCACTGCATTCCAGCCTGGGTGACAGAGTGAGATTCTGTCTCAAAAAATAAATTAAAACCTAGTATATTTTGTTTAATGTGGGGAGACTGTTCTAAAAAGAAACCTACAACCCACAACCAAATGCAATGCATGACATTGACTGAATCCTGCTTTGTAAGGGAGGTAGGAGGGCAGAAAGCCGCTATTAAAAGTTCTTGAAACACATTGGGAAATTTTCCATATAAACATTTGATATTATGAATTACTACTGATTTTCCTTAAGTGCGATCATGATATTGTGGGTATACAGGAGAATTTCCTTGTTCTTGGGTAATGTGAGTAATGTATGCTTTTTAGAGAGAAAATACCATGATACCTGAAATTTACTTTAAAATATTTTATCAGTGTGGGGTAGGGAGAGGGGAGGATTGCTATTATAGTATCTGTCTTTGACCTGAAAAATCAGTAATATAGTTAAACCTAATACATAAATACAGTTACAGCAAGCATGGCAAAATGTTGGCAACTGTTGAATCTAGGTGGCATAGAGTTATTATCAACTTTTCCATGTTTGAGATTTTTTGTAATAAAAAGTTGGGAGAGGGGATTATTTTCAAAAATATTTTCCTTAGATGACACCTATAAAATGTATCTTAAATTTTAAAGTACCTTAACTAGAAGTTGTCTGCTTTCCTTCATTTGCTTGCTCATCGTCCATTCTAATACTAAAACCTATCTATATTGCGCATGATATTCTAATGCTAGAATAGGTCTAATATAAATCTCACAAATAACACCAATAACCAGCACAAGATTTATAGGTGTAAACATCTGGTTTTATACCGAAATAACAAACTTAACAGCAGTAAAACAAATCGTTTATTACTGCATATGTGTTATATTAAATTTACACAATGATATATAAAAACACATACTGTTTATATTATATAGTAATTTAACATCAACAGGAATATCAACACAAGTACTACTCATGCACAAAACATGCATATATTGGTATACAAAAAGCAATTTTACACAATACTGTTTACCAAAAATTTTTTCTTAAAAAACAGCCCTTCCACATAGGATCAGCGGTCCAATCTGGACTGGATTGCACTAATATGTTCAGGTCAATGCTTAGGTGGCATAGCACTCAGTGAGCAATTCTGGGATTGGAGTCATGCCCAAGGGTTACTTCATTAATAGTGAATGTCTCTGTGCCCAAGCACCAAAATTTTATCCCAAAAGTAAATCCTCCAAGGAATGAAGGGTTAGACTGGCTACAAATTAGGGAGGGAAAAGAAGGCATCAAAATGTTGGATAAACGGCCCTAGAAGGGGTTATTAGGAACAGGGCCTAGGCACCAAGTGTGGCAAAAGTTTTTGTGAATCCTTTTAAGGTCCCTATCCAGGCTGCCATCTCTGGATTTAAGGTCTGGCCTCCAAGTCATGAGTCTAGTAAAAAAAACCGTTCTGAGAATAAATCTGAATGGGCATATATCTGAGAAATGTAGACTACATAAAAAACTATAGAATACAATGACTGCCCTTCGTACCTACTTCACACTATTGTATGTGGTGCCCCTCAACAGGAAAACCCTCATGGAGACACTGCCCTGAAAACTCAAGGAGCAAATATAAATCCAAAAATTCCATCCACCTGACCTTGGGATCAAACGGTCTTATCCCAATAAAACTTGAACATCAAAACCTGTACCTTGCCAGATGCTCAGAAAGATTAAAATAAAAAATAGCTGGTACCACAAAACTCACTATCACCACCATTAAAACCTCAATATTTACTTCTAACTAGCAAAACATTCTTAACCTTCCATTAAAGGCACTAGCGTCCATACATGAAGATGAAACAATAATTTACCTTGGTTTTATCTTTTTAAAAAAGCATTCCATTAAAGTATTATACAAAAGTGAAAACACCACCTTTTTTATTTTGGCAACTAGAAAAAAAAAAAAAAAGACACTTTCTACACCAATGATGTCACTCAAACCGTCGTCATCAGTTTCAAAGAGCCAGACCGAAAGCGGAGGATCTTCTTCTTGAGGTTATGTGAGGCCTTAATTTTGACAAAGGTTTTTGCGTGGTGGTTGTGAAGGTCTGGCGCCGTTACCGTTTGAATGGGGAGAGTCTGGACAAACTGGGACCAAATCAAGCCACCGCTTTCTTCAGAGTCGCTGGTGGTTGTGCTCTCCCCCACGAACTCGCCCTCGCTCACACTCGACTCGCTGTCCCCGAAGCAGTTGGTGGTGTAATTGCTCTGCTCGTCCTCACTGGTGTCCACCACGGTGGAGTGGAACAGTGACTCGCACTCCGCCGAGTATTCGGAGTCACTAGCCACATAGGCGTAGGGGCTGGCGTAGGGCAGCTGCATGGGCGCGGGATACAGCCCCACATTCTCCCGGCGACCCCGCCGGGCCCTCCTCAGAGCCTCTTCATACGAAATCTCGGCCGAGGACTTCCACCTCCGGTAGTCAGTTCGCTTGTGCTTAGGTTTGGCCACCACCGCCTCCCGCCCGTGGCCGTGTGCCCTGCTCCCCGCCCTGTGGCCCCCGCCCGCGGGCCTGCCAGGAAGACCAGCCTCGGGCCCGCCCCCGCTCTTCCTCCCCTTGGAGGAGGCTTTCTTGAGTTTCTTATTTGTATCCAAGTCATCCGGGAAGCGACACTTTTTGCTCCCGGCCCGCGTTTTCTCCCTTACGGTGGGCAAGCCGTTCTCCAGCCCCTGGAGGGCTGGGCCGCGGTGCTTCAGGCTGGAGCTCTTCGCGACGCCCACGTTCCTGTGGCCCCGGTGGAGCCTGACACTGGGCTGCTGCCCCGGGATGAACTGGGCCTTGACCAGGTGTGTTTCCTCCAGGCTTTGGGAAGAAGAGCCCTCGCTCTTGAAATCCAAGGCAGGCCTCTCTTCCACCGGGAAAGCTGGAGACAGCAGGGAAGGAGCGGCCGGGGGGACGCCCTGCAGGCTGTTTTTCTGTGACATCTTTTTCAGGGGCTGGACAACTTTGTTCTCCTGCGGCGGGGCGGGGCCTATGCCAGGACTCTCTTTTGGAGAGGCCCCTGAGAGCTGAGCGTTTTCTTTAGGGGACTCCCCTGTCCCGATGGCGGGACACCGAGCATGTTCTTGGGAGGCTGGCTTGGCCGTTTTCGGCAGGTGCTTACTCTGAAGGTCGGAGGCAGCGCCTGAGGGGCAGCCCTCTGGCAGGGGCAACCTCTTGCTTTCGGCTTGTTCGGCCTTTGATTCTTTTGACCACTGCTTCGGTGGGGAGAATGTCCCATTGTCCAGAGAAGGTATCCCGCCAGAGGGCAGACATGCCTGTTTCGAATTCTTAAGGTTCACACTGTTGCCCTGTGAGACACCGCCTGGGGCTCTGATACAAACGCTCCCGTTCCTCAGAAGCCCTTTCGTGGGGTCAGCGTTCACGCTGGTTCTTGGTTTGTTGGTCCTTACAGGGTGTGTTTTTTTCTGGACGAGGCTCAGAATGTAGCCATCCATTTTCTTGCTGGATGAAGGATGGGAAGCAGACCATAGACTGCTTGGGGACGGTAAGGAACTGTCTGTTTTGACGGCATTTAGCTCAGATCCACCGCAAATGTCACTGGGATGGCTTCCAAGCCTGTCCTCTTCCCTCAGAGGGTTGCCCGTCAGACAAAGGAGAAACATTGGACTCTGCACAGCCACAGCATGAAGTGGACTGGGATACCGATATACATCATTCCCGTTTTTAGACACCAGATCACACTGGTACTTGGGATTCACATCTGCAATGACATCAAGGGAATTAAATTGTGGTGTGGAGAGGGAACGGCAAACTGCCCCTGAGGCCTGGTCTTCACAGTGGCCTTCTTTATATTCCAACAATCCTATGAGATCTGAAAAACATTTAAAGGTACACTCTGAAGAAATGAATTGGTCAGCACCAGCTTGACTCTTCGGCCAATTTTTATGAAAAATCCATGGGTAGAGAGAGCATGCCAAGGATTAAAAAATGCTGCCCTGGCCGGGCGCGGTGGCTCAAGCCTGTAATCCCAGCACTTTGGGAGGCCGAGACGGGTGGATCACGAGGTCAGGAGATCGAGACCATCCTGGCTAACACGGTGAAACCCCGTCTCTCCTAAAAAATACAAAAAACTAGCCGGGCGAGGTGGCGGGCGCTTGTAGTCCCAGCTACTCGGGAGGCTGAGGCAGGAGAATGGCGTAAACCCGGGAGGCGGAGCTTGCAGTGAGCTGAGATCCGGCCACTGCACTCCAGCCCGGGCCACAGAGCAAGACTCCGTCTCAAAAAAAAAAAAAAAAAAAAAAAAAAAAAAAAATGCTGCCCTACCATTTGACATGTAATTACTGCTACTGGATGAGGGTGAAATATTTAACAAATGTTTTGACAGCAGATGATATATCCTCTGAAGGAAAAATACTCAGCCATTAAGAATGTTTTCAGTCGGCCGGGTGCCGTGGCTCAAGCCTGTAATCCCAGCACTTTGGGAGGCCGAGACGAGTGGATCACGAGGTCAGGAGATCGAGAGCATCCTGGCTAACACGGTGAAACCCCGTCTCTACTAAAAAAATACAAAAAAACTAGCCGGGCGATGTGGCGGGCGCCTGTAGTCCCAGTTACTCCGGAGGCTGAGGCAGGAGAATGGCGTAAACCCGGGAGGCGGAGCTTGCAGTGAACTGAGATCCTGCCACTGCACTCCAGCCTGGGCGACAGAGCGAGACTCCGCCTCAAAAAAAAAAAAAAAAAAAAAGAATGTTTTCAAACTGCTGCATCATAGAGGGAAAACACTTTAAAGTTTAGTGAAAATAATGATATAATACTAGAATATGATTATTTTATGATCATATGTATGCAAATAAAAAAATCTGAGATGAAGCACACCAAGATTCTAGTAGTAGTATTTCAGTATGATAAGGAACAAGTGATATTTACTTTATTTTCTGTTTTCTGAATTTTCAATCATAACCGTACTGCATTTACAACTGGGAAAAATAAAATGTTTTGAATCACGGTTTCTCTAGGCTGCTCTCCCCTCTGTGTTCTATTCCTGGCTTTCTTTAGGATAAACTGTACGTTCAGTAGGCTTTCTCCTCATTTTGTGTTTTTTTAAACCTAATTCTTAATGACATTCATTCAAATATAACTGTCAATTGAAAGGAGATGGAAACCAATCAAACTTCAGTAAAAACGTATCAGATTTAAATAATAATTGCCTTATATTTTCAATAGTGAAGCTAAAAAAATAAAACAGGGGCCAGGTATGATGGCTTATGCCTGCAATCCTAACCCTGGAAGGCTGAGGCCAGAGGATTGCTTAGGCCCAGGAGTCCGAGACCAGCCTGGACAACATAGGGAGACCCCATCTCTCTCTAAAAAAATTTCAATTTAAAACCTATTTTTTAAATATGATAAAGAATTCTTGATTTAAGATTTTAAAAGACTGAGTGGGTAGTATTAATGGATAAATTTCCCACTTGTCAAAAATGTTGTTTTTTTAATAGGATAAAGAATTCTTGGTAAGATTTTAAAAGATTGAGTGGTAATATTAATGGATAAATTTCCCATATCTTGAAAATGTAGATGCCAAAGTACAAAATCAAGCTTGCTGTCTTAAATGATTTTGATCTCTTAAATTGGTGAATATTATAAATAACAAATCCTTGTAATGACCTTCAGTTATGAGAAAATTAAAATTGAGTTTATCAGTAATAATTTGTCCTCCATTATATTTATTCATTCAAATACTGAGAATCTACATGTGCCTGATTCTATGTTGAGAAAGCTCCATGAACTTCAATGATAATTAGCAGTCTCAGGGAAAAAATAGTCTAGACCCAGAGATGATATGTAAAGAAAATATAATAAAACAAAAGTGCCATGTCCCCACCCACATGACCCTCCCCTCAATAAAGAGCTTGTTCTAAAAGGAAACATCTAGCTAATAACATCCTTCCCCATCCTTCCTCCCCCAGCAACCTAAGCCCTATCTCTGCCTTACTTAAAGCCACACTGACAAACACTTCACTATTCATCCCTTTTCCCTCTTTAGAGTTGAACAAAACAGATATCCCAGCCCCCAAGGCCTGGTGCAACTGTCTCAATTATGTGAGGATGTGGCATTTGGAAGAGCACGGGTCTGTATTGAAGGAAAACCTAAACCAAAGTGCCTTTAATGGGTTTATAAAGTTTCCCTCTGAAACCAGATCTGTGGAATGAAGGGGAGTAATTACCAATGAACTTGAGGCCCAGACCCTCTAGATAACACAGTTCTGTGCTTCCCCAAATGATTGCTGCTGACAACACACAGATACGAAGACACCAGCCAGTTAGCTCCCTCAGCTGCTCAGTGTTGTCTGCCTTGCCTGGACTCAAAAATTCAGGCTTATACCCAAGTGGAGAACACAGACAAACCAGGAGAGTGATGACTTGTGCCAGCACCCAGAGCAATTCTAATCTTCATATTTTCTTTTACAAGAATTCACAATATAACAGGACTAAGGAAGGAGTCTTGAGTTCCAGCAGCAACCCTGCCATTCAGCAGATGGAGAACCTCTGACAAATGGCTTATAAGCCAAAATTCCTCTTCTGTTAGATGAGAAGTTTGAAAACAACAATTTCTGAATTCCCTTGGGATGATGGAAAAACATGGACCTGGCAGTTAGGCCTGAGCTTAACTTCTGCCTCTGCCACTCACTATCTATAGAGCCTTAAATAACATATCTAACCTTACTAGGCCTCATTTTTTTAATACATAAAATGGAGCTAACAAGACCTGTACTGTGCAGAACTACTGGGAGGATTCAGTGGAGATAAATGTATACAGAGAGTCCAGCACAGTGTGCGACACATACTGGAAATGCAGAAACTCTTCTAGTACAATAGCATGATTCCTTCTGGGGGTCATTGCAAAGATGTCCCAAAATAAGGAATAATGGCATGTGGGCACCCACTTACTAAAAGAAAAAACAAGCTGCCATCATGCAGAACATTCTGGAGAACATGAAGGGGCCACTGCACCCTGAAGTGCCAACCAGTTTTTGGCCAGGCTGATGGACATATTTAACTTAATGTGAGTGTTAGATTGATTGATTGAGATGGTGCCTCACTCTGTTGCCCAGGTTGGAGTGCAGTGGCAAGATCTCGGCTCACTGCAACCTCTGCCTCCAGAGTTCAAGCGATTCTACTGCCTCAGCCTCTCGAGTAGCTGGGATTACAGGCACATGCTGCCACACCCAGCTGATTTTTGTATTTTTAGTAGAGAAGGTGTTTCACCATGTTGTACAGGCTGGGTTTTTTTTTTTTTTTTTTTTTTTTTTTTTTTTTTTTTTTTTTTTTTTTTTTTTGAGCCTGAGTCTCTCTCAGTCACCCAGGCTGGAGTGCAGTGGCACGATCTTGGCTCACTGCAACCTCCACCTCCTGGGTTCAAGCAATTCTCCTCCCTCAGCCTCCCAAGTAGCTGGGACTATAGGCATGTGCCGCCATGCCCAGCTAATTTTTGTATTTTTAGTGGAGATGGGGTTTTACCATGTTGGCCAGGCTGGTCTTGAACTCCTGACCTCAAGTGATCCACCCACCTCGGCCTCCCAAAATGCTAGGATTATAGGGGTGAGCCACTGTGCCAGGCCAACCCAGGCTGGTCTTGAACTCTTGACCTCAAGTGATCCAACTGCCTTAGCCTCCCAAAGTGCTGGGATTACAGGTGTGAGCCACTGTACCTGGCTGAGTTTTAGCTTTAAATAATTAAAAGAAGAAAACAGTTCCAGAATGAAAGAAAAATACAGACAAGTTAACAGCAAAAGCTCGGAAACAGAGCTCAAGACCTACAGTATTGGGACAGGATTTCTAGAGATAAACTGTCTTGCTGCTATCAGAATATATAACCAAGTAGCACCCAAAGGGTACTGGAATAGTTCTAGATACTCACCTAAATGAAACTATGAGTTCTAGATGTAAGTATGGCACTAAATGCTGCAAATTGATTAACCTTCATTTTTCCACCAGTGAAAGGTGCTGGAGCCAAATAACCTTTCAAGGGCCCTTGACGCCTTCCAATTAAAAATTTCTATCAGTGCTAAAAATTCTTACCTGCAGATTTGGGGCAACCATCTGAGAGAGTCAAGGTCGCCTCCAAGGGGCTGCAAAAGCAGGTGCTGGAATGACAACTGGATAAACACTCACTGAACACCGAGTTAGAGGAATTGGAAAGGGATCCTGAGGCCCCATCACTCAGCTCATAGAACCCTACAAATAAAAACACCATTGGAATTAAGATCATGTCAAGGAATAATGCATATTCATACTTAAAAGGAAAATGAATAATCACTTAGGGAAAGATTTTTTTGTTTTCTTTTTTGGCCAATTTTGGTTCATTGGACTTTAGTGTCCTAATCTTATGGTCTTATTTCAAACAATTCTTAGGAAAAGGCAGAGTCCATAACCAGGGGTACATTTCAGAGTTACTCTCACCCTCAAACTGACCTTACTCATTGACCCCGCCTTTGAAGATGTCCAAGGAAAGAAACTTAGATCTGTCAAGCCTCATCTTTATCATGATTGTTTCAGAAAAATAGTAAGAGAAAAATCTATTTAAGGAGCCAATGGTTTAAAAGAAAACAATTTTTTTGAAGTGCTCTCAGGAAGTTGAAGTGTGACTAATTTTCTAGCCCAGTTCTGACTTACTCAAGTTTCAAAGGAGGGCAGCTCTTGCAGAAATTTGAATAGCTTTTATTTTTAAACTCGGGGGACTCCAGTCACATCGATCTCATTACTAAAAATTTTGTTGTTTGAGTTTATTTCCCTCTTATTCCAATGAAACTGAATGGCAGACTACTTTTTTTTTATTTTATTTTTTATCCTCTCTCTGTGCACTGGAAACAAACTCCATTGCCATTTGCAGGTCTGGGAATGTTAACCACAAGGGGCTGAGATATAACTCAAGAGTGCAGAATTCTGTCCTTGTGCTCAATCACTCACCTGAGCTAGGCCGACTGTCTGTCTCCAGGTGCTCTTCAGATGTCTTTTCTACATCCAGTCTCAGGTCACTTATCTGCTTGTCAAGCTCTTGCAACTGATTCAACAAACCAGCATCTCTTCGCCTCAAACAATTCTGATTAGGAAGAAACAAAGGAAACATGAACATACAGGGGTGACATAAGAACCAGAAAGTCTACTCTAAGGATTCAAATTACCCATCTGAAGAGTTCACTAAAACTTAGAAAACCAAAATTTTACTGGATGACCTGAAGTAAAGAAAGACTTCAAGAATTCAAGAATATGTCCTATGTTTAATTCTACTTTCTCACATTTTGTGGTGATATAAAGTTTCTTCATAAAAACAAGACTTTAGTTTCAACTAATATATACAACTGACTTTTTATAGGTAGGGACAAGAAAAATGGACTGAGACTTTAAATCATCTGGTGTATAAGCAGTCTTTTAAAAAACAATACTTCACAGTAGACTCTTTAATTTGAAGTGAGAGTAACAGATTTCCTATAATACGTTATAATCTTAGGTGAGATTTTCTGGCCAAATGTCTTGGCCTGCAGAGTTTTGTTTTCTATTAGTATCTGTGTGGGGTTTAATCAGTCTTAGGGCCTTTGAAAGTGAGAAACTAATACTAATAGCCAGTGCCAAGTATAATGTGAGCTGGCAGAATCCAAAACCCTCATGGGAAGGCCCATCGAGATTTGAACGCCTCTGGGTTTCCAAAGGTGACAGATGGATTGTGCTAACTCACACTGCCACCTAGTGCTTCCTATTGCTGGAAAAACAGGAGAACTCAAAAAGCATCTGGTTCAAATCATGAATGCCAAGTCTATAAATGAAAATAGTACTATAAACACTGACTGGACTGGAATTCTCTTGACATACTGCTTTGCTCCCCTCAAGCGGACAATAGGAATGCACAATTACAATCTTGAGATTCGTGCAGACAAAAAGGTGCAATTGCACAAGATAATAAAAGGTAAAAGTCACCAGCCATAACCAGTGAGAACTGGCTCAAATCAGTGTTACACAGGAATCAGGTCTGTGACCAAAGAAGCAGAGTAAAATACCAAAACAGAGATATTACACAAACCACAGTGTACATCCTTACAACGCACATGCATATGAATATCTATGCCTCTTGTCTTTTGACTTAAAAAGCTTGGAGACATAAACCATATGTTTGTTTGCTACAACTAATTTCTTCAGGAAAAATGAACCTATCAAGTAAAAGCATTTGGGTGCTTAAAAGAAAACACACAGAGAAAAGAAATGATCTGAAAAGAGATAATACACGAAAACACACGACAACCGCACAGCATCACCACTTTATTGTGGGAGGGCCACTACCCGGCATGTGTCTAGTTTGGATAGTATCACTTGGTCAGGTGAGGACGTTTGCTGTTTCCAAAACTACATTTTAATGTCAAAGAAAACAAAGCTGCCGCCATTATTCTGAGGCGGGGTCAAAAGCTGTTCATCAATACATTAAGCTACAAAGTTCTTTTTCTTCCCCACTAATGAAGACTGCATAGAATGACTGAGACACTGACAGAAATCCAGTAAGATTAATGCTTCCCGAGAGCAGGTTCTCTTTTCTCCCACCTCCACCACCAATCACAGCTGGCAGAACGTATAAAATATGAGAGGAGGGGACACAGTCTCCAGCCAAATTTCCATCATTTCCATCTAGTTTGAGCTACCTTATACAAAGGGCTTCTATTTGAAATTAAGCACCAGCCTGGGTGAAAGCTGGCATGCTGGGGAGAGCTCTCGGAGAGGCACGGCTCCCTACAGGCGCTCCAGTGTAATCGTAAAACTCGGCCTTGGACAGTTAAGCACGCCACAAACCCCCTCCTTGGCTTTTGGCCCCTCTCGGCGGGAGGAGATGAAGCCAAGAAAACCTCCAAATAAAACGGTATTTTAAGTGGGAGTTTGCAAACCTCTGGGGAGGGGGCTTATACTCATCTAACTAAGGAGACCGAAGGTCAGAACTAGGCGACTCCAAGAATCCCGAAGGCAGAGGAGGAGGGAAGAGCGGCCACCCCCTTCCCGTAATCCGCGCGAGGTCGCCAGACACAAAGCGGGCACACGCCTGAAACGCGTGGGCGTCGGCAGCCCACGCGCCACGGGCACTCAGAAAGGAGATCAGGGAGGTATGGGGCTCAGGGAGGTATGGGGCGGGCGGGGGCGTCCCATAACAGCGAGCATCTCCCCAGCCAGAGTTAACCTCGAGCCCGCCCCAGGCCACCTGCCCGACCTCCAGCCCCGGGGCAGGGACAGCCGTGCTCCACCTTTGGGCATGACCTACCAATTGCTTTCGTAGTAGCAAGATGTTCTCCTCCAAGAACTTCTCCTCCAGGCGGCTGCGCTGCGCCGCCTCCCCCAGTAGCTCCCCGGCGCGGGGCGCAGCGGCCCCTGCACCTCCGGCGCCGCGCAGGGCGCCCCTGACCAGCAGCTCTTGGCGCTGGCGAAGGTACTCCAACTCCGCCAGCCCGGCCAGCGTGGCCTCCTGCCGCTCCCGGGTGCGCTGCCGCTCGGTGTCCGCCTCGCCCTTCTCCCGCCAGCGCCCCTCGGGCTCCGCCGTGCGCTGCTCGCCTCGGGCCGGCGCCGGAGGCTCCAGCTCCTTCGCCGTCCCGGCCGGACTCGGCTTCATGGCCCCCAATCCGGCAACGAGCGCCGTCACCGCAGCCGGGCTGCCCAGGCGGAGAAGTAGGGCGCTAGGGCTGCGGCCGCGGGTGGGCTCATGCCGGGCGGGGCGCGGCGCTGGCGGGGGCGGCTGCCAGAAGCCCTCGGGTCCTGCGCGCGGCAGCCGGCTGCTGCCGTCCCGGCCCGGGCGGCGCCGTCCGCTGTCGCTGCGCGTCCCTCGCCGCGGCCCGGCAGCTGATAACGCCCTGCCCGGCGCTACGTCACGCGCGGCGGCCCTACAAACCCCCGCCTGGCGCCCGCCTCCCCGCGCCGGCCCCTCGGCTGCGACGCTCGCGCCCCCAGGCTTCCCCTCTTCTGTCAGGCGCGCCGCCCGGCCCTCAGAGCCGCCTCCTCCTCGCTCGTCCCTCCCCGCCCCTCCCCGCCTCCTCCCCCGCTCTCCTCGCCGGCCTCCTCGCCCCCTTTTCGGGTTTACTGCACCCGATTTTGCCCTCGCTCCTCATTGGCTCTTTCCCGTCGTCCAAAGCTCGGGGCGAGCGCCTGGAGCCCCAGCATCCTGTTACAGTCGGCCGCGCAGGCAGGGGCCGCGACGGGACGCGGCAGTTGGGCTCTCCGGAGAACTTTCTGAAACTCAACCAAGTTGCAGCACAGTCTTAACCCTTTCCCCACATGGCCACTCCTCATTTCCACTCACACCAAGTTAGATTTCTTTCACTTCCCACGCAAGGTATTGCGAGTGTATTCACAGACACCGTGGGGTTGGTTCCTTAACTCCGCTTTTTAAAGGCAGAGCATAATGCAATGTTGTTCTAAAGCTGTTAAGTTTTGTTATCGTTTTAATTTTTTAACGTCAGTCTTAACGATGGACGGCATTTAAAATTAGGCAGGAGGATGTCGCTGTATAGCGAGAGGCTGCATCGATTCTTTTACAAGCCTACGATTTGAGTGCGCGCGCGTGCGCGCTTTGGTTTTTTGTTTGAGCTTTTATTATTACTTAGTCTGCGTTTACAATAAGAGCTCTGACTCAGAAATCAGACTGTCTGGATTTGTATCCCAGTTTCACCCCTAAATAGCTGTGCGGGCAACTTATTCCCTTCTGTGTGTACGCCCCCCCCCACTGTAAAAGGAAGTAGCTGCTATGGGAACCTGTTGTTGAAGAATTGTAATAATATGCAGCATATGATATATATTTTGGGGGCTGTGCACTTACAACGTGGCTAGCACATAGATAGTAAGGGTGATGAGTTGTAGCTTTTCTGCAGAGGGATTTGTAAGTCTTCCCTCTTGATGTATCATGTATTGGTCATCTCTGCTTGGAACACACTACTCCAGACCCCTATCCCACTGAAATTTCCGGTGGGATAGGGGTCTGGAAATGCCACTAGCTGGCTTATCTGTGGAAAAGCACCACATATATCTTCAAAAGCATCCAAGAACCTCGGAAATTCAATCCAGCAAGTCACATTTGCTGAAGTTCAGGCAAAGTGTTGTGTGAAGGAGTGCATCCTATACCATTATTTCAGACATTTGCACTTTTGCCCATCTGCTAACCCTTGCTAGGAATTCCTCTTCTTTCTTCCCCTCTCTGTGTGGTCTAACCACCCTTCCAACCTTTGAGTTCCAGTTAACTATATAAATACCTGATTCTGATCCCATGCTACCTGTATGGTTATTTATCTGGCTGTGCACACACTTATCTATCTATATAGGTGTTTATGTGTATCTCTTCTCTCCATCTACATTACGAAAGCTTCCTGAAGGCAGGGACTGTTTTAATACCCTCTTAGTATCACTGTATTCAGCACATTACCTTGCAAGCATTCACCTGACAATTGCTAGAGAGAGACTCAATGTAGATTGGTTGTAAATTGTTTTCTCATTAACATACTTTTAAACTTAATAGTACCCATTTAATCTCTACTACAGATAGAATTAAGTCGACTTTTACCAAAAAACAAAAACAAAAGAACTCCCTTGCCACCTTTCACTTTCCTCCCCATTGCTGCCTTCCACAGACATGAAAGGAACTACAAACTTGATTCATAATTAACAAGGTTGTATATTCTAAAAATGGAATTATGGTCAGGTGTTCGCAAGCATGCAAAATCGATTCTCTTCAGGTTATCTATTCTTTATGCCTACTGCTGCCAAACACTACTTTATAATATAGGAACTAATTTTCCTCCCTAATTTTAGTAAGGCATGAAAGAGTGATGACTTATCCTGCTTGCCAAACGCCACTCACCCATGTCCTCTGTCATTGTTTCATTCTGCTCATTTCTAAACATGCTTCTTGCTTTCTAGCTCTGAATTAGATTCCTCTGGCTGGGTGGAGTCTATTATTGTGGCCTGTGTTATGTCACACATCGACAACTATATATAGTTGAGGGAGAGAAAAAAGCTGAAACACATTTTTACACACTACTAATAAATCTTGTTAAGGCAGGCAGACAAGTCGCTATGTCTCCAAACCTCCCCACCCTTCCAACCCCACTCCTCACCAAATGGCACTTTGAGCTGGCTCATTAGTCCAAAGCAAGCCATTTGCCGTAACAGCTTGTATATCTCCATGAAAAAGTGTTCTCAGCAAGTTTAAATACTAAAACTAATGTATTCAGATGGTTCCGCCAATAAAATGGTCACAAATAGGAAAAAAGGTTATGCTTTCCAAAGTATCCATTACACATTAATAAATAATGCTGTTCATTCACATGCCAATTAAAACAAACTCGGGCTGTCAAATGAAGTTAGAAGTAAGGAGCTCAATGCTGTAATTGTTTTTCCAGGAAAACTCCCAATGTCATCAGATTAAGTGAGACAGGCTGGGTTGCCCCTATTCTCTTTTTAAGCTAGCAGCCAAATTTTCTCCCCTCCAGTCTAGTTCCCTGGATTTTCTTTCCTCTTTGATTCTTTGTTTTTCTTGCAGGTATTCCGGAAGCAGTTGAAAGCAATCGCCCACTGCTCCCTTCTGTTGCCAACAGAATCTCACTTCCCCCTACTGTTTTGATTTTTCTTTCCCTTTCTTTTTAAAGCAGGTGCTGGTACTTTTTCCTCCACTAGTGCTATTTCATTATCTCCTTTCTAATGTTGTTCAGCCCTAGTTGGTTCTTTTGCTTTCCCTGGACACACCTGTCTTCTCAGAAAAACTGTTAATTGACACTCAGAAAGTGTAGCACTAAAGATGGGGTGGACCTGCTGCCTGGATGATCTGGAGAGTAAGATAAAGTTGCCAGCATGGAAAAGAGTCTTGGCTGAATATATTACAGTGGTGTAACTTATGCTCGAAGATCTTTCCTGGGCAGAGCCAGAACATGTCCCTCATATCATAGTCTGATGCTTTGCCCTGAGGCAGAACAGCTCCTAACAGCACCCCCACCAAAGTCTGAGCATCATTCTACAAATGCCTTGTCCAGCAGTGAATATTCTATTGCAGCCAAGCAAAGTAAGGAGCATTCGTTGCACATTTAGCCATCAAGCAAAGCAACAAAATGATGCCTTGCCGCTTTTATGGCCAAACAAACACAAATGATGTAATTGGGAAAAGCTGTCTCCGAATAGGAAGAAAAAAGTAAAGGGCAATCCTTTGAGTTGGAGTGATGACCACCATTCGAGGGTCTGGGATCAAAGCCCCAGCCAGACATCAAAGCCCATTTGGGTCTAATGCCAAAAAAGCCCCAGTGAATTAAACTTCATATATAAACTAATTATAGCTTGACCCTACAATCAGGCTTCAGTGAGCACACAGGGAAAAGAAAGCAGACATTGAAACAAAAGATCAAGAAAAGAGAAGCTTGGTAGCAAAACAGGGCAACATCATGGCCCTGAAAATTTTAAACATCTTTTGAGGGCAGAAGGGAATAGGGGAATAGCAGAAGCAGCAGCAAATGTTTGACAATGCTGGTCTTGTTTGAAAGGCTATGAAACAACTCCTTCCATCCTCTCTGGTGCACAACCAAACACTACCAAAGAAACCATCCTAGAAGAAAAGGTTACCTTTTAGCTGTGTTTTAGTGCTGTTAAAGAGGTTTTTGTTGAAGAAGGCCAGGGTGATTCCATGAAGTTTGGTGGTAATTTCTTCAGGAAGCTCCGGCTTCCTTGTGCAGAGCACTGTGGATTCCAAAGATTCCAGAATGTCTGGAAGTGAGTTGCATTCCCAAGCGTCGTAATCACTGATTAAGGTGATTAAGGCTCCACCAGCCTCAGACTTTAGTCCTGTAGCTCTGCCATTTCTACCGGTCATCTTTACAGATGGAAGGTGCAGAGTTCCATGTGTGCAAATACCTAGAGCTACATACTGTGGTACTAATACAATGAAAGGATTTCATTTCAAAGCAAAATTTGAAAGTGTTTCAGAGACAAGTGGCTTTTTTTTTCCAGACATGGTTTTACTCTGTCACGCAGGCTGGAGTGCAGTGGCACGATCTCAGGTCACTGCAGCCATGACTTCCCGGGTTCAAGTGATCCTCCTTCCTCAGCCTCTCAAGTTGCTAGGACTACAGGCTAATTTTTATGTTTTTGGTAGAGACGGGATTTTGCCATGTTGGCCAGGCTGGTCTTGAACTCCTGAGCTCAGGCAGTCCACCTGCCTTGGCTTCCCAGAGTGCTAGGATTACACAAGTGGCTTCTTTAACCAATTGTATTAGGTGGATTTTGCTCTTACTCTGCTTTATTGGGACTATTTCTCCGATTATTTAAAAATTTTAATTTCAGGCCAGGTGCAGTGGCTTATGTCTGTAATCCCAGCACTTCAGGAGGCTGAGGTGGGCAGATGACTTGAGTCCGGAAGTTCAGGACCAGGCTGGCCAACATGGCAAAACCCCGACTCTACTAAAACATACAAAAATTACCCGGGCGTGGTGGTGGGCGCCTGTGATCCCAACTACAGAGGAGGCTGAGGCAGGAGAATTGCTTGAACCCAGGAGGTGGAGGTTGCAGTGAGCCGAAATCGTGCCACTGCACTCCAGCCTGGGTGACAAAGTAAGACTCTGTCTCCAAAAAAAAAAAAAAAAAGATTTAATTTCACAAACTGGCAAACAATTGCATATATGATTTCATAATTCATAGAATCTTTTCAATCACATTTTTGTATATAGACATTAGTGCTTTCTTAAAACAACGTCTAAATTTATAACCTGAATACTTAATAACTGAAATATTAATTTTTTTAAAAAAGGCATTTTCCTCGGATAAAAACACATATGTACCATCATAATTACACTGCACCTCTTTGAATATTCACTCACAGATATTTATTGAGTACCTAATATATATACTAGGCACTGGGGATACAGTGGATGAACAAGTCAGGTATAGTCCCTATGTTCACAGAGCTTATGGTCTAGAAAGTAAACTGGCACTAATTATATAACCACATACATAAGTGTGTATGTGTGCATTTACAAATTGTGGAACTATCACAATTTGCAAAATAATATTTTAAAAGCAGATATATTCTATGATTATATCCAAAAAGTCATACTCAAATGAAATCACAAAAATATATTACTGACCTTTATAATCCTTAAGTTTTTTCTGGGGAAGGAGAGCTTATATTTTACTTTGTATTATCTTGTTTTTAAAAATACCTCTTCTCCTTAAAGCCACATTTGAAATTTCTTTAGGAAGATACTTGCTGTATAGCAAAACGGTTCAATATTTCATCTAAATATCTTCCAATGAAAGGGAGTAACTAGTACATGTAAATAAGGTTTAAGATAACTTACTACCACACTGATCTAGCACTACCTTTTCCTCAGAATAATCCCAGAAAGGCAAAAGAGAAAGCATCACTCCAACCCACTGTACTATGAGCAATTTCCAGTATGGTTTTCTGATCGTTTCTACATAGCATAGAGAAATGATCAACAAGGTGACATTTTGTGGAAGAGCCCTAGATTATTAACATGAAAGTGGAGGATGCTGATTTAGGATATAGATATTTGGTCCAACTTTTCCATCTCCTTTGCTCCTGTGAACCAGCCTCTCTTAGGCCAGGCAAGAACTCTAAACAAGCTCCCATACTGATTTCCTGGCCCGTGTTTGCCTCCAAGACCCGCACAGCCTCTTTAATTAAGACCCCTCCGGGGCTTAGGGATCCCTGTGGAAAAGCCCAGAATGCCATTATCACCCCGGGAGAGGCTGAAAGCGCACACTGCTGGCCCAGCTCGGGTCGCCTTGCCCCACGGGGAGCCGCCTCCTCTAATCCCGTGGCACCTCCGCAGGGCGCAGTGTGAAGAGCAGCACGTCCACTTCAAACAGAAGTCGGGCCCAGAGTGTGTGTTTGGGCTAAGGGGAAGGATGGGGGTCGTGAAGAGCCTCAGATTCAAAGGGAAGTCGGCTGGGATGACAGTCAGTGGCTGCGTGCGGCTCAGAGACCTGAAGGGACTGATAGTAAGCCTATGGGCTCCATTTCCATCTCCCTCTGGCCGCCCCCGCCCAGGGACTTCTCCCTCCTGAGCCGAGATACTTTGAAGTCCGGGAGGGTGGTTTTGAAAACAGATGGGACAATTCGCTTCTGTGCAGTTTGGTTCTACAGAGGAATTTGGTTGACCCACTGTTGGCTTTAATAGAAGCTGTTTTCTTAGGAGAAACAATCCGATTCTAACATGGCACTTACTGAGGTGGTGGAAAGATTTTGGAATTTCGCCAGTTTGGATTAACTCCTGCTGCACCACATTCTGCCACTCCATTATGTTCACCATACACTGGTTTTGCCACCTTTGACCTCTCTCAGTCTTGTTTTTCTCATCAGTAAAATGGTGCCTAAATCACCACCAACCTAAGAGGGAGGTGGACCCCAAAGTTCCAAATGTTATACACACATATGCACAAACACACTCACACAGACTATATACAATTAAGGACATTCTTTTTTTTCTTTTTTTTTTAAGACGGAGTCTCGCTCTGTCGCCCAGGCTGGAGTGCAGTGGCCGGATCTCAGCTCACTGCAAGCTCCGCCTCCCGGGTTCACGCCGTTCTCCTGCCTCAGCCCCCGAGTAGCTGGGACTACAGGCGTCCGCCACCACGCCCGGCTAACTTTTTGTATTTTTAGTGGAGACAGGGTTTCACCGTGTTAGCCAGGATGGTTTCGATCTCCTGACCTCGTGATCCGCCTCGGCCTTCCAAAGTTCTGGGATTACAAGCGTGAGCCACTGCGCCCGGCAAGGACATTCTTATGAGATAAAAATTATCGGCCGGGCGCGGTGGCTCATGCCTGTAATCCCAGCACTTTGGGAGGCCGAGACGGGCGGATCACGAGGTCAGGAGATCGAGACCATCCTGGCTAATACGGTGAAACCCCGTCTCTACTAAAAAATACAAAAAATTGCCGGGCGCGGTGGCTCAAGCCTGTAATCCCAGCACTTTGGGAGGCCGAGACGGGCGGATCACGAGGTCAGGAGATCGAGACCATCCTGGCTAACACGGTGAAACCCGTCTCTACTAAAAAATACAAAAAACTAGCCGGGCGATGTGGCAGGCGCCTGTAGTCCCAGCTACTCGGGAGGCTGAGGCAGGAGAATGGCGTGAACCCGGGAGGCGGAGCTTGCCGTGAGCTGAGATCTGGCCACTGCACTCCAGCCTGGGCGACAGAGCAAGACTCCGT
This sequence comes from Rhinopithecus roxellana, assembly GCF_007565055.1. NCBI lineage: Eukaryota > Metazoa > Chordata > Mammalia > Primates > Cercopithecidae > Rhinopithecus > Rhinopithecus roxellana. The sequence goes on along the minus strand of NC_044553.1, from coordinate 15,021,256 downwards.
CTCAAAAAAAAAAAAAAAAAAATTATCATTAGCCACCATAATTGTCTTGACAGTTTTCAGTTTTCATAAGGCATGGACATTACATTGTTTAAAAAAAAACCTTTATTTTGAGCTATAAGTAGATCCATCCACTCAAGGACAGAAATGTGGGTACTGCATTGCTGGCGAGATAAAACACAGGGGTCCTGTTCTTTGAAACCATACGGCCCAGTAGAACAGCAGCAGGGTATATGGGGAAGAATATAAATTTTGGCCAGGGTTCAACTCTTTGAACAAGTAATTCAACCTGAACCTCAGCTGCCTCATTTGTAAAATGGGCTTGCTCTTAATTCACAGACAGCTAATGTGAAGGGTTTGGCACAGAGTAGATCCTGGAATATGGTTTATGAAGTTTAGCCTCTTCCTTTTTTGCATAGCCTCTTATTATGGAAAATTTCAAAACACCAAAGTAGGGAAATTGGTATAATTAATCACCATGAACCCATCACCCAAATTAACAATTACAGATTATAAACAGGCCCCACTTAGAAATGAATATTTTGACAATTTTGGTACTACCAGATACAAGATAGCTACAGATTAGAAATGTAGTTTCATCATTAGTTTAGTGCCAGACATATAATAACCACTCAATGAATGCTAGATGGCGTTATTATCATCATTATCATTTTTTTTCTAGAATTTATCCAAAACCTTTTTATGGACTTAATATAACACACCTTTCATCCAAAGAGCACAAGAAGATTTCCCACAATCCTTGCAATATATCATGGTGTGGAGAGACAAAGATACCCTAAAGTATAAAGCAGTGAAGTGATTCTCTCAGCCACTCAGGACAAGACTCCAGTTACTGCCCCTCTGCTTTTCATTGTTCTGTAGACAGTGAGCTCCTCTTGAGAGCTGGACTCACTGCTAATGCAGCTTTACTGTCCAAGGTGAGTGGCAGGACTGGGTGAATGCTTTATGTCTAAAATCACAGAGTCTGGGCTGGGCACGGTGACTCATGCCTGTAACCCCAGCACTTTGGAAGGCCGAGGTGGGCAGATTGCTTGAGGCTAGGAGTTCGAGACCAGCCTGGCCAACATGGTGAAACCTCATCTCTACTAAAAATACAAAAATTAGCTGGCATTATGGCCCATGCCTGTAATCCCAGCTACTTGGGAGGTGGAGGCAGGAGAATCGCTTGAACCCAGGAGGTGGATGTTTCAGTGAGCCACTGAGATTGCGCCATTGCACTCCAGCCTGGGTGACAGGGGGAAACTCTGTCTCGAAAAAAATAAAATAAAATAAAAAGTAAAAAATAAAAATAAAAAAAAAATCGTAGAATGTGGAACAAAGTACTTTGAGGAAAAGAACTCATTAAGCCAAATTAGCTTGCCAATTAGTTAAAGCATCCCTAATGTCTAGATCGGGTTTCCTTTATTTGAGTGTTTCAGAGCCATTTTTCATGAACAACTAAATTTACTATTGTTAAAAGAAAAACTTCGGACAAATTAAATTTAACAGAGTGTGTTTTTTCGTTTGTTTGTTTTGTTTTGTGTGTGTGTGTGTTTTTTTTTTTTTTTTTTTTTTTTTTTTTGGTTGGGGGGGGAACGGGGATGGAGTCTCACTCAGCCTCCGGGTAGCTGCAACTATAGACACGTGCTATCACGCCCGGATAATTTTTGTATTTTAAGTAGAGACGGGGTTTCCCCATGTTGGCCAGGCTGGTCTCAAACTCCTGACCTCAGGTGATCCACCCACCTGGGCCTCCCAAAGTGCTAGGATTACAGGCATGAGCGACTGAGCCTGGCATAACAGAGTTTTATTGAGCAAAGAACGATCCTGAATCAGGCAGCACCCCTCCCCACTCCATCAACACTGCCTCAACAAGAATAGGTTTAGAGGAACTCCTGGGGCTGCCACATGGTCAGATAACATTTATGGACAGAAAAAGGAAAGTGCCATACAGAAAAGAGAAGTGAGGTACAGAAACAGGGGCATTGGTTACAGCTTTGCTTTTGGCTTTCTGAACAGGATTTAAACTGTTGGCTGCCTGTGATTGACTAAAACTGATCTGCTGTGATTTACAAGTCTGCTTGGACATCCAGTTAGGTTAAGATTCACTATGTAAGGAGAAACCTTTAGGCTGAACGTAAAATATATAAGGAAGTTAAAACTCTGCTGCTGATCAGAAGTGAGATTGTACCTGTGAGTAGCCACTACACTGCAGCCTAGGCAACATAGTGAGACCCATCTCTGTTTATTTAAAAATGCAAGGAGTCGGCTTTAGGCTAAAGGTAATTTAACACTATGTTACATAAATTAAAATTACGGCCATTATGCATAGAAACACTGAAGCCAAGAATGTGACTTCAAAAACTCAGAAGTGAATTCTTAGCTTAATTAATGTGGCCTCTTTTATTCAATTAAACTCCTCAAGGGCAGGGATACATTCTGTATCATCTCTAACTCTCTCAGAATGAAGCCCAAAACAAAGCAGATACTCAACAAAACCTTATTTAATGTAATCAAGTAGATTGAGATAGAATCCCCTGTGACACACCAGAAGGACTGACCTTGGAAAATTCTAGAAATAGACATTTAGAAACAAACCAAAATGGGTGCTTTTCCTGTCTGTTCTACTTTCAGGCATATCTCTTGTGAGTTTGTGCCTCATAGGAAAATGTGAGGAAACAGGAAAAAGAGAAACAGTTCCATTTCTGAAAAGATAAGAATAAAGTCTGATAAAGACAAAAGACATTTGGGCTCAGTGGAGTTAAAACAAACTCAGACCGCTCAGCCCCGTTTGAAGTTGAGGAGAAAAGAACGACCCATCAGTCCATTGTGGAGCACAAAGCAGCTTAATCAGCATTTCATCATGGGTAGCACAGGCAAGGCCTACGGGCGCTGTGCAAAAAGCCCTGCCTATTTTTACCTAGAGGGCATTTCTACCTGAAAATATCTGTGTGTTGCGTGTGCGTGTGAGGATGGGGAGTGACTTTCTTATTGCTCCCAGTAATGGAATTAATTCCTAAGAACATTCTTTTTTTTTTTTTTTTTTTTTTTTTTTTTTTTTTTTTTTTTTTTTTTTTTGAGACGGAGTCTCGCTCTGTCGCCCAGGCTGGAGTGCAGTGGCCGGATCTCAGCTCACTGCAAGCTCCGCCTCCCGGGTTCACGCCATTCTCCTGCCTCCGCCTCCCGAGTAGCTGGGACTACAGGCGCCCGTCACCTCGCCCGGCTAGTTTTTTGTATTTTTTTTTTAGTAGAGACGGGGTTTCACCGTATTAGCCAGGATGGTCTCGATCTCCTGACCTCGTGATCCGCCCGTCTCGGCCTCCCAAAGTGCTGGGATTACAGGCTTGAGCCACCGCGCCCGGCCCCTAAGAACATTCTTGAACGACTGGTTCACTTTGGTTTGTCATTAATTCAAGTTTACCTCTTTGTTATAATTCCAAGCACCTCACAGAGTCCTAAGCACCTCTGAGAAGTTTAATAAATGCTTGTTGAATTGGAGGAAGGGGTAGAAATCACTAGCATAATATGAAATAAATACCATGTCCACTAGGGCGAGGGCTTTTCTAACTGTGCAAGCCCACCTGTCTGAGCACAGAAATATTTACATTAAAAAGTGTTCAAACTCCAAGCCCTTCTGTCCTGCTGAACATGTACCCAGCAGACCCAAATATATTCTAACTGATACTGGACTCTTCCCAGGATTTTTCCAGGAAGGCTGGATCATACCTTGCCAACTGCCAGCAGCTGCTTCAGTCAGAACAGAGGGAGGAAAACTTGGTTCTGCTGCGCCACGGGGGGTGTCCCTGTATGCATCACGCTGTACCATGCACCTGGGGGATTTCACTGGCTTAGAAAAACCAACGCAGAAAAGGAGGCCCGAGCTTCCATGCACACCTTTTCCTTCCCTTTTTAGCTCATTTCTACGTGAAGGAATTCAGTTTGGTTTTGGATCTTTTTTTTTTTTTTCCAGAAGGAGTCTCATTCTGTCACCCAGGCTAGAGTGCAGTGGCTCAATCTCGGCTCACTACAACCTCTGCTTCCCAGGTTCAAGCCATTCTCCTGCCTCAGGCTCCCCAGTAGCTGGGATTACAGGCATGTGCCACCACGCCTGGCTAATTTTTTGTATTTTAGTAGAGATGGGGTTTCACCATGTTGGCTAGAATGGTCTCTATCTCCTGACCTCGTGACCTGCCCGCCTCGGCCTCCCAAAATGCTGAGATTAAAGGAGTGAGCCACCGCGCCCAGCCTCAGTTTCTGTTTTTAATAGAGCTGAGCCCAATTTAGAATTACAGCACATACCACTCTTGTATCTATACCAGTTGTGTCTTCTGACATCCAAACCACATCACCCATCCTGTTCCTCCCTCCTTCCCTTTGGAGTATCCCCCCTCCTTTGAAGACCCCCAATAAGCATCTTGGCAATGGAAGGCAATAGAAACGAAAGAGGATCCTTAGCACACAAGCTCCTGTTAAAGAAACACAGAAAACTGAGAGCAGTTTAGCATGTGACCCATGTAAGGACTTTATTTGTTAATAACTCAAGCAGGGAAGAATGCAGATACATACAGTCTTTGTTCCTGTATATCACCAGGTAATTGCCCCAGGTTTCAGTCTTTACCAAAAGTCGTCATCCTGTCCAATTTATTTTCTAAAAGAACATAAAATTAGCTCTTTTTTTTTGAGACAGAGTTTTGGTCTTGTTGCCCAGGCTGGAGTACAGTGGCACCATCTCGGTTCGCTGCAATCTCCGCTCCTGGGTTCAAGCGATTCTCCTGCCTCAGCCTCCTGGGTAGCCAGGATTACAGGCGCCCGCCACCATGCCCTGCTAATATTTTGTATTTTTAGTAGAGACAGGGTTTCACCATGTTGATCAGGCTGGTGTTGAACTCCTGACCTCAGGTGATCCACCCGCCTCGGCCTCCCAAAGTACTGGAATTACAGGCGTGAGTCACTGCACCCAGCCTCTAAAATTAATTATTTTACCTTTCCCCCAGGTTATCAGAAAGAATAAAAGTCCAAAGCTAGGTGATGATGTTTCAGTCTTCTATGTATCCCTTCTACTCTGCATTCAGGCTGGAATCCTGTTAGAAGAATGTGAGTAATGAGGCTACGTTTCCTATTGACCCAGCTGTTTATAAACAAAGCTCTTCCTTCTAGGAAAGGCAGTGACATTTAAATTGGTGCAAATTATCAGCCTCGACTCATCTGAATTTCTCTCATCTGAATTTCATCTGAGCACTGTGCTACTCATTCAGGAAATGGGAACCACAAGAAGTTTCCCTTTTTTTCAAATTGCCTCCAGATGTGGCATACAGAGGAATCTTTATTAAAATATCACACAGTAGCCAGGGCTCCATAATTTCTTCTGTCACCTTGGTCAGAAGATGAATAACAAACCACTGATTGTAGAAAAAAACTCTGGGTGTTGTCTGCAAAGGCCTCACCCAGCTCCAGCCACCTTATCTCAACTTGTCTTTTTTCCATAGTGCCTTATTACACTATATAATTTACTTATTTATTATATTGGTTGTTAATTGCCTGTCTCATCTGCTAGAATGCAAACTCCCCAAAGGCAGGGATCTTGTTTTGTTCACTAATATACCTCAAGGGCCTAGAACAGTGCCTCGCACACTTCGCTTGCTCAAATAAGTGTTTATTGAGTGAATTAATTAAAAAGCCAATCTCATTAGAGCAAGATCTCTAGTCCTGACCTCAAAATTGACACGAATGCCACATGTCCTATTCTATATAGGCCCCTAGGTCTCATAGGAGCTCATAGTGTCATAGGATAATCCCAATATTATTTCCAAATATCCTTCACTTTCTCTCACCCCCCATCCTGCTTCTCTTCCCAAAGCACCTATTTTTATCAATGATAACACAATGTGTTAGTCCTTACACTAAAATTCTTGTTCTTTCTGTTCCTTTTACCTCTTTTTTAATCCCCCAGGTCACTAATTTATCAAATTCCTGAAGATGATTCCTTTCAAATATCTCCAATTTGTCCCTTCCTCTCTATTCTCATTGCCCTTGTCTACACAATTATCACCTCAAATAGACTCTTAATTGGCCTCCTGACTCCTAGTCTCTCCCTCCTACAGGTTCTTTTGCATATCATAAGCATTGTTTTGATCACAGCTGTTCTCTTCCAAAGCCGTCTGTGATCTGGCCCACCTAGCAAACCCTACCTCCCTGCGTGGTCAAATGGTCAGGAGTTAAGTCTTGAAAAAACAGAAAGTGTTGCTTAGGCAAATGAGTTCCTGTGTGTAGGGTGAAGAAAAGGGGCCAGAGACAAGACCATAACTACCAGGCAAAAGCATTATTTGAACTCCGTCCTGGGAGACATGAAGGACAAACTGTTGGAAGAGGTCTAGATCAAGAGAACAACGGATGAAAAGGGTGATTTAGGAAGCATAATCTGGTGAATGGGTTAGAGATTCCATTTGAGGGAAGACTGACTGGAGGCAGAATTCATAGATGAATCATCAAAAATCAAAGATATTTGATTATTAATTCAGCAGTTACCTACTGAGTGCCCATGATATCTCAGGCAGTGTTCAAGGTCCTGGGGATACAGCAGGGAACAGTAATTTCTTGGGAGTCCGGGAAGAGATAGAGACAGCACTGAAGAAGCTACCCATAGCCCTCTCTCCTTGTGCTCGCCTGCTACTTTTCCTGGTCCCAGACAATCTCTCAGATTTAAAATAAGCTGCTAGCCAGGCTAGTCATCACCACACCAATTCTCTTGCTCAAAGATGTTGCTCTTGAAGAACCGGACCACAGGTTAGCTAGGAAAAATGAAGGAAATGTTTCCTCTCAGTCAAGAGTCAACAAACTTTTTCTATAAATGGCCAAATAGTAAACATTTTAGGCTTGTGTATCCTACAGTCTTGGTCACAACTACTCAACTCTGTCGTTGTAGCACAAAAGTAGCTACAGACAAGTAACAAGAGAACATGAGTGTGTTCCAATAAAAGTTTATTTATAAAAATAGGTAGAAGGGGCTGGGCATGGTGGCTCACACCTGTAATCCTAGCACTTTGGGAGGCCGAGGTGGGCAGATCACGAGGTCAGGAGTTCGAGACCAGCCTGACCAACATGGTGAAACCCTGTCTCTACTAAAAATACAAAAATTAGCCAGGCGTGGTGGCGTGCGCCTATAATCCCAGCTACTCAGGAGGCTGAGGCAGGAGAATCACTTGACCACGGAAGGTGGAGGTTGCAGTGAGCTGAGATCACACCACTGCCCTCCAGCCTGGGTGACAGAGTCAGACTCCGTCTCAAAAAAAAAAAATAGGTAGAGGGCAGTTCACTGACCTCTGCCCTAAGATACCATATTTTTAAATTGAATGCTCAGTTATAATTAAGAGAGGCAGCATTCGGTAGGACATAAAAAGAATCAGTTTGGGAGCCCAGAAAGCTGGAATAGAATCCTAACTTTACAACACACTATGTGGCATTAAGAAACTAAACCTGTATCTTAATGACTAAAATGAGAAATAGCATAGCAAAGTGGCCTACACAGTCAGAGAGCCTGGGTTCAAATTCCAGCTCTGCCACTTTCTACCTTTGTAATACTGGGGTTCAGAAAACAATGCTCCAAAATGAAGGCCTCAGCAGCAGCTTCAGAAGCAAAAGGTTTTTTCTGACCACCTTCTCCCGTTCTCCTGTCTCTTAGTCCCATTCTCCCCCTAGGCCAGCCATAGAAACCAGAATCCCTTCTCCCCAAGGTGGGTCATACAAACCAAAACAGCTTTTCCCCAAAACTAGCCATAAAACCTAAAAAGATTTTATGTAAAAACTGGCCGTAAAGAAATTATCTGACCTACTTTGTTTGATTGTAGGTCATAAGACCCCCATTCCAGGGAGGGCCCTACCCACACCCAGAAGGAAGGAATACGTGCTCAGAGGGGCCGAGAAGAATCTCGACAGACAGGCCTCGCTGGGTTTCCCTATGCATTTTATTAGCATAAGATCATACACTTAATTTTTTTCTTTATCTGTTTGTTTATTTTTTGAGACAGGGTCTCACTCTGTGGCCCAGGCTGGAGTGCAGTGGTGTAATTTCAGCTCACTGCAGCCTCGACCTCCTGGGCTCGGGTGATCTTCCCCACTCCACCTCCCAAGTAGGTGGGACTACAGGCATGCACCATCATCCCCAGCTAAATTTTTTTGTATTTGTAGAGATGGGGTTTCTCCATGTTGCCCAGGCTGGTCTCAAACTCCTAAGCTCAAGCAATCCACCTGCCTCAGCCTCCCAAACTGTTGAGACTTACAGATGTGTGCCATCATGCACAGCTTGTCCGATCATATTAGATATTTCTACACAGCTATCCATACTTCGTTGAGCCTAAGCATAAAAATGGACAATTTCGTCTGTATCTTGTCTTCAGTCTTTCTGTTTGTTTTTGTTTGTCTGTTTTTAAGACAGGGTCTTGCTCTGTTGCCTAGGCTGGAGTGCTGTGGTGGTCATAGCTCACTATAGCCTCAAACTCCTGAGTTCAAATGACCCTCCCCCTTCAGTCCCCCATGTAGCTGGGGCCACAGGTGCACACCACCATGCCAGGCTAATTTTTCTTCTTTTTAATGAAGGCAAGGTCTTACCATGTTGCCCAGGCTGGTCTCAAACTCCTTGGCCTCAAATGATTCTCCCACCTCAGCCTCCCAAAATGCTAGAATTGCAGGCATGAGCCACACAGTACCTGGCTGGATCTTCATCCTGAAGGCTCCCATGTAAACACATTAAATAAATTTGTATGTCTTTTCTCCAATTAATCAATCTGCCTCATGTCAGTGATTTTTCAGTGAACCCTTAAGGGGCTAAAGGCCATGTCCCCCACTGTGGTCTTGGGTGGGCTTCTTAGTCTCTCTGAGCTCCTCTACTGTTTTTCATGGGCATAAAAAATATCAGCTTCCTCACTGAGAGGATTAAATGAGATTGTGTGTATCAAGTGCCTGGCACAAGGTAAGCACTCTATCACTGTTATCTATCATCAGTATTATATTACCATGAAATTTCCCAAGGAGTGGTTATTGAGACAATATGTGAAAGTATTCATTTTGTTATTTCAGATATTAAAAACGGAGAAGACTTGCTCTGTTTTTACACTCCTGTACTTCCTAAATATTTTTCATACAACCACAGGAAGCTGAAAAGTCACCTTGTAAGCCAGCCACTGCTTTTTCAGATGATTGCCTTTAAATGGCTTTCAAATTCTGAAGATTATCATGCATAATGTATAATGCTTATGTCAGGATTAAATTTTTTCCATTGATTTTCTTCCTGCCTCCATCAAGGATTTTGTTGGACAGGACTTTGTCTCAGGAGGAGGCTGCTTTTGCTTCTCCAAATTGTGAGTACAAAGAGTTTCTTTTAGGGTTACTGTGCTTAAATCAATTAAGGTGATTTTTTTTTTGTCTCCAATTACAGACAAGTTAAAATTCTCCAGTACACCCTAGACTTCCCAAGCATCGCAATCAGTCCAACCGCTCTAGGCGGAAACTGAGGACTGGGTTATAGGTAGTTCCTTTTAGCATACCCTGTCCTCCCAGGGAATTGGTGCCAGGTCTCAGGAAAGAAAGCAGGTTCATGACCCTTAGGAAATGCTTCTGTTCTAAGGCACTGTGACCAGTTTAATTTGAATACATACATAACCTTTCAAAGTATATATATATATATGTTGTTGTTGTCTTGCACATATCAAGAATAATATTGCTCCAAAGTACCCTAAAGCAAAGGTGGTCTTCTTTGAGTGAGAATCTCTAGGACTGTCTTTGATGTCTGTTGTACTTTATTTATTTATTTATTTATTTATTTATTTATTTGAGACGGAGTCTCGCTCTGTCGCCCAGGCTGGAGTGCAGTGGCCGGATCTCAGCTCACTGCAAGCTCCGCCTCCCGGGTTTACGCCATTCTCCTGCCTCAGCCTCCCGAGTAGCTGGGACTACAGGCGCCCGCCACCTCGCCCGGCTAGATTTTTGTATTTTTCAGTAGAGACGGGGTTTCACCGTGTTAGTCAGGATGGTCTCGATGTCCTGACCTCGTGATCCGCCCGTCTCGGCCTCCCAAAGTGCTGGGATTACAGGCTTGAGCCACCGCACCCGGCGTACTTTATTTATTAAAATGTGTCGCAGAAATCTTCATGGCTATTTACGTAGTGATCTTTTGAGCTGTGGGCATAGACTGTTTCCTCTGGTCAGGTCATCATTAGCACAGCGTCCTTCTCATTGCCAGCTCAGAGAGTAGCAGGCTGCATTACAGGTTGTCTCCTTCTACCAGACGATCGGAGCCCCTGTATAAGTTGTGCTCTTTGATAGTTACGCTCTTAATCAGCCGCAGGGGCAAAGGCAGTAAACAGTAATTAATATGCAAATTTGCAAGTAACCTGCCTCTCTGTGCTGAGGCTTCTTTGTTTGTTTGTACAGTCTTGGACAAACTGCGGTTTGTCTTATTCGTAATTAGCAGGATAAATATAAAATTATGACATTAATTGTTAGCTAGCTTTTTAAAAATGGTAGTATACCCCTGCTGTGCCTGAGATGCTGCAGCTCAGTAGGGGGTTCCTTCAAAAATGAATTTTAAAATGCCCAAATACCCATTTTAATTAAAAGGCAAACACTGAAATGAGTTTGGCACTTCAGAAATCATAGTTACCGGGCAACAAATCATCGATGCATATATTAACAATTAGTATTTCTACGTGAGTTGACCTTATCTCAGTGCAAAAAGAGAGGATCACTCTTTCTAATAATAATAACGAAGAGTAATATTTATTAAGTGCTCTGCACCAGTTACTGTGCTAAGTAAGCACTTTTCTTGCATTATTTCAGTGAATCTTCACAACCGCTAAGCTAGGTGGTGCTATTAATATCCACATACAGATGTGGAAGTTGAAGTTTTAGATAGGTTTTCTAAAGATAAGCTTTTCTGGTTCTATTCTCTAATTGTGGTATCCTCATGACTACCTACAGCTCCCATTTCTTTTCTAGTTCTCACTTCTCTGAGAAGTCTACCATTTAGCTATTTTCAGCTAATTCTTCATCAGCAAGCTGATGATGACCCAAACCATATCTCTAGCTCTGACCTGTCTCTTCAATTCTAGTCCACAAAAGATGGTCACTTCTGCTACTGACTAAAGCCCAGATTTCGTAGCCTGACATTGAAGACTGTCCACAGTCTGGCCCAGCTACTTTCTAACCTGTATTTCCCATTTTACCCTTTCATTATTCACTTCAGCTCCCAAGGCACCATATTTGTCCCTGTGGGTGAGGTGAGGTGCCAAAAAGGGGCAAGCGAAGTTTTAAAAAGCACTTATTGTCAAGGAGTTTGGTGGTGGGGGCTAAGGGGGGAGAATTTGAAGGAAGCAAAGATCAAATTCCAAGCTACAGACTCTTGATTGCCCTGAAGGTAGAAAAGTAGAAATAGGAAACCAAGGCCTCTCTCTTGGTAACACAGCCCATTGCATTAAATATCGCACAATGCCCACAAAACGCTTGATAAGGGTTTTCTTCCAACCCGGTCTATATATCCCTAGAAGCAATTTCTTTCCTTCCAAGTCCTAGCTTGATGCTGCCTCACCCAGAAAGCCTTCCCCTGCTTCTCCAGAGCAGACTCAGGCATCCTTCTGCTCCACTAGTACCCTACAGCCTTCCTTTGCCAAGTTCAGGATGTTATCACACCTTGGTGTAACAATGTGTTTGTCGGGACTGTCTCCCTGCTAGACAACAGTGAGCACTCTGAGGTTAGAAAGAGGGCCATTTCCCTTTGTGTCTCATGCCTAGCATAGGGCCTGGCACCCAGTTGGCACTCAGGAACTGCTGCTTTTTGCAAGCAGCCAGTGTCAGACCTGCTAACAAAGTTAAAATGCACCTTCAGAGAGGAAATTAACAATGCAAAGCAGAGGACAGTGAAAAGAAACCTGGGGGAGTAGCTGAGTAAAATCAACTCCTAGACTGGCCTTGAGCAAGTGATTTCTAAAAAACTTAGCTAACTGGTGAGGGCTAGGAATTAGAGTGGTTGCAAGATGAAGTGAAATGACTTCAGAAACCATTCCACTGCAGGACTCTGAAACAAAAATCCCCGGGCACTCCTCTGGATGCCTAGTCGTTAAATCTGGCCACTTTGGACAGGTTTTTTGGGGAGAGAAGGAGGTGTATAATTTACTCTGGTCGTTTAGGAGACAATGAAATAATGGCTGCACTAGAAAGCAAGTTCCCCACTGCTGCCTTAGTAGTCATTAGAAATCTGTGGGACCTTAACTTCAATGCATGCTCAAATGGATACATACCATCAACCTGAGAGCTGGGAGGTTTCTTTCTGGTATTGTCTGTGGCTCCAAATAGTTTGGTCGAGGCGGGAGGCAAGAGGAAGAAGTATGGGGAGATGCAAAGCATCTCCACGTTTTCTTTCTTTTTTTTTTTTTTTTTTTTTTTTCTGAGATGGAGTCTCGCTCTGTCCCAGACTGGAGTGCAGTGGTGCAATCTCAGTTAACTGCAACCTCTGCCTCCTGGGTTCAAGCTATTCTCCTGCCTCAGCATCCCAAGTAGCTGGGATTACAAGCGTGCGCCACCACGCCTGGCTAATTTTTGTATTTTTAGTAGAGATGGGGTTTTACCACACTGGCCAGGCTGGTCTTGAACTCCTGACCTCGTGATCCACCTGCCTCGGCATCCCAAAGTGCTGGGATTACAGGCGTGAGCCACCTCGCCCTGCCTTTTTGTGTGTTTGTTTCTGTCTTTGTGTGTTGTTGTTGTTGTTGTTTTAAGACAGAGTCTGTCTCTGTCACCCAGGCTGGAATGCAATGGTGTGATCTCCACTCACTGCAACCTCTACCTCCTGGGTTCAAGAGATTCTCATTCCTCAGCCTCCTAAGTAGCATGCCACCACACCCAGCTAATTTTTGTATTATTAATAGAGATAGGGTTTCACCATGATGGCCAGGCTGATCTCAAACTCCTAACCTCAGGTGATCTGCCTGCCTCAGCCTCCCAAAGTGCTGGGATTACAGGCGTACGCCACCACACCCGGCCGCATCTCCATGCTTTCCATATGCCATCAACCTCCCCACCCCGCCCATAAGACCCTCCCCGATTAGCCACAGAAGATTGCCACTGCATCAGTTATCAGTTATCAAAGGGTAGGAGATTGTCCCAAAGCACACACTTTGGGGCTATAGCTTGAAAGAGTCCTGGGCCATTCTCCTAGGACTCAGCCCTCCTCCCTAGTGCTGACCTAGCCACTTTGTTCTCTAGTTTTCCAAGCTTCTACCTCAGCTCTTTCTAGAACCTTTGCACAGAGTGCAAGGCACAGTGCAGTGGGGACTGAGGAGGAGAAGCCAGAGGGTGTTTGGGAGCAAGCATCTATTGATTCAATTTCTGCCACCTCCAGCAGCTACAGTCTGAATTCTCATTCTTCTGCCCTGTCCTCATACTCTTCATCCAGAGCAGGTCTCCTTTTATTCTTTTTATTTTTCGGTGTTCCACAAAAAGTTTATTTTTAAAAAGGAGAGTTCTTCTGTTTAAAAAGAGAGAAGGAAGAAAAACAAAAACAAAAACTATGACTCTAACATCACTCATGAATCAGGCAATCAGGCCAGGCGCCGTGGCTCACGCCTATAATCCCAACGCTTTGGGAGGCCAAGGCAGATGGATCACTTGAGGTCAGGAGTTTGAGACCAGCATGGGCAACATGGTGAAACCCCATCTCTACAAATATAAAAATTTGCCAGGTGTGGTGGCGTATGACCGCAGTCTCAGCTACTCAGGAGGTTGAGGCACGAGAATTGCTTGAACCCAAAAGGTGGAGGTTCCAATGAGCTGAGATCACATCAGTGCACTCAAGCCTGGGCAACAGAGCAAGACTCTGTCTCTAAATAAATGAATATAAAAAATAAAATAATAAAATTAAAATATATATTAAAAAATCAGACAATCACGTGTAGTAGATAAGAGGAGGGATTGAAGGCCAAATAGCCAGCCAGGGCTAGATCCTGGTTTAGTCATTTACTTGCTGCATAGTTTTATGCAAGTTACTTCATTTTTAGTACCTGTTCCTTAGTTTATGTATTGAAAAATGTGGCTAATGATCGTGCCTCCCTCACCGGGTTGCTGTGAAACTTTTACTGTCACTAGAACCTGTCCTCCACAAGGGCAAGGATTTTTTTTTTTTTTTTTTTTCTGTTTTGTTCATTTCTGTATCCCAAGCACCTAGAACAGTCTCTGGCACATAGAAAGTACTCAATAAATCATTGTCGAATGGCCTGAATGAACACATTTTGCAACTCTCATTCCTTGTAGCTTTGGAGGTCACGAAATAATATTACTTCCTTTGCTTCTGCTCCTATCAATTGGTCCCTGATCCTCTGTGTCCTGCAGCCTGTAAAAGTGATGCTTCAATAAAAAAACGTGACCTGGGAGAAAAGGCTCTGCATGAGAAGGATGAGACACGTTCTGGGACGAGCTTGTCTCTGCTTTATCTGTGGCCTCAGTTTCCCCTCACTATAAAATTCTAGGATTGGGCCGGACTCAGCGGCTCACCCCTGTAGTCCCAGATTTTGGAAGGCCATGACAGGCGGATCACCTGAAGTCAGGAGTTCGAGACCAGCCTGGCCAACATGGTGAAACCCGTCTCTACTAAAAATATAAAAATTAGCCAGGTGTGGTGGTGGGCACCTGTAATCCAAAATACTCTGGAGGCTGAGGCAGGAGAATCACTTGAACCTGAGAAGTGGAGGTTGCAGTGAGCTGAACTTGTGCCATTTCACTCCGGCCTAGGCGACAGAGCAAGACTCCGTCTCAAAAAATAAATAAATAAATAAATAATAAAATTCTAGGGTTGGAAGCAGAAGATGCAAGTATATAACTCAGCTAGGTGACTGACCATAAAAGATTCCTGATCATAGGCTGGAAGTGAAACTACATGGGTAGGCCGGGCGCAGTGGCTCACACCTGTAATTCCAGCACTTTGGAAGGCCAAGGAAGGCGGATCACTTGAGGTCATGAGTTTGAGACCAGACTGACCAACATGGTAAAACCCCGTTTCTACAAAAAAATTAAAAAAAAAAAAATAGCCGGGAGTGGAGACGGGCGCCCCTGTAGTCTCAGCTACTCGGGAGTCTGAGGCAGGAGAATCATTTGAACCCTAGAGGCAGAGGTTTCAGTGAGCTGAGACTGCACCACTGCATTCCAGTCTGGGTGAAAGAGTGAGACTGTCTCCAAAAAGAAAAGAAAAAAAAAGGAAGAAAAGAAAAAGAAACTAGATGGCTAATTTGGTAAAAATAGGTAGGCTCACAGAGTCATGGTCCCAGAAAATAATCATAAACATTTCCCAAAAAGCCATAAAAAATTATTTGAAAATCTGAAATTCTTTTCTCAAATCACAGTATGCTGCTTCTCCATTACAACTGATTAAATGTTTTCTTATACTTGTCACTCAAAATTCCAGGAAGGAAAGGGGTACTGACCTGAAGATTTAAGAGCTCTTTTAAAGAAAGCCTCCCTTGCCTCTCTGAGAAGCTATTAAACCTGTGGATTCCATGTGGGCACAGAGTGAGGATGCCCATGAGCGCTGCCTTCACCTAGGAAAGAAGCTCGTCAATGCAACCACACACTCAAGATTCATTACCGTTAGTTCAGGTGAAATTACATGTATTAGTAATTTCAGATTAGATTGTTTACATAATAACAATTACTATTGAAATATGCCTGTGCAGTTGACACCCATGAATAATGGAGAAGCACACACCATACTTGGTACACGTGATAGCCTTTTATCCAGGCATTCATGAAAAGACTGAGGAGTGGTACAAATTATTATTGGTAGCAGGGCAATCACTAGTGCCTCATTGGACAATTGCATGTTAGCGAAACCCAGCAAAGAAGCCAGTCTCCATTCTCCCCTTGCAATAAGCTGTACCTGACATTTAGGAGTAATGATTTACTCCAAAACACCCTCAAATCACTTTTGAAACTTGCACAGCTCTGCTCTGGGGGATATACAATTTCCTTTTTTTGTTTTGTTTACACTAGGAACTTGGCCTTTCCTTTTAGTGATGGTACCTATGCTTAGTGGGGCTTCAGCATATTGTAGACCTTGTCATCTCTTCATAATAGAAAGCAACCTTCTTACCTGCCATAACTGGGCTTACCAATTCCACGGATGTAGGTATGTTAGCGGCCTGAGGGTTATTCCAAGAATGCAGAGAGATCTTGGCATTGAAGTCTAGTGTAACACTTCTGACCTAGGTTTCTCCCCACATTTGGAGGTTTATCAGTCCTTTTTTGTCAGATTTGTGATGTGCCCTAGCTGAAGTGGAAGCTGTCCTGTTGCTTTCTAGCCTCTCTCTCTCTTTCCATGTGCTCTGAACTCTATCTAGCATCTTTTGAGCATTCATTCTTTCATTCTTTAAGCAGTCCTTGAGCACCTACTAGGAGTCAGGCATTGTGCACAGCACTGAAAAATGCAGCCCTTCTGGTGGCCACTGTCTCTGCTACTGCTTCTTCCCTCCCTCCATCAACCTGAACATTAGTAGTCCAACCTTTACTTTATTTCTTCATTATTATTATTATGTTAATAACACATGCTCTTTGCATAACAAATAGGACCTACAGATAGAAAAAAAACATTTTTGAAATTTGAAATCATTTAATCATCACTTTTTCTCTCCAGGAAAGCAGAGATCATAATGCAAGATACAACATAAAAGGGGCAAAGAGCTCTTTATCTTGTTTAACTTTTTTTTTTTTTTTTTTTTTGAGACAGTCTCACGCCATCACCCAGGCTGGGATGTAATGGTGCAATCTCGGCTCACTGCAACCTCTGCCTCCAGGGTTCAAGCAATTCTCCTGTATTTTCACTCTGTATTCTCAGCATCTGCCATGTCACACCTCATAGTATGTGATATGCATGTGAGGTGAACAGAGTTCTCATGTTAATCTGCGATTAAATGTGACAGACAACTGGTGACACTCTGTCTCTCTTCTCCTAACCCTTTCCATGTGACACAAAACTAATACTTCTCTCTTAAGGATATGTACTTGGCACTCACTGACAAAACAAAGCACACTGTGACACAGCAAGTAAGGGCTATGGACTCCCGATTTCAGGTGGTGGCAGGGGAAGTATTTGAAACTGCAGTTCTGCTGGCCACTTGATGTGCCAACTATTTGTGCCGTGGCCAGTGCCAGAGCCTGGGACATGCTGGGGTCAATGAGAAACAGGATGTATGGACTCCACAGTGTAACATATGTGAGAAAGTCTAGAGATTAAGTTCTTTTTTTTTTTTGAGATGGAGTCTCCGTCTTACAGCCCAGGCTGGAGTGCAGTGGCGTGATCTCAGCAACCACCACCTCCCAGATTCAAGTGATTCTCCTGCCTCAGCCTCCCAAGTAGCTGGGACTACAGGCACAGACCACCATGCCCAGCTAATTTTTGTATTTTTAGTAGAGACAGGGTTTCACCATGTTGGCCAGGCTGGTCTTGAACTTTTGACCTCAAGTGATCCACCTGCCTCGGCTTCCCAAAGTGCTGGGATTACAGGCATGAGCCACCATGCCCAGCCAAGATTAAGTCCTTACATAGTGGTTTTGCCATTTATTGTAAATCTACAGCTATTTATTTTATTGATAATGTATTTATATGCATTAAATCCTTTGACAGCCATGAGAGCTATAGAACAAAATAGAAATCAATAGAGGTGAAATTTAATGAAAAATTAAGTACTAAACATCCAATTTAAGAAAGTTAATAGTGAACATGTTTCTTGGGCAAAAAGTTGGTTGATATTTGTCATTCTCCATGGGGGTCATAATGATACCATTGCCTATATGAGAATCAAAAGATTAAGTCTGCCAAGGCAGCAAAGGTATCAGTGGTTAATAGTTATTTTTAAGAATGTGCTGGCAGAAAAGTTAACCACTAAAGCTTCAAGAGGTCCATTGACATATCACTCCGAAGCTTGACTTTTTGTTTCAATCAAATGACTGTTCTTCTAGACATATTTTAACATGTTTTTCCATTTTAAGTTTCCTTGTGTACATAGAAAAAGTAAAACAAGAGATGTTACGTATTGTTTCCATTAACAGAATCACAGTTAATTACCACCAGTTTTATGTCAGCGTCATCATTTACTTTATTTGTTTATTTATTTGTTCTTGTTGTTGAGACAAAGTCTCCCTCTGTCGCGCAGGATGGAGTGCAGTGACACTAGCTCAGTTCACTGCAACCTCTGCTTCTTGGGTTTAAGTGATTCTCGTGCCTCAGCCTCCTGAGTAGCCGTGATTACAGCCATGTGTCACCACACCCAGCTAATTTTTCTATTTTTAGTGGAGACGGGGTTTCGTCATGTTGGCCAGAGTGGTCTCGGGCTCCTGACCTCGAGTGATCCACCTGCTTGGCCTCCCAAAGTGCTGGGATTACAGTCATGAACCACCACACGCAGCCTATTTATTTTAAATAGAAAATCTTTTAATGGCAATATTGGTTCGATTTTTTAAAATCTAATTCTTGGAATCGAAGTAGAGCTTTTAGATGTTTATTTTGTCACACTGATACCATTGTGAATGAGTTTGAAAATTCTATGTAAAAGTAGGAATTTGAAAATAAATTTATTTTTGTGGTGATAATAATACAAGTTTTGGTAGAGCAGAAAGTCATGATAAAAACAGTGTTCTCCAGTTGTGGAGCAGAAATATACTAAGAATTGGTATCGTTATCCTATAATTTATAGTCATATTCAAACAAGTTGTGATATACTACCAATCAATGAAGAAGTTGTAGTTGACAAAGTGAACAAATATGATTAAATACACACAGTGTTATGAGCTACAAAGCTGATGTTGAACATTCTTAATTATGCCAGCATGGCATTATGTGCTTTCTCTTTTTTCTGTTATTTGTAGAATTTTAGAAAGACTTGAGCCTTTGAAGAACTATTTTATATATTAACCTAAGTGCCTAGCAGTGACATTGAACATTTATATAAAAAAGTTTTCTGAATTTGGCCTGCATTTTATTCAAAATTATTTGGAAATATTAAGTCAAAGTATTTATTAAATAAGATGTGAAATATTTCAGGCTGTTGATGCTTTAATAAATTGCAATTATTGAAAACAAAGCTTGCAAAGGAAAAATATTGAAATGTATTCTCATAAAAGCAAGAGGAAAGTGAATAAACTAGAAAAGAGAGTTCAAACGATCCAATATTATGATTCAGAATATATCATCTTGTGGGAAATACCTTTTGATAACATTCCTGTTTTAACTGGATAAATTCTTATTCTGTACCAGAATGGGGAAATTATGAGAACGTCTTCAGTTTGGGGGCACCTACATTTGGTATAACATTCAAGAAAAGATTCGTAAATAGAGACAACTTTATTCAATGAGTTTTTGTTTATAAAATTATTTGCTGAAATATTTATTTTATTTTTCATTTTTTTAGATGAAGTCTCACTCTGTTGCCCATGCTGGCGTGCAGTGGGACAATCTCGGCTCACTGCAACCTCCACCTCCCAGGTTCAAGTGATTCTCCTGCCTCAGCCACCCAAGTAGCTAGGATTACAGGTGTGTGCCACTATGCCCGGCTAATTTTTGTATTTTTAGTAGAAATGGGGTTTCACCATGTTGGCCAGGCTGGTCTTGAACTCCTGACCTCAAGTGATCCACCCGCCTCAGCCTCCCAAAGTGCTGGGATTACAGGCATGAGCCACTGCATCCGGCTTGAAATATTTACTTTAAATAGAGACGAAAATACAGCACTTGTGAAAATATTTGTGGTGAAATATTCCATTTGAAAATTAAATATTTCATTTGTGAAAATTCAAATAAAAAATAAATTGAAAATGTTTATGTTTTTAGCAGAATTCGTTCTGAGTTATCAAGTGCCTCAGCACCTGTACAGAGTTATTTTCTCAGACAAGAACCAACTAAAGGTGATAACACTTCAAAATGTATTATAACCCTAAAATGCAACCTTTAAAGTGAGTTGAGCAATTATGTGTAAAAAATTAATTTATAGCCTGGGCAACACAGCAAAACCTTGTCTCTACAAAAAATGCAAAAAGTTAGCCTGGCGTGGTGGCATCCTGTAGTCCCAGCTACTCAGGAGGCTGAGGTGTGAGGATCACTGAGCCTGGGAGGTCAAGGCTTCAGTGACTCAAGATCATGCCACTGCACTCCAGCTTGGGAACCCTGTCTCAAAAAAGAAATTTAATTTAATAAGATCATATTCAAAAAATTTATTTATCAGAAAAATACCAGTAATATATAATATCAGTACTGTGAAATGGCCTAATACACCAGAAGTTCAAGACCAGCTTGGGCAACACAGTAAGACCGCGTCTGTATAAAGAAATAATAAGAAAAAGAAAAACATCAGAGGCATAATATTAGACAGAATACTATAAAACTGATTAAGGCACATTAATATAGCCAGAATAATTATTCTGATTATATCATTTTGAAAGACCAGATAATCAGTATAAGTGATTTTTATCTGAGTAGCTCGGACTGCAAGCATGCACTTGGCTAATTTTTAAAAATCATTTGTAGAGATGCCCGGGTGCAGTGGCTCACACCTGTAATCCCAGCACTTTGGGAGGCTGAGGTGGGTAGATCACAAGGTCAAGAGATCGAGACCATCCTGACCAACATGGTGAAACCCCGTCCCTACTAAAAATACAAAAATTAGCCGGGTGTGGTGGCATGCATCTATAGTCCCAGCTACTCTGGAGGCTGGGGCAGGAGAATCACTTGAACCTGGAAAGTGGAGGTTGCAGTGAGCCAAGATCACACACCACTGCACTCCAGCCTGGTAACAGAGTGAGACTCCACCTAAAAAAAAAAAAAAAAAAAAAAAAAAAAATATATATATATATATATATATATATATATATATATATTTGTAGAGATGAGGTCTTACTATATTGCCCAGGCTGGTCTCAAAATCCTGGACTCAAACAATCTGCCTGCCTTGGCCTCCCAAAGTGCTGGGATTGTAGATGTGAGTCACTGTGCCTGACCATTCTACTCTCTACCTTCATGAGATCCACTTTTTAGCCCCCACATGAGTGAAAACAGGTGATATTTGTCTTTCTGTGCCTGGATTACTTCACTTAACATAATGGCCTCCAGTTTCATCCATGTTGCTGCAAATGACAGAATTTCATTCTTTTTTGTGGCTGAGTAATATTTCATGGTGTATATGTACCACACTTTCTTTATCCATTCATCCATGACGGACACTTAGGTTGATTCCATATCTTGGCTATTGTGAATAGGGCTACAATAAACATGGGAGTGCAGATATCCCTTCTAGCTAGTAGAATACAGCAAAGGTGAAGGGGCATCACTTTCACGAGTATGTTACATTACATTGCAAAGATGAAGGGATTTTCCCAATGTAATTAAGGTCCTTAGTCAGTTGAGTTTAAATTAATCTAAGAGAGATTAGTTTGGGTGGGCCTGACCCAATCTGACAAGCCCTTTAAAAGGAGTCTAAAGTTCAGAGATGCTGGATTTGCAGTAGCGAACGGCCATGAATTCTATAGCTGCAAGAAAATGAATCCTGCCAACCACTACATGAAATTGAAGAGGATCTTGAGCCTCAGGTGATACTCCGGCCCCAGCTGACACTGTGATTTTAGCCTTGTGAGACTCTGAGCAGAGAAGCCAGCTAAGCAGTGCCCAGATTTCTGACCCATGGAACTGTGAGATCATAAGTGTATGCTATCTTAAGGCACTGTGTTCCTGGTAATTTGCTACAAGCAATAGAAGACTTAATAAAGAAGGCTTGAAAATTAGGGGTGAGGGCCAAATAGGAACCTACCAACCTACCAAAGATAAGATGAGCTTGATGACAATTAAAGCTAACTGGAAATGTACAGCTGCTAAGAGCCCCAGCATGGCACTGCCACTTGATGGGGAAACAGAAATGAGAAAAGCAGTAACAGATTCCTTTTCAGATCTGAAATAAAAACCATCACTCATTTGATTATTATCTGAAGCACATCCCTAGTCATAGCTGGTTTGCTATTTAATTCAGACTTCTTTTTGCAAAACAAAGAGAAAAAACTTAATCTTAAGGTTACTGATTATCTTCCGAAGTGTGTACATGCATTAGTCAGCAACTCTGGCTCCTTTGCAATGTCTTTGAAAGATAATAGTATTTACACCCTCTGTACTGCTCCCACCCAACTCTCCAACCAGCTAGAAAATGTGAAGATCGCCGGGCGCGGTGGCTCAAGCCTGTAATCCCAGCACTTTGGGAGGCCGAGACGGGCGGATCACGAGGTCAGGAGATCGAGACCATCCTGGCTAACACGGCGAAACCCTGTCTCTACTAAAAAATACAAAAAACTAGCCGGGTGAGGTGGCGGACGCCTGTAGTCCCAGCTACTCGGGAGGCTGAGGCAGGAGAATGGCGGGAACCCGGGAGGCGGAGCTTGCAGTGAGCTGAGATCTGGCCACTGCACTCCAGCCTGGGCGACAGAGCGAGACTCCGTCTCAAAAAAATAAAAAGAAAATGTGAAGATCTTTCAAATAGTTAAAGAAAGCAGTGTGTTAGCCATGGGGTCAGTGAAAAGCATTACCCAATTACTGATTTTTCTATCATTCTGATACTCCATTTTGAAACGGAATGAAAGGGAAGGGGAAAGAATTGGGCTCCACTGATGTGTGGACGCCTTGAAAAATCTCTAGTAATTTTTAGTATTGGAGATCCTAAGTTATAGGAAATATAGGAATATATTTAAAATTTTACTTAAGGCAGGCTGTTTATGTTATGCTTTAGCTCTTAAAAGCTGTGAATAAATTTTGTCATCAGTTGAACATCACTTTAAATACATCAGGGAGCTCGGCATTTGAAGAAACTCTGCAGTAAATCAAAGTAACACAAATTAGCTTTTTGGAGTGTGTTCAATTAGGCAACCTAAAGCTTCTGTTATACTGATACGGATTTTTTAGTATCAGGATTTCTTAAAGTGGAGAACCAAACACTACTTTGGATTCATTTTCACCAAGTGCAGCTGTCCGTAGAAACCTCAGCTGATGTGGGATAGTCCCAGATGAGCCTTGCTGGAAGATAGCAGTATGAACACAGATTGATCTAGGACACCACAGAAGAGAGGCTGAGGGGCCTCTAGAAAGCTATGTCCACCAGGAGGGCTATAGACCCCGGAGGCTTCTGAATAGGATACAGGCCTACCTTCAAGCCAGGATGTTAAGGAAAGAGAGCTCAAGGTCTTATGAGACAGTATCTTGCATTTTGCAATCAGACTCTATGGGTTGAAGTTCTGGAACCTTGGCATACTACCTGTGTCCCCCAGGGAAAGCTCTTAACCACTCTGTGCCCACCTCTTATCTGTAAAATTGCAATAATAAAATCCCAGTTTTGTAGGGTTAGTGTGAAGATTAAATGCAAAACTTTGATAAAGTACCCCCTACTTAGCATGTTTTTAATCATTGCTAGCTATTACTGTCTAGCACAAGATTGTTGTAGAGGCTCCAATTACAGTTATGTACTGCATTACGATGCTTGCCTCGATGACGGATTGTGCATATACAACAGTGTTCCCACAAGATAGTACCATATTTTTACTGTAGCTTTTTCTCTGTTTAGATATGTTTAGACATACAAATACTTACTATTGTGTTACAGCTGCCTACAGTATTCAATACAGTAACATGCTGTACAGGTTTGTAGCCGAGGAGCAAAGGCTATACCACATAGCCTAGGTATGTAGTAGGCTATACCATTTAGGTCTGTGTAAGTACACTCTGTGATGTTTGCATAAAGACAAAATTTCCTAACAACACATTTCTCAGAATGCATCCCCATTATTAAGGAATGCATGACTGTATTAGAAAGACTGACTCAACCCGGGAGAAGAAAAAAAAAAAGGACTTAAGGAAATAAGTATGTCATAGGGGAAGTGTTAGCTTCTCCAGCAGCAAATGCCTTGGGCATTTTTAGTTCAATGACTGCATACCATTTCTAATCATTATCTCATTTAGAATTATAATGAAGAATGTTGGGAATAATTAACCCTGTTCTATAGTCCCAGGAGCCTGTCACTGCAGTAGGAAGGATTAGGTACCAGCTCTGCATGTCCTCAGCTGAGCAGACGCACAGGATTTCTGTCAGTCTTGGGCACACAAGCACATTCCCCAGTGATACGATGTCAGCCAGACTCTCTTTTCAGGCAGTTGTAATAAATTCCCCACCCAATGCATAGCAGCAAAAACAATGTCTTGCATTCGTCTCATGCCTTGACAACACTTTTACTGGCATAGAACAGCACCAGCTCCTAAAAACACCTAGCCCTTTAAAAAGCCTGGAAACTACAACAGCAATGAGTTGAGTGTCCCTTTAGAGCCCGATGTGGTAAATCCTCTCTCTGCTGAGCTGCCAGCTTAGAAACCCACTCCCTCCTTTGTTAGGAATTCTAGTCACAAAAACCTACAATAAAATGCTGCAGGCACATCAATAAAGGATATAATGAAATCAAATGAGTCTTGTTCCTCACATTTACATGCAAAGTATATCAAAGGATCATCCAGTGTGTTCCTGAGAGCCGCACAATGGATTCTTTGGTGTGAGGGGCGAGAAGATATATGAAGCTGAATTAGGAAGCAATTCCAATTAAAAGGGCTGTGTTTAAGGCTGCAAAGACAATGCAGCCTTTGCTAGACAGTTAGCTATTAGCAGTGTCTAGCTGCTGAGGTGGTTTTATGGTAATTGTCCTAGAGCTGTGTGGAAGGGGACGCAGCAACATGACCCCCAGTCCCAGGCTCCTGAGTCACACTGCTTTAGTTCCACTGTACTCCTGTGTGACCTTGGGGATGCTAACAGTACCTGCTAATAGGGTTGTTAGGGGAATGATAAGAGCTAAAATAGATAAATGGCTTTGGACGGTGCCAGGCACATGTTAAGCACTCTGGCTAGGTATTATCTTTGTGACCTTCTTGACTTGCCCCCACACCAGTGCTGGCACCTTGCAAGCGTGCATGGGTCAGAATCACCCAGATGACAAGGAAATGGATTCCCGGAAGCATTTCTGGGAGGCCACCTGCTATGTGGTGAAGGGAAAGTTGTCCTTGGGCCCAAAGGCCCGATTTAAACAAACAGAAGTTCCGGGGTGAAAGCGCCCCGCCCTGAACTTCCCAGCAGCCGCTCAATGCTGAGTTCACTTTTTGTTTCTCCTGATGTCAGTGACAAAGTGAAAGTTGAGTCCAGGTTTCTGTCCTACAGAAATGGAGTTCCTTTTGTCAATTTTGGATGCCTGGGACACATATCACTTGAATGAGCTCTTCTGTTTCCTCCACGCTTCTCACGTTGTGTTGCTTGAGAATCAGAGTTGGTAGACTGCACCTCAGAGAGAAGTTCTTCCCTGTGGCAGGTGGCCTGCAATTTTCCTCCGGAGTCTTCGTTCATCTTTTTTGTTTTTGAGACAGAGTCTTGCGCTCTTGCTCTGTCTCCCAGGCTGAAGTGCAGTGGTGCGATCTTGGCTCACTGCAAACTCTGCCTTCCGGGTTCAAGCAATTCTCCTGCCTCAGCCTCCCAAGTAGCTGGGATTACAGGCGTGCGCCACCACACCCAGCTAATTTTTGTATTTTTATTAGAGACAGGGTTTCACCATGTTGGCAGGGCTGGTCTCAAACTCCTGACCTCAGGTGATCCACCTGCCTCCGCCTCCCAAACTGCTGGGATTACAGGCGTGAGTCACCTCGCCCGGCCATCTTCATTCATCTTAAATGAGATTCACCTTCTTGAAACTGAGAATGAGGGCTGCCTGGTGTCAGCCCAGATCTGTAGCTGAGACACGGCAGAGGGTCTGTCTGTGCAGAGAATCACACTTCTCAGGGAGTGAGGAGATGGGGCATTTGGCTGTTTCTCCCTCACCCAGGTCACCAAAGGGCCTCTGGAGTTTCCTGTAGCACAGGCACACTGAAAATTCTTAGCTTTGTAACTTTTGTGTCACTCTTCATTTACCTTAGTAGAAGTGTAATAATTTGCGGTGGGGAACATGGGTCGGGGGATGTTTGAACCGCAAATGGAACACGGATGAAATTATGGAATACATGAGACATTCAGAACCAAGGAAACCATGAAGGCTCTGACAGACATGAGGTGCCTGAGGACTCCCACAAGACACTGGAAACAAAAAGAAGAGCACAGTCCCACGACAATTAGTCCATCTGTAGGAAGTTGCAGTTGTCACTCTGCAAAGCATAGGCTATGTACCTGGATGCTCATTTCCAAAGTGGCTTTTATGATCGTGGAAATGTAAATGGGCCTAAATCATAGTGCCTCAGATGTGAGAAAGCCCTGAGGAATAATGACATGAAGCCGTCACTCTTGTGGTGACATCTTAAAACCAGTCATGAGGAAGGGAGAGGAATAGCAAAGGGGAGGCTACAAAAGGGGCTTTATTTCCATCTGTAATATTGGGTTTCGATAAGGAAAGGACCTTAAGCCATTATGGCCAAATGTAAGTATTTGTTAAACCTGGGTGTTAAGTCATCGGTATTGATTATGTTGCTCTCTGCACTTGGCTAAAGGCTTGAAAGTATTTTAAAGTATTTTTTAACAACCATGTAGATTTTGAAGGAAAAGCAACATAGTTTTTGGCAACATAAAAGGGGGAAGTCTTGGCTAAGAACAGCACAATTCAGAGCAAATACAATCAGTGTGCAAAGCTCCCCTCGAGGTAAGTTTCAGAATGGCCTGGAAGGTGCCATTCAACTGTTCATGTCAAAACCCTTCCCTCTGATGCAGAAAGATCTGTTTCATTTCTTTCTTTCTTTCTTTTTATTTTTTTTTCCAACAAAAGCAAGTTTGGTTTATTTGAATGGTTTCATTAAATAAGTCTACAAAGGTAACAAACTGAAGCACAAAGCATAATCTTACAAGAAGCGCAACACCCAGAGTTAGTACAAAATGTACAACTAACAGCTGCTGAGACACCCCCGAAGTTTGAATTTTTATTTTGTTAAGCAGTGTACATTGTTAAATAATGTAGGGAAAACATTTATAATTCAGAAAGTTTTTAACGTGGAAAAAGATACTCAAAGTACTATTAACACAAAAATAACTTAAACAAACATTTCAGTAGCACTAGTTCATTCCCCTAGGCTTCAGTTATTTCATCCACAGGAGGATGAAATCAACAGTAAATAAAACCAGTTCTGACTTTTGTGAATGAGTGAAAAGTTTTCAAAATTATTAAACCCAAATAACAAATGATAATGTGCTGCATTAGGTTCCCTGCTCCTCTGGTAGAAAGTACTGTTTCACTTTTAGGTGGCCCCTTTCTCAGCTACTCGGCCCCTTGTTGGTTCTATACTTACTCTCTCCACAAGAAAAATAAGCAGAGAATAAATAAGTAAATCATTTTAAAGTGGGGTTGAAGTCCCTGCCCTTTTCCTTTCTACTTTTTAAAAACCTTCAGCTCTCATTTGTGTATTTAGGGCCATAGACCAAGGAAATAAGGGAAGCAGGGCCCTTAAGGAATGAACAGGGTAGGAGAGCCTCCAGCCTCTTTCTGTGGTGGTGGTGGTGATTTCTAGAATATGCCACTGACGTGGGTAAGAAAGTTCTGTTTTAATTCAAACAAGCCGATGTTCTGGGATGGAGGGGCACTGTCCCAGAACTTCCCAGTCACTTAACACAGAGTTCACTTCTTGTTTTGCTTAATATCAGTGAAGTAGTGAAATATAATTTTAAATAATCTAACAAATATCCAACAGCAACCAAACAATGATTGGGTTACGAATTGGTTCGGCCAGAATGGTGATCAAATGAGAGGTAACTTCGAAACTCCTTTTTTCTTACAAATACAGACCGACATAATCAAGGAAAAGTGCAGAATACAAATTTAAAACTGAATTGTTTTGTTTCTTCATGTGGGAAGAAAATAAAAGACAGCAAAACAAAGAGGAAACACCAGGATGGGGGAATGGTTCAACCTGATCACGAGTTCCTCCCAGCCCTGGCTTACTTGGCAAACAGTGAGGCTGACTGCTCTTCATCATCCCATCTGAGGCCAGGCTGTAAATGCCTTCCCTGCACAAGAGAGGGAAATGAAACCTATGGACCCATAAAGTATTGATTGTGGGAAGTGTGTGTTGTTTGAGACCTTTAGTTCATTTACTTGTGATAGAAATTTCAGGGTTAAATGGCAAAATTAAGAATAACATCCTAAATCTTTTTTTTTTTTTTTTTTAAGAGATGGAGTCTCACTCTATGGCCCAGGCTGGAGTGCAATGGCATGATCTCGGGTCACTGTAACCTCTGCCTCCTGGGTTCAAGCAATTCTCCTGCCTCAGTCTCCCAAGTAGTTGGGATTACAGGCACACACCACTACACCCAGCTAATTTTTGTATTTTTAGTAGAGACGGGGTTTCACCATGTTGGCCAGGCTAGTCTCGAACTCCTGACCTCAGATGATCCACCTGCCTCAGCCTCCCAAAGCGCTGGGATTACCTGCGTGAGCCACTGCACCTGGCTAAATCGTAGTTGTTCACGAAAAAGTCCTTTGACCAGTATTTCTTTGACAAGTGAGACCATCTGGAATCAGACCTACCCTCCCCCAAATTGACCATATTAAAAGAAGATCTAGTTAAGTAAAATTTCCTCCAATGCAGAACTGCACACCAAGTCAATTTTCAGTGTCCTTTCCACAGTCATTGCCCTAACAAGAATTTCAAACTTGTAGGCTGGACGTGGTGGCTCACACCTGTAATCCTACCACTGGGGAGTCTGAGGTAGGCAGATTGCTTGAGGCCAGGAGTTCGAGACCACCCTGGGCAATATTGTGAAACCCTGTCTCCACAAAAAACACAAAAATTAGTCAGGCATGGTGATGCATGCCTGTAGTCCCAGCTACTCGGGAGGCTGAGGCAGGAGAATCGCTTGAACCCAGGAGACGACAGTTGCAGTGAGCCAAGATCGCACCATGGCACTCCAGCTTGGGTGACAGAGCACGACCCCATCTCAAAAAAAAAAAAAAAAAAAGAATTGCAAACTTTGAAAAAGAAAATTGTTGCTATTCAAACCCACAGTTGCAATTTAACCTAATTCTTAACAGACTGTGACTTGAGAAAGACAAGAGAAACTACTGGTGCCAACCCTGATGTACATGTTTTTAGACTTGATAGACTGAATATGACTCAGCCTTCTAAACATGCCCAAAGGATCCATACGAAACATTTTTGCTAGGTTTTTTTTTTATGATTATAAATAATTTGAGAGACTATATTAAAACAAACATGGAGGTTGTTAGGACACTTGGAGTTGCAAAAATCAACTCAAGTTAGTGAATATAGGGGAGGAAAATGTATTGTAAAGACACAGTGGAGTCTCACAGAACTAAAGGGCAAAAATCCATGAGACCCAGGAGGAGCAAACACCAGGGAGTCTTCTCCCTTCCTCTGTCTCATCATGGTGTCTGTCTGAGAAGTGGCTTCATTCTTTCTTGCAAGAAGGGCTTTTTATTTTTGCTACTCATTCCTCATGGTGAATTGAAAATGGTTGTCCATACCTTCCAAATTCACATTTTAAAGTACCAGTCACTCCAGTTCCTGGCTTGTGCTCTCGTTGTGTCCCTCTCTCCCTCTCTCCCTCTCTCCAAATGCATTGTCTCACCCAATTCCATATGTGCAGTTCAGGGATGCTTACTGGTCCAGCTTGAATCAGGTGTCTGTGGCCAGTGGGGTAGAGTCACACAGCTGCTGAGAAGGAAGCCAGCAGTCTCCAAGAAGAGGGATGTAGCAGACAACAGGAGGAGGATGCCTTCATTCAATTAGTATTTACTGAACACCTCTGTGCCTGGCACTCTTCTAAGTTCTGGGGAGGTAGTGATGAATAAAAAGACAGAAGCTTCTATTCCATTGGCAAGGGTCAGGGGTGTGGAATAAGCAAATAATTAATAAGCATCAATTGTATCAGATGGTTATAAATGCAGTAAACAATGGTAGTGGTGTGCTGGTATAAATGTCTAACAGCCAGTTTTCTGAGAGGGATTGGAAAATTTCTGTGGTGTAAATAGTTCTACCATGATCAATTTCAAGCTACCAATGCAATGTCATTAGATAGGGAGTTGGGAGAGTACACTAGGGCCTGACTGTAGAGTGTTTCCACCACACAGATACCATAGACATTAATAATCTCAAGAGCATAAGTAAGAGAAATATGTAGTAAAAGAACTAGGAAGTGATGAGTTTTGAGAATTTATTAACTTCGTTTTTAATATAATTAATTTAATTGGAAGTTAAATCATTCAATTCCTGATGGTGGCTGTATTTAATAACTGGCTCATACAATTCTTGAAAATTTAACTTTCTGTGATCCAGTGTGAGCCAGATCCAAGACAGCACTCCTAGTAAAGAAAGCAAAGCAGGTTGAGGGTTCACGTTCCAGTTATCTAGTGCTGTGTAACAAACCACCTCAAGACCTAGTTATTTGAAACAAGAACTGTTCTATGATATCTCACAATTTTAGGGGCCAGGTATTCCAGCAGGCTTCAGTCGGGTGGTCCTACTGAGTGGCATCAACTGGCAGATGGACCTATCTTGAGAGTCCAAAGTGGTTTTGCTCACATGTCTGATGCCTTGGTGGGAAGCACCAGAAGGTAGGGCTCAGCTGGAACTGTTGACTGGAGCACCTACACTTGGCCGCTTCAGCATGGTGGTCTCAAGTCATCAAATTCAGGACTCCTGGAGAAACTGTTCCAAGAGGCAGGAAGTGGGAGCTGCCAATCTCTTAAGGCCTCGACCTGAAAACTGGTCCAGCACCATCGCTGCTATATTCCATTGCTCAAACCACTGAACCTGCCTAGATTTAAGTGGACATAGACCTCCCTCTCAACAGGAAGAGTATTAAAGAATTTGTGGCCATCTTTAACATATCACAGATAGAGAATGGTAATGGTGAAGGAGCTGTGCTTTTTGAAATACAGTGGTTGAGGAAGACTTTTCTACTAAGGTCATTTTTTTTTTCTCCCTGAAAACTAAAGGCAATGAGAAGTGAGTCATCTGAACACATCAAGGGGTTGTGCAGTTTTTTTAAGTCCAGTTCTTGCCAGGCAATCCAGATTAAACCCTCAGACACCACTCTGTTATGCCATAAGGATATCACAACAGAAAAGTTTGAGAAGCACCAAGTAGACCAACTTCATTCCCCAGGTAAAGGAAACTGAAGCCCAAAGAACTGAAGTGCCTATTCCCAGCCACCAAGTAAGGCCATGCTAGTGTCATGCAGGACATGGCTTGAGCTTGGCTCGTCTACCCACATCTCCTACTTAAAAGTCCAGTGCTTTTTCTACACCTCCATATTTTTTCTTATTTTTGCCAAATTCTTTGTAAAGTCAGTGTTATTTCATGATTTAGCATTTAAAACTTTTCCATCTTAAACTACACATATTTTAGATCATCAATAAGAATGTAAATTCCTTGAGGAGAGAGAGCTTACTTTACACTTCTTCAAGGTTGCTATATACAATTGTATAGTTCCTGCACTGCACAAGATATTCAGCCAGGCTGGGAACGCAGTGGGATGGGAACCTGCACTTGGCCTGCCAGGCTATGTGTTGTGGGGTAGGGCTGCATTGTCTCAGGGGAATGGGCATCTTTTTCCATTGCTTACAAACGAGAGGCTGGGGGTAACTGTACCTCTCTTGTAAGTTAGACATTGTGCAATACTTTGCTAGACATGCAGAAAAGGGTTCTGGTATAGGGGAGGGAAAGTGGGGCATTCTGATTAATAGCCTGCTTGCAGATTCCTCCAAAAGTATCTCTTAAGCGCATACTCCGATTATCTATTGCTGTATAACAAATGATCTCAAACTTACATAAAACAGCCATCTTACTGTGCTCAAAGATTCTGTGGGTCAGGAATTTGGATGTTATAGCAGGGACGAATTGTCTCTGCTCCACAATGTCTGGACCCCTGCTAAAAACTCAGTTGGAGCTGGAACTATCTGGAGGCTTCTTCCCTCATATATCTGGTGTCAAGGCTAAAATGACTGAAAGGCCAGATTCTGCTGAGACTGTTGACAGGAGCACCTGCATTTGGCCCTCCATGTGATGTAGATTTCCCACAGCATGACAGCTGGTCCTATAACAGAGCGTCTCAGGAGGGAATGTCTGAAAAGCAAACCTTCCAGGAGAGCCAGGAGAAAGCTGCATGGCTTTTTCTAGATTAACCTTGGAAGTCACACCACACCACCTCCACAACATTTTAGTGGCTGCAGGTGAGTCACTGAGGCCAGCTGAGATTCAAGGGGCAGGAAATAAGACTGCATCTCAATGGGGGAGGAGAGGTCATAGTGCAGATGAGCATGTGGGATGAGAGTTATTTTTGTGGCCATCTTTGGAAAATACAACAAGGCACGTGTCTTCAATAATCTTATATCACAAAAGAGATGAAGTAGTAATTGAGGGATCGAGCCCCCAAACCGGCCCACAGTGCTCATGATAAAGAACCTCTAGGGCAGAGTTCAGATGTACTGCTCTCTGAGGCCAGTGCCTGAGTCTCCACAAGCCTCTGTCTTTCAAGTCTATGGTCAGGGAATAAGCTCAGCACAGGCAAAGTGCGCAGCAGAAAAAGGTACCAGATGCTTTTTCCTCTTCGGCTTCGTGGTTATGCCACCAAGAAACTTTGCAGACGAGCCTGATGACTGGAGGGTTTGCCTCCCTTTCAATCTGTGGGCCACCAATTAACTGCTAAAGTTGCCAGGGCTAACTCCAGAGCCAGATGTTCTTCACAGATGTGCAAAGGAAGCAGTTTCCTTATTACATCTCTTTAAGTTGTTTGATGCTATAAGATGCCTTTTTTAGTCTAATGGTGGGGGTGGGGAGTAGGGTTTGGACACCCCTGGCAAAGCAACTGTGGCCATTTCCTCTATTTCAGTGCACATAAAATAACTAGTCATGATCTTCAACCCCTTTTCTTCTTAACTAATTGGGTGGCCTTCCACAGACAGGCTATGAAAACCAAAGGGAAGTTGCAAATTGAATATGTGCATATATATGCTGTTATTGTTAAGTTCTGAAATGTATTCCGCCTACCCTGCTCCATTTCACTATTCCTCTCATTAATGTAAGACTTACCTATTCGCCATAAGAAAGCAAGTAGGAGAATAACTCACCATCTGTAATTGGAAGTACATTATGTTAACCTCTTTATGTGTATTAATCAGGTATCAACTCTCCCTGAACTTTATACCCGAAGGATTTCAGGAAAAGTAGAGTAGAGTTGCCATTTAGCTACACAATGTCACCAAATACCACATATTCAGTCTACCCCTTCCTCTCCTTTCTTCTGATCTGGGTTGTCTGCAGTTGTGCTGTCTGTGAAATGAGTTCTCACCACATCAAACCAAGGAGAAGTAGGAGGAAGTTGCACACCCACAAAATAAATATTCCTGGTGAAAACAGGATTTCTTTCCTCTACAGAGAGAGAGAGCTATCCAACTGCATATAAACAAACTCCTTTCGTTATTCAACTTAAACATAACATTTCCGCATGTGTTAGAGATGTATTTAGCTAGAGTGCTCAGTAACATCTGCTAAAATGAGAAAGTCCTCTCACCCATTCCCATTTCTCCTCCCACCCTCGCCCCCCACCTCCAAAATTACAATGTATAGTCAAGGTGACAAAGACCTAAGCCTGAAATCAGGTACATTTAGGAGAAGAAATACTTATGAAAGCACGTGGAACTACAGTCGAATATTTCTAAAGAATTAGAGCTTTTCCACATAGCATTTGTCGGGGACCCAGCCTGTGCCAAGCATTGTGCTGAGGCAATTCTACGGGACAGAGCTGACTCAGTCCACAACACAGCTCTACGGTGTGCCCGTGTGCAGGCCTTAGGGGCCATAAGAAATAAAACATGGAACTAACTAGGTTTTGTGACCCTGACACAAGAACTACTTTCCAGGAAACAATGTGGCCCCTGACTGCCATGCATGCCCACACCCTCCCTCTACACCTCCAGCCTTAGAAGATGCAAAAGGCAACAACCAGGGCTCTGGGCTCTTCTGACCAGTGAGTTCTTCCTCTGTATAAGCTGGTGAACCCACTGAACTCATCTCCATTGAATCCATTGGAAACAAACAGCCACCAGGCAGCCAGATCTGCTTGCATCTGCAACCATGTGTGATGGTTAATTTTATGTCAGCTTGGCTAGGCCATGATACCAAACACCAGTCTAGATGTTGTTGGGAAGCCATTTTTATTTTATTTTTTATTTGTTTATTTCTTTGAGACGGAGTCTCACTCTGTCACCCAGCCTCAAGTGCAGTGGCACAATCTCGGCTCACTGCAAGCTCCACCTCCCGGGTTCACGCCATTCTCCTGCCTCAGCCTCCCGAGTAGCTGGGACTACAGGCGCCCACCACCATGCCTGGCTAATTTTTTTGTATTTTTAGTAGAGTCGGGGTTTCACCATGTTAGTCTGGATGGTCTCGATCTCCTGACCTCATGATCTACCCGCCTTGGCCTCCCAAAGTTCTGTGATTACAGGTGTGAGCCACCACGCCCAGCCTGTGAAGCCATTTTTAAATATGATTAGCATGTAAATCTGTAGACCTAGTTAAGCAGATTACCCTCCATAATATGGGCCTCATCCAATCTGTTGAATGCTTTAAGAGAAAAGACTGAGGTCCCCTGAGGAAGAAGGATTCTGTTTCCAGACTAACTTCAGATTTGAGCTGCAAACATCAGTTCTTCCCTGGGTCCCCAGCCTGCCAGCCTGTGCTGCAGATTTTGGACTTGTTGGCCAATCACATGAGCCAATTCCTTAAAATCTCTCTCTCGTTCTCTCTCGATATAGATATATAGATATATAGATCTCTCTCTATATGTGTGTGTATATATTTAGAGAAAAAGATATATACACAGCAAAGATGTATGTATGTGTATATATATGTGTATATATATAAAAAGGGAGAGATATCTTTGCTATGTTGTATATCTGCATGCAAGATAGATAGATAGATAGATAGATAGATAGATAGATAGATAGAACATAGCAAAGATGTCTATAAACTTTGTACTGCTTATTTGCTGATTCAGTCATGTAGGGGGGACTGCAGTTTGCCTGCTCAATATCCACTCCTTTCTTCTTTCTTAAAATCAGAATGCTAACCTTATCTGGGGTGATAATGTTCTAGCGAAAAGACTGTATTTCCCAGGTTGCCTTATAGCCAAGAATGGCCATGTGGCTCAGCTGTGTCCAGTGACAGGTGAGTGTACACTGTTACATGGGATTGTTACTCACATAACAGATGGATTCAGTAGCTTTGCAGGTGACAGTGCAACGACTATAACCAAGGAGGATTTAACAAGGGGATTGTATTACTTAGAACAAGTAAGGAGGATACCCGGGATAGTCCCACAAAGCAGCGCCTTCCCAAACACCAGTGAAAATAGGGCTTTTATTGGACTGGTTAGCTGAGTTTTTGTATGCAGAGGTAGAGTAAAGTCAACACAGTCACCGATCATGCTTCTACACACATCACGCATATAGAAAATGGTGAATAAGCTCCTCCCTGGGCAGTGTTTTTGATATGGTAATGAGGAGGCTTCACTAAAGTTCATCTCCAACTCAGGCATCTCTAGATCCAACCAGTTTTTGTTTTTCTGGGGCTGAGCTTCTTCCTGGAACTTCTCGAAACAACAAGAACTCAAGATGCAACAGTTACAAGCAAGTACTTTTTCAGGGTACATACCCAAAAAACCGAGGACCTTGGGTTACAGGATTTGTAAGAAAGCTACTTGAACGGAAGACAGGATCTAGCACGCACTCTTTCTGTCCTTTCTCCTTCTTCAGTTTCCTGTCGAGAACGCTGATGTGGTGGCTCAGTAGCCATCCTGAGCCACAGAAACCAGATACTAAAACTGGTGGAGCAGAAAAATGCCATCTCTGGGCAGCCTACTTCCCTTCCCCCCCCCCCCCAAAAAAAAAAAAAAAAAAAAATCCTAGAGCTGCACAGTGGTGTGCATGCACCTGTAGTCCCAGTTACCCCAGAGGCTGAAGCAGGAGGGTCACTGGAGCCCGGAAGTTCAAGAACAGCCTGAACAAAAAAATGAGACTGCATCTCTAAAAACTAAACCAAAACAAACAAAAAACCCCTAAATTAGTTTCTGTAAATTACAACTGACCTTGTTCCTGATTCAGGCAATACACAAAAGCTAAAGTAATTTTCTTTCTTTTTTTTTCTTTCTAGAGATGTGTTCTTACTATATTGTCCAAGCTGGTCTGGAACTCCTGACCTCAAGTGATTCTTCCGGCTCAGCCTCCTAAGTAGCTGGAACTACAGGCTCAGGCCACCACACCCCCAGAGAAAGCTAAAGTAAGTCAAGCCAAATCCAAGTCTTGATTTTCACCCGTCCTTAAACCCAAACCAGCACGTGTGGTCTGGTCTCGCTTGCCCTACATATTATTATTATTCCCATTTTACAGAAGATAAAACTGAGGTAAAAATAAGTTAGTTAAGTAATTTGTCCAAGATCACAGTAAGTAAGTGAGCTGAGATTTCACCTCAGATCTACTCTGCTGCAGAGCCTGCATCTGAGCCACAGTGTCTCTCAAAAGTAAAGGTAAGAATAATGGGTGGAAGTTTCAGGATGCTGATTTCAGTTCAATATAGGGAAGACCCTTCTAAAGACAGGGGCTGTCTAATAATGGCATCACCTGCATTATGAGGTAGTGAATATCTTGTCACTGGAAGTATTTAATTAAAGACTAGACAGCCATCTATGAGGGATACTTGTTTATGGTCTATTTACAATCAATCCAAGTCTATAGATATACTTTGACTGAACTAATTACTCCACACTAGAAGTTTTAAAGAAGAAAGAAAAAGGGTAAATGTCCTGCTACTGGTAATTTTTTTTTTTTTTTTTTTTGAGGCAGAGTTTCCCTTTTGTTGCCCAGGCTGGAGTGCAATGGCTTGATCTTGGCTCAACCTCCGCCTCCCAGGTTCAAATGATTCCCCTGCCTTACCCTCCCAAGTAGCTGGGATTATAGGCATACACCACCACGCCCGGCTATTTTTGTATTTTTAGTAGATATGTGGTTTCTCCATGTTGGCCAGGCTGGTGTTGAACTCCTGACCTCAGGTGATCTGCCCATCTTGGCCTCCCAAAGTGCCAGGATTACAGGCATGAGCCACCGCACCTGGCCTTGCTACTGGTCACTTTCTAGTTCTTAGTTTGGGTCATGGGATTGCAGGTGTCTATTTTGTCACTGCACTTCGTCATACGTTCCACATGTCTTTTAGTATATAGTAAATATTACACAACAACCTTTTATTTTTTGAGACTGAGTTTCACTCTATCGCCCAGGTTGGAGTGCCGTGGCATGATCTCAGCTCACTGCAACCTCCGCCTCCTGGGTTCAAGCGATTCTCGTGCCTCAGCCTCCCAAGCAGCTGGGATTACAGGCATCCACCACCACACCTGGATAATTTTTGTATTTTTAGGAGAGATGGGGTGTCACCACGTTGGCCAGGCAGACCTCGAACTCCTGACCTCAGGTGATCCGCCTGTCTTGGCCTCCCAAAGTGGATTACAGGCGTGAGTCATCATGCCCGGCCACAATAACTTTCTTTTGAGCAAAGTTAAGGAGGTAAATTTGTTTGGATATTGTAAAAAGAGGAAGCTGCAGTTGGTGCTCATTCCCACACCTCTGTACCAAGGGTAGAGACTTTGTGGTCTGGGTGGATATGATGGCAGCATATCAGTTTTGACTCCTGGACCACAAGGAACTGAACTGGCCACCTGCAACTCATCTGTTTCTAGCAGAGGTGGGTCTCATGCATATGATGGGGACAGAGGCAGTGCAGCTGCATCCAGAGTGCATGTCTTTTACAGCAGCCATCCCATCCCCAACTAGGGACCGGTTTGGCACTAGGGACCAGTTTCATGGTAGACCATTTTTCCACAGCTGGGGCTGGGGGGATGGTTTTGGGATGAAATTGTTCTGCCTCAGATCACCAGGCATTGGTTAGATTCTCACAAGGAGCACGCAACCTAGATCCCTCACATGTGCAGTTCATAATAGGGTCTGCAGTCCTATGAGAATCTACTGCTGTGCGAATCTGACAGGAGGCACAGCTCAGGCAGGAATGCTCACTCATCTGCTGCTCACCTCCTGCTGGGTGGCCCAGTTCCTAACAGGCCACAGACCAGTATGGTTTTGTGGCCCAGGGGCTGGAAACCATTGTTTTATAGACTCCCTATCTTCTCTTCTCTCCTGCCATGGCATCCTCTTCTGTCCTATTAAACCTGACATATTAAACCTGAAAAAGTCATTTCTTTTTCTCTGGAATCAGGAGACTTACCTCTCATTGATTTTTTTTTTTTTTTTTTTTTTTGAGATGGAGTTTTGATCTTGTTGCCCAGGCCAGAGTGCGATGGTGTGATCTTGGCTCACTGCAACCTCCACCTCCCAGGTTCAAGCGATTCTTCTGTCTCAGTGTCCCGAGTAGCTGGGATTACCAGCATGCACCACCACGCCCGGCTAATTGTATTTCTAGTAGAGACAGGGTCTCACCATGCTGGCCAGGCTGGTCTTGAACTCCTGACCTCAAGTGATCTGCACACCTCAGCTTCCCAAAGTGCTGGGATTACAGGTGTGAGCCACCGCACCCGGCCTTACTGACTTCTTTATATGATTCAGTCAGAGTTTGAGGGGCCCATTACTGATCTTCAGCTGCTGCATCTTATTCTGGAAACATGAACAGAAATTAATAAGTAAGGTGCTTAAATCAAGCCAGATAGTTTTGACCAAAATAAGAGGTTTTTAAAATACATTATTAGCCAAAAAATATACTTTCTATTTGAATAGCAAAGATGTCAGAATAACTTGTTTTTCTTTTCCAAAGGGCAAAAAATCAACAGTATTAAATAGATAAAATTCCTGTACACCAGCTGACACCTACGCATGCTTCTTCATTCTGGTTCTTTGGTTAGACAACACAAAAAGAACATTAAGAAACGTCCTATAAAAAGACAAATTCCTTGTCAGGAAGGAAGTTGTGCATGTGACCTTCTCTTGCTAATATTCCAGAAGGCTTTTTGTTAAGTGAGTGAGGGTTCTTGGTTGAAAACTGCAGAAAGTGACTCCAGAATAAGAACTTGTTGGAAAACTACCAGGTGACTCAAAGAATAATCTGGAGGGCTGGAGAATCAGGCTGGGAAAATGGCCAGAAGTCAAGGATAGACATCAGGAACCACAGCCAAAGACATATCATCTCTGGAGCTGATGGTAAAGACATCCTGCTGCCCTGCAGCCTCAGTCTCCAAATGCCACCACCATGAACAAATCCTAAACAGTCTTAGATGTTTACATCACCAGCTCAGGATTCAAAGACTTGAGAAATCATATCTGATTGCTAGGCCTTGACCATGTGTCTGCACCCTAGCCTCCAGGGGACTGGAAGAGGAAAATGTGACCTCTTTTCAGCTACCATACTGGGAAGCAGGACTCAATACAATGGGATGATTTGTCAAACAGTAAGGAGTTTTACATGCTGGATGACCAAAAGAATGACAATTATGCATTCCTATATTGCTGCTTTGCACGAAGGCACTGAAATGAGAAAAGAAAAAAAAAAAAAACTTTTTGAAAGAGTCATGCCCAATTCTAGGTTGCTCCCCACCAAATTCTCTTCTACCTTTTAAAAATATTTCCAGTTTATCTTACCTGCAATCTTGCTACACTTACTCTGTCTCTATTCTGCTCCCCTCTATGACCATACCCAAACATATACGCTTCTGGAACATGTTTAGATTTGACTATGGCAGGGGTGTTTGGAGGGCGAGAGGTGTCCAGGCTATAACATCTTCAGCATGGTTTCTAGATTTCATTCAGATCTGCTCAGATTTAAAATTATTACACACACAGTACTCATCATTTTGCCACACACACACCCTTCCTATTCTCCAGAACCTTATCCACCTGTGACCACAGCTACATCTCCAAGCATTGTTCAGCCTTGTCAGGCTCCTTCCAACATCCTGATGTTCTGTTCCCCTTGTCTCCATGCTGACCTGTTCTGAACCTCTGGGCTTGGATTCCCGCTCCTGTCCACTATGCATACATCACAGACTCTTCATAAGGGAGGTATAGTTACATTCCGATATGAGGTGAAGGGAGCCTGCAGGCAGAGCCACACATATGGTTACTGAGGGAATGGGCAGATAAAAAGAAGCCAGTCTTCAACAATCTTCTTCAAATAGTTCACAGTCTCACCACTGGCAATCCAAAAGCACATTTAGCATTGATGTCTTCAATATCTTTCTATCATGGTCTTAACAAGCATACTGTTGGCCAGGCAGGATAGTTCACACCTGTAATCCCAGCACTTTGGGAGACCAAGGTGGGTAGATTGCTCGAGCTCAGGAGTTTGAGACCACCCTGGGCAACATGGAGAAACCCCGTCTCCACAAAAAAAAAAAAAAAAAAAAAAAAAAAAAAAATTAGTCAGGCGTGGTGGACGTGCCTGTAGTCCCAGCTACTTGGGAGGCTGAGGCATGAGAATCGCTTGAACCCAGGAGGCAGAGGTTGCAGTGAGCTGAGATCATGCCACTGCACTGCAGCCTGCATGACAGACCGAGACCCTGTCTCAAAAAAAAAAAGCCACAGAAAACAAACAAGTGTATTGTCAACTCACTGTTAAAAACCTGTAAAAAAGTCACCCAAAAAAAAGTTTCAGAAAGTATGTTTCATCCACCCCTTTCCACTTCTACCAAATTCCATTCTTTTTCTGACTTCCTTCCTGCTTCCCTGGCCTTTTTATGTCTTATTCTTTTCAAGCCTCTCTAACCTACTGCCCTGGGTGCCATGTCCTGGGACCTCTGCCCAGATTTCACCTCCCTTGACTTACTTTTTTCTTACAACTTTATTGATACATAGTTGAAGTACAATAATCTGCACATATTTGAAGTATGCAATTTGCTCTGTTTTGATGTATGTGTTATATTGATTTTCCATTGCCTTATAACAATTTACCATAAACATTGTGGCTTAAAATAACATTTATTATCTCACCTCACAGTTTTGTGGTCCAGAATCCAGGCATGGCCTGACTGGGGCTTCTGTTCATAATCTCAGGAGGCAGCAGTCAAGATGTTTGCTGGGCTGCACTCTCATCTGGAGGTTGAGTGAAGAAGAATATGCTTCCAAACTCATTCAAGCTGGCAGAAAGCATTTCCTTGTGGATGTATGATTGAAGGCCTTGACTTCTTTCTTTATTTTTTATTTATTTATTTTTTTTGAGAAGGAGTCTCACTCTGTCGCCAGGCTGGAGTGCAGTGGCACAATCTTGGCTCACTGCAGGCTCCGCCTCCCGGGTTCAGGCCATTCTCCTGCTCCAGCCTCCTGAGTAGCTGGGACTACAGGCGCCCGCCACCACACCCTGCTAATTTTTGTATTTTTAGTAGAGACGAGGTTTCACCATGTTAGCCAAGATGGCCTCGATCTCCTGACCTCGTGATCCACCCACCTTGGCCTTCCAAAGTGCTGGGATTATAGGCGTGAGCTACCACGCCTGGGCTTGAAGGCCCTGACTTCTTGCTAGCTGTTGGTTGGAGGTCACTCTTAGGTTTTAGAGGCCACGCACAGTTCTTAGAGGCCATCCTTACTTTCTGGGTTTTCCAACATGATCACTTCATCAGGCACACAAGGAAAGTCTCTAAATGCAGTCTGCCAAGACGGAGTTTTAAATACTGTAATATAATTACAACAGTAACAGTTGATCACTTTTGCTATATTGTATTGGTTAGAAGCCAATCAAGATTCCCATACACAAAGAGAGGGGATTACCCAAAGGGGTGAACACCAGGAGGCAGAGATCATTGTGTCATTATAGATTTTGTCTGCCACATATATACAACATGCAACCATCACTACAAAAAAGATAAAAATTTAAATTACCTCCAAAAGTTTTCTTGTGTCCTTTGGCAATCCACCCTTCCTCTACCCTGTTCCTGACCCATTTTTCTATCACCATAGATTATTTTTCATTCTCTAGAATTGTGTATAAATACAGTTGTACAGTATGTGCCCTTTTTGTCTGACTTCTTTCACTCAGCATAATTATTCTGAGATTCAATCATGTTGT
Source organism: Rhinopithecus roxellana (assembly GCF_007565055.1). Lineage (NCBI taxonomy): Eukaryota > Metazoa > Chordata > Mammalia > Primates > Cercopithecidae > Rhinopithecus > Rhinopithecus roxellana. Next base: position 14,979,132 of record NC_044553.1, on the reverse strand, counting down.
TGTGTGTATCAATAGTTCATTCCTTTCTGTTGCTGAGCAGCATTCCATTGTATGAATATATCACAGTTGTTTACCCATTCGTCTGCTGTTGGACATTGGAGTTTTTTCAACTTTGGGATATTACAAGTCAAGCTGCTATGAATATTTATGTGCAAGTTTTCATACGAACATATGTTTTCATTTCTTTTGAATAAATACCTAGGAGTGAAGTGGCTCGTTCCTCTGCTAGGTCTGTATTTAATTTTTAAGTAAACTGCCAGAGTCTTGCATCATTTTACATTTCCACCAGTAGGGTATGGGAGTTCTATGTTTTTGCCAGCATTGGTATGATCAGCCTTTATAATTTTAACTCATGAAATAAGTATAAAGTGGTATGTCTTTGTGGTTTTAATTTGCATTTCTCTGATGACTAATGATGCTGAGTATTTTTTCATGTATTTACTGCCCATTAATATATCTTTTCTGAACTGTCTGTTTAATGCTTTTGTCATTTTAAATTGGATTTTGTCTTATTAATATTGAGCTGTAAGAATTCCTTACACATATTGGGTATAAGTCCTTTGTCTGAAATATGACACAATATCGAAGATGGCTCTTCACAATGTCTTAGGTGCTAAAACTGGACCATCCAAGGTTGTTTCTTCATTTATAGGTCTGGAATCCAACCTGAGTGGGCTGGAGGAGCTAAGCCTGGACAGGCATCTCTCTCTTCACAGCTTCTGAATTGCAGCTAGCACAGGCTTCCTCACTGCATGGTGATCTAAGAGTATTTGGTCTTCTCACACAGTGGTTGAATTAACCTTGAGCAAGTTTTTCAAGAGACCAAGGCAGAAGCTATAGGCTTTTTATGATCTAGCTTTGAGAGTCCCAGACATCACCACTGTTTCATTCTATTGGTTAAAAGTCAAGGTGAGCGCTGCTGGCAAGATGGCAGAATAGGAACAGCTCCGGTCTGCAGCTCCCAGAGAGATCAATGCAGAAGGCAGGTGATTTCTGCATTTCCAACTGAGGTACTCATCTCATCTCATTGGGACTTGCTAGACAGTGGGTGCAGCCTACAGAGGGCGAACTGAAGCAGGATGGGATGTCACCTTATCTGGGAAGTGCAGGGGGTCTGGGAACTCCCTCCCCTATCCAAGGGAAGCCCTGAGGGACTGTGCCTTGAGGAACAGTGAATTCTGGCCCAGATACTACGCTTTTCCTAATAGACCTATTAGTGGACCTAATAGACATCTACACAACTCTCCATCCCAAATCAACAGAATGTGCATTGTTCTCAGCACCACACAATGCTTATTCTAACATCGACCATATAATTGGAAGTAAAACACTCCTCAGCAAATGCAAAAGAACAGAAATCGTAATGAACAGTCTCTCAGACCATAGTACAATCAAATTAGAACTCAGGATTAAGAAACTCACTGAAAACCTCACAACTGCTTGGAAACTGTACAACAAGCTCCTGAATGACTACTGGGTAAATAACGAAATCAAGGCAGAAATAAATAAGTTCTTTGAAACCAATGAGAACAAAGACACAATGTACCAGAATCTCTGGGACACAGCTAAGGCAGTGTTTAGAGGGAAATTTATAGCATTAAATGCCCATAGGAGAAAGCAGGAAAGATCTAAATTGATACCCTAACATCACAATGAAAAGAATTAGAGAAGCAAGAGTAAACAAATTCAAAAGCTAGCAGAAGACAAGAAATAACTAAGATCAGAGCAGAACTGAAAGAGATGGAGACATGAAAAAACCTTCAAAAAATTAATGAATACAGAATCTGTTTTTTTAAAAAAGATCAACAACATAGATAGACTGCAAACCAGACTAATAAAGAAGAAAAGAGAGAAGAATCAAATAGACACAATAAAAAATAATAAAGGGGATATCACCACTGATTCCACAGAAATACAAACTACCCTCAGAGAATACTATAAACACTTCTACACAAATAAACTAGAAAATTAGAAGAAATGGATAAATTCCTGGACACATACACCCTCCCAAGACTAAACCAGGAAGAAGTCGAATCCCTGAATAGACCAATAACAAGTTCTGAAATTGAGGCTGTAATTAATAGCCTACCAATCAAAAAAAGCCCAGGAACAGATGGATTCACAGCCGAATTCTACCAGAGGTACAAAGGTACCAGAGGTACCAAGAGGAGCTGGTACCACTCCTTCTGAAACTATTCCAAACAATAGAAAAAGAGGGACTCCTCCCTAACTCATTTTATGAGGCCAGCAGCATCCTGATACCAAAAACTGGCAGAGACACAACAAAAAAGGAGAATTTCAGGCCAATATCCCTGATGAACATTGATGCGAAAATCCTCAATAAAATACTGGAGCACATCAAAAAGCTTATCCACCAGGATCAAGTCAGCTTCATCCCTGGCATTTAAGGCTGGTTTAATATACACAAATCGATAAACATAATCCATCACATAAACAGAACCAATGACAAAAAAAAAAAAAAATGATCATCTCAATAGATGCAGAAAAGGCCTTAAATAAAATTCAACACCCCTTCATGCTAAAAACTCTCAATAAACTAGGTATTGATGGAACGTACCTGAAAATAATAAGAGCTATTTATGACAAACCCACAGCCAATATCATAATGAATGGGTGAAAGCTGGAAGCATTCCCTTTGAAAACTGGCACAAGACAAGGATGCCCTCTCTCACCACTCCTATTCAACATACTATTGGAAGTTCTGGCCAAGGCAATCAGGCAAGAGAAAGAAATAAAGGGTATTTAAATAGGAAAAGAGAAAGTCAAATTGTCTCTGTTTGCAGATGACGTGGTTGTATATTTAGAAAACTCCATAGTCTCAGCCCAAAATCTCCTTAAGCTGATAAGCAACTTCAGCAAAGTCTCAGGATACAAAATCAATATGCAAAAATCACAAGCATTCTTATACACCAGTAACAGACAAACAGAGAGCCAAATTGTGAGTGAACTACCATTCACAGTTGCTACAAAGAGAATCAAATACCTAGGAATACAACTTACAAGAAATGTGAGGGATTTCTTCAAGGAGAACTACAAACCACTGCTCAAGGAAATAAGAGAGGACACAAACAAATGGAAGAACATTCCATGCTCATGGATAGGAAGAATCAATATCATGAAAATGGCCATACTATCCAAAGTAATTTATAGATTCAATGCTATCCCCATCAAGCTACCGTTGACTTTCTTCACAGAATTAGAAAAAAACTACTTGAAATTTCATACGGGGGCCGGGCGCAGTGGCTCAAGCCTGTAATCCCAGCACTTTGGGAGGCCGAGACGGGCGGATCACGAGGTCAGGAGATCGAGACCATCTTGGCTAACATGGTGAAACCCTGTCTCTACTAAAAAATACAAAAAAACTAGCTGGGCGAGGTGGCGGGCGCCTGTAGTCCCAGCTACATGGGAGGCTGAGGCAGGAGAATGGCGTAAACCTGGGAGGCGGAGCTTGCAGTGAGCTGAGATCTGGCCACTGCACTCCAGCCCGGGTGACAGCACAAGACTGTCTCAAAAAAAAAGAAAAAAAAAAATTTCATACAGAACCAAAAAAGAGCCTGCACAGCCAAGACAATCCTAAGCAAAAAGAACAAAGCTAGAGGCATCACACTACCTGACTTCAAAGTATACTATAGGAATACAGTAACCAAAACAGCATGGTACTGGTACCAAAACAGATATATAGACCAATGGAACAGAACAGAGACCTCAGAAATAATGCCACACATCTACAACCATCTGATCTTTAACAAACCTGACGAAAACAAGCAATGGGGAAAGGGTTCCCTATTTAATAAATGATGTTGGGAAAACTGGCTAGTCATATGCAGAAAACTGAAACTGGACCCCTTCCTCATACCTTATACAAAAACTAACTCAGCCGGGCACGGTGGCTCACGCCTGTAATCCCAGCACTTTGGGAGGCCGAGGCGGGTGGATCACGAGGTCAGGAGATCGAGACCATCCTGGTGAACACGGTGAAACCCCGTCTCTACTAAAAATACAAAAAAATTAGCCAGGCGTGGTGGCGGGCGCCTGTAGTCCCAACTTCCAGGGAGGCTGAGGCAGGAGAATGGTGTGAACCTGGGAGGCGACAGAGCTTGCAGTGAGCAGAGATCGCGCCACTGCACTCCAGCCTGAGAGACAGAGGGAGACTCCGTCTCAAAAAAAAAAAAAAAAAAAAAAAAAAAAAACTAACTCAACATGGATTAAAGACTTAACATAAGACCTAAAACCATAAAAACCCTAGAAGAAAACCAAGGCAATACCATTCAGGACATAGGCATGGGTAAAGACTTCATGACTAAAACACAAAAAGCAATGGCAACAAAAGCCAAAATTTACAAATGGGATCTAATTAAACTAAAGAGCTTCTACACAGCAAAAGAAACTACCATCAGAGTGAACAGGCAACCTACAGAATGGGAGAAAATTTTTGCAATCTATCCATCTGACAAAGGGCTAATATCCAAAATCTACAAAGAACTTAAACAAATTTACAAGAAAAAAAATCCCATCAAAAAGTGGGCAAAGGATAGGAACAGAAACTTCTCTAGAGAAGACATTTATGTGGCCACCAAACATATGAAAAAAGCCTCATTATCACTGGTCATTAGAGAAATGCAAATCAAAACCACAATCAGATACCATCTCACGCCAGTTAGAATGGCAATCATTAAAAAGTCAGGAAACAACAGATGCTGGAGAGGATGTGGAGAAATAGGAACGCTTTTACATTGTTGTTGGGAGTGTAAATTAGTTCAACCATTGTGAAGGACAGTGTGAGGATTCCCCAGGGATCTAGAACTAGAAATACCATTTGACCCAGCAATCCCATTACTGGGTATACACCCAAAGGATTATAAATCATTCTGCTATAAAGACAATGCACATGTATGTTTATTGCAGCACTATTTACAATAGCAAATACTTGGAACCAACCCAAATGCCCACCAATGATAGACTGGATAAAGAAAATGTGGCACATATAGTGCTATGGAATAGTATGCAGCCATAAAAAAGGATGAGTTCATGTCCTTTGCAGGGACATGGATGAAGCTGGAAATCATCATTCTCAGCAAACTAACACAAAAACAGAAAATCAAACACCTCATGTTCTCACTCATAAGTGTGAGTTGGACAATGAGAACACATGGACACAGGAAGGGGAACATCACAACACTGGGGCCTGTCAGTGGGTGAGGGGCTAGGGGAGAGATAGCATTAGGAGAAATATCTAATGTAGATGACGGGTTGATGGGTACAGAAAACCACCATGGCACATAACAAACCTGCATGTTCTGCACATGTATCCCAGAACTTAAAGTATTAAAAAAAAAAAAAGTCAAGGTGAAGGGAATTACACATCATCCATCATCTCTCAATGGGAAGTATAACAAAGAACTTAATGATCATTACATCTCCTACATCTAGTATAATCAGAGATCTCTACATTCGTGCAAGCTGCCAACTTATTCTGAATTCCTCAATCAAATTCATTGACATATTTAAATGACACTTATTTGCAGAACTGATAGTTTTCAAAGTGCTTGCATATATTTTATTGTATGTAGCTCTCATAGAATGTTTGATTTAGGCAGGCAGATATTAATATCCCCCAGCCTAAAGAAGTTGCTGAGGCCCAATGACACCAGTCATTTGTCCAAGAAAAAAACTCTAGAATTCAAGATCTTTTGCTTCTAGTGCAGTGCTTTCTCCATGATGTCATGCTGTTTTCACTTTAGTACACAAATCCTTCTAATTAAATAAGCCCTTTTTTTCTGAGAAATATACTAGAACCAAAAGTTCTGTGGTTGGAAGGAATGAAAATGAATGAATGAACTTAAAATTTCACCTCTGTTCAATGTCATTATTATTCAGTTGATTAAAATTTTATTTATGGACAAAAAATGACAGTCCACTCTTAATGAGAAAATCTTTACAAACCCTAAGTATGTGAATACACACACATACACAAACATACATATTTTCCACACATACAATTGTTATTATATGCACAAAAAGATCATCTGGGGGTTATATTACTGTTAAGTGTTATATCTTGGCCGGGCGCGGTGGCTCAAGCCTGTAATCCCAGCACTTCGGGAGGCCGAGACGGGCGGATCACCAGGTCAGGAGATCGAGACCATCCTGGCTAACATGGTGAAACCCCGTCTCTACTAAAAAATACAAAAAAATTAGCCGGGCGAGGTGGCGGGCGCCTGTAGTCCCAGCTACTCGGGAGGCTGAGGCAGGAGAACGGCGTGAACCCGGGAGGCGGAGCTTGCAGTGAGCTGAGATCTGGCCACAGCACTCCAGCCTGGGCGGCAGAGCGAGACTCCGTCTCAAAAAAAAAAAAAAAGTGTTATATCTTAAAGATTCTGGGCTGGGCGTGGTGACTCATGCCTATAATCCTAGCACTTTGGGAGGCTGAGGCAGGTGGATTGTTTGAGGTGAGGAGTTCAACACCAGCCTCACCAACATGGTGAAACCCCATCTCACAAAAATTAGCCAGGCGGTAATGGTCGCGCCTGTAATCCCAGCTACGCGGGAGGCTGAGGCAGGAGAATAGCTTGAGCCCAGGAGGCGGAGGTTGCAGTGAGCCAAGATCATGCCACTGCACTCCAGCCTGGGTGACAGAGTGAGACCCTGTCTCAAACAGATTCTGTATTGTTCGAATTTGAGTATATGTTATTCTTGAAATAATAATAAAAATGATTTTTAAACTCTTCGGTCCTTTCAGAAATACATGATAATGATCAGACTTGAAGCATTGTCTGAGTAGAATATAAGTACCATTGTCCTTTGGTAATGCAGGAGACTCGTTCCAAGACCCCCAGGGATACCCACACCCATGCATACTCAAGTCCTGCAGTCCACCATTTGGAACTCACAGATACAAAAAGTAGGTCCTCTGCATAAGTGGGTTTCACATCCCATGAATACTGTATTGTTGATGTGCGTTTGATTGAAAAACTCCACATACAAGTGAACCTGTGCAGATCAAAACTGTGTTGTTCAAGGGTCAACTGTATAAACAAATGAACAAACAGAACTTCAGATAGTGTCACAGTAAGGACAGAAACTTTACATTTGATTTGTTCTCCAAAGAGAAGCTACTGTGAAACTACGTTTTCAGTAATCAGCATTGAGAAATTTATCATTTATTTATTGTTTCAAGGCAGCAATATTTGTAATAGTGAGAAACTTCAAACAACTTTCTAGCCAGTAGGCAATATGTCACTATTATCCCATTATTTATAAGACCAATTAGATCTATATTAACCATCACAGATAAATCTTTAAAACATGCTAAATGAATAAAGTTCAAAAAGTATAAAACAGAATACTATAACAAATACATTTTTACATAATCTGAAACTAAAATACATATTATAATAAGGCATACATGTAAGTATTAAAAGTAAAGTAGAAAAACATTCACAAAAATGATAAATATCAACTTCAGGATAATGTTAAGGGGGTTAAGAGACAGGGAAAGTATAGAATATAAAGCTTTATTTTATTTCATTAAAAAAAAGTTCAAGATCTCAAACAAGTACAGCAAGATGTTAACATCTATTATCTCCATGGTGGATATAGAACTATCTTTTACTTTATGTTTGAAATGTTTCATAGTTTTAATGTTTAAATTTTTAAAAAAGTTGATCCTGCCAAGTTGTCTTCCATGAATAGATATTTTTAAACATGGAAGAAGACAGAATACGCAGCACCCATGTGTCCTTGAAAAAGCAACTATCCCACGATGAAAACAAGACAATTAAAAACTCAATCAGAACAAAAACCGCAGAAATAGAAAAGCCAGGGAAAAGATATGATGGGAAGCACTGAATCCATTTAAATATAGAACTAAGGCTAAACACAGAGCTAGACTAACTTCTGGTAAACAGAAAGCAAATATTATATGCCCTGAAAAAGCAAACATTGAAGAAAGAGATGAAAAAAAGAAAAAAAAGAAAGAGATGAAAAAAAACTGAAGAAAGAGATGACAGAACGTATGAATAGCACTCAACTTCATCTTTCGCAATAGGGATTTCATATCTAATATCTAAATGTTAAACAAGCAGTTTTTTAAAATACTCCGATTTCTTACTGTTTTTTAAAACTATTTTCTTAATTTTAGTGAAATCTTACAGAACCTAAGAGTTCTGTGGCAGAGAAACCTTTATCTAGAGTTCAGCATTTACCTAGAGTTCAGCAAACCTAGAATTTAAGATATTTTTCCCTTGTGATTAAATTCAAACAAAATCATAATTTAAATTTTTATTTTTTAAAATACCATAATCCCATAATTATGAAACTATTTCTGTCTGTCTACATGTAAGCATGAATAAGATGATGTTCACCAAATGTTAACATAGGTTATTACTGGTTGGTAGAGAAATTTATTTTTAAATAAAACAATAGGCCAGGCGTGGTGGCTCATGCCTGTAATCCCAGCACTTTGGAAGGCCGAGGCAGGCGGATCACTTAAGGTCAGGAGTTCAAGACCAGTCCGGCCAACATGGCGAAACTCCATCTCTACTAAAAAATACAAAAATTAGCCGGGTGTGGTAGTGCATGCCTGCAATCCCAGCTTACTAGGGAGGCTGAGGCAGGAGAATTGCTTGAACCCAGGGGGTGGAGGTTGCAGTGAGCCAAGATCATATCACTACACTCCAGCCTGGGTGACAGAGTGAGACACCGTCTCAAAAAATAATAATAAAATAAAATAATAAATAAATAAATAAATACAAAATATTCTTTGAGTTAAACATAAAAGACTTCCAGAAACTTACTTGTTTGGAACTCAGAAGAGATAGACAATTCTTTCCAAAACAAGAAGTGACAGTTTCTTGCAGATCTCAAAAGGCCAATAAACAGTCAAGAAAAAAGTGAACCAACTTAAATGAATATATACATGCACACATATAAATATCACTTAAAAGGAAAGCATTCCAGATTGACATTAAGTTACTTAAAAATTCTAAATCAAAAAGGTTGCCTTACTAGGTCCTAAACTAGTCACAGGAGGATCTGGGGGACAGGCAAAGCTATGAGGTTGAACCAGTGTGAAAAATGCTTTTCAATATGTGTTCATTTTGAGACTAGAATAAAGACCAAAGAGCAAAAGGCTAGGGTCTGAACAAGAATGCCATTTGCAGGACAGGTGCTCCAGATGGGAGCATCCTAGATCCAGCTGGGAGCAGTGCTACCCAAATGTCAGTATTTGAAATGTCAATGGCCAGGACTGAGAACTAGTCATTGTGGGTAGGTACCAAAGACAAACTGGAAAGAAGGGCAGAAGACCAAAAATAGTGACAACAGCTGCCATTCGTCAAGCGCTAGCCAGGTTGGACCCTTTTCATACAATATCTCACTCACAGCCCATAGTCTACTTGCAAACAGGATATAATATGTTTTTCAGGTGACAACACAGACTCAGAAGGTTTACATGGCGTGCCCAAAGCCACAATGTTAGGAAGTAACAAAACCAAAATTCAAGTCCAGCTCCTTCTCATCACAAAGTCTATGCTCTTTGCAGCATGCCAAGCTGTAAAATCCAAAGGAGTAAACAGAAATATATGAGAATAGTAAAGTCAGGGGCCAGGAGACTCAAGAGATGTGAGCCAAGGTGTGAGGTCAGTCATCTCTACCTGTTGTGGACTTCTACCAACAGAGGCTCTCTCCTGGTGTGTCCCTTTTGTGTGCTATCTGGCGAGTGCTGCAAGGTGGCAGCTTCTTCACAGAGTTGGGGGCAGATAAAATAAAATTAAAATGAATATAATAACTGTTTTAAGGGCGGTCAGGTCAGCTTTGCCAAGTGTCGTGTTTGATGTAAGCAGCAAAGGGAAATGGAAGAGAGAGGGTGACAGAGTCAGTGACTGAGTAATCACACATTAGCCAGGCTCTGTCTGGATGCTCATGAGAGCCTCTTTCCTAAGAGGAGGATCACTCAGAAAGGCATGATGAGAACCCAGGGATCCAGCACCCACTACGGAGCAGGGAGACAGAGAGAGAAATGCATTTCAAGAAGGATGTCATCAATGGTGTCAAGTGTGAAAGAAAGAATAAGCTAGAGGAAGACTGAGATAAGGCCTGGATTAGGCCTTGAGGAGGAACAGCTGGCTTTTGAGAGGGCAGATCTGGGGCCTTAGGGGAGTGTGAATCAAATGACAGTGGCCTGAGGCAAGCATGGAAAGTGCTGAAATAGAAGCAGCATGCAGTTTGACTTTGTCAAGAAGCATGGTGGCCAGAAGAAGATGGTGAGCAAGTCAGAGACATGTGGTCAGTTTAGAGAAATTGCAAGGGGAGTCATAGGTTAGGGAGGAAGCGCTAGTCACAGGTTAGAGAGGGGTGATTCTAGGATGCAAGAGGGAGAAGCTGATTTGTGGAGTAAGGACCCAGATGGGTGAAGAGGGGACAGGATTCTGCCCATTGACAGAATATTTTCTTAAAAAGGAAAGAGGAGAAAAGGAAGACTGATGATAATACAGACATTAGCAGGGAGTTTTAGGCATTTCTTCTTGGTGGTTTGCGGATTTAGTATTTTACTATTCCACATAACGTGAAGGATAGACTTACTTCAGCAAGAAAAAGCATGCAATAGCAGGTACAAGTTCAAGTTCCTAGATTTGCCTCTCACTAACTCTGTGACCTGGGACAAAATTTCTGAGCTTCACTTTGCTTGCCTTCAAATCAGGATGATTATACCTGTCCTGCCTCCAAGGGTGTGCTGGAATCTGCTCACACCAGCTCCCCTGAGCCAGTTGTTAAATATCTAGAAATTCAGAGTTGTTAAATCATTGGTGGTATGAAACTGGCACAAACCAGGGGTTCCCTCTCCTTTTTGAGTGCTTACCACATCGCTGCCTGCTTCCCTTACAAGGTACTGTCAGGCTGAAATGAGACGTTGGTTGTGAAAACACTTTGTACAAGCCCTGGATAAAGGTAAGGGATTTTTATTATTAATATTAACAAGTGTGACGGCATGGTTTCTTATGTATTAACTTGAGTTTTATTTTCTATTCCCCACTGCCTACCCTTCCCAACAGGTAACTTTAGTATTTCCTGTCTCAGCAGTTTTTGCAGGGCAAAAGGCAGAGATACTTGAAGGTGATGGCTCCTCTAGTCTTATTGAAGGACTCTACTCACCACAGAGATCGTGTTAAGAGCAGGAGGGAAAATGGGATTATCAAAAAGGCTTCAAGAAGACATTCAGAGGAAGAGATTCCCTCTAGACCTGGAAGGGGAGAGATTTGTGAGTTCTACAAGAAGGAAAATGGGTCCATGTCTGGCTCCCAACAAGCCTCTGGAAGGGACATTTCTTAGGAAATGGCTGCAGAGTGGATTTGCAAAACCCATCGAGGGGTTTCTTAGACTCAACTATATATTCAGATGTACAAGACTACAGTCAACCACACTTGGTATCACGATATAAGCCAGGATATTCTATTTACTAGCAGTGAAGCATCAGCGCTTGTTTCCCTCGGAAGTAATCTATGCAGCAATCCATACAGCAGGAGATGGCCTCTTTGGCTTCCCAGGGTTCTAGTACAAGAAAATGAGACCACATCAAGCACATGTAGAATCCTCCCTAGCCCCGGAGCCTCATGCCCCACAGGAGCCAATATGTCTTTGAACAACTCCACAATAGCTCTTAGCATCACCTCAAGGGACATACCCTGTATCAAGAGTCACTGCTCTCGGGCAAGCCTAAACCTATGGCTTCCTCTCAGGCATTTAGTTCTCCCAGTCCAGGTGCAATTTCCCAGTAAGGAGTCATTTTTGACATCACTATACCTAATAACATAGTTGACATACTACCTTTGTCGGGTTTCTGGGGGAAACAGAGAAAGAAGTTAATCGAAGGTAAAATTCTCATGTAGAAGGAGAAAGGGTTTTGTGACAGCCTTTACCCCCCATGGACTCAGGAGCCAGGACTCCCTACTCTAAATCCCCCCATATAGGGACTCCCAGCCTCACCGAAGGTGTCCACACCCTACACATGGCCTAGAAGTGGAGTCCTTGAACACAAAGCATAAAGGACATCATGCTGGTGATGAAACAGAATTTCTTGTCTTCCAGGCCCTCACTATTCTCACTATTTCACCAACTGCTAAATCAACCCACACAAAAATCACTGTGAAAAAACCCCCTTGGCCAGGCACAGTGGCTCATGCCTGTAATCCCAGCACTTTGGGAGGCTGAGGCAGAAGAATTGCTTGAATCCAGGAGGCAGAGGTTGCAGTGAGCTGAGATCACGTCACTGCACTCCAGCCTGGGCAACAGAGCGAGACTCTGTCTCAAAAAAAAGAAAAGAAAGGGAAGGGAAGGGGAAGGAAGGGGAGGGGAGGGGAGGGGAGGGGAGGGGAGGGGAGGGGAGGGAAGGGAAGGGAAGGGAAGGGAAGGGAAGGGAAGGGAAGGGAAGGGAAGGGAAGGGAAGGGAAGGGGAGGGCCCCCTTAAGCTCTATATATTCCTCAGGTTCCAACTGCAGCACTGCAGCAAAGAACTTCTTCATACCACTTGAGAGTGAACCAGTTAACATTTGTAGAGCAGGCAAAGATGACAGATATATTAATAACAGTACCAGGCATGCACCGAGGGCTGCTTGGTCTCTGGGCACTTAGCAGTCACAAATCATTCCACCACTGTTTGTGAAGTATTATGGGTCCATCCCTAGTGCAAACAACCTCTGGAGAAGGGAATTCCAATCCCAAACTATCTTGTCATTTGAAACATTTATTTTCAAGATGACATTATGTAAAATTGTACTTTTAAAAAGAGTAATGAGATTCCCATAATTGGAAATAATTGAACTCAAGAACCACTTTTAATACATATTATGGAAAGGATTTTTTCTTTCTAGAAACATTCAACAAATATTGACGTTGTAGAAGTAACACATTAGTACAGATTCATTATGAAGAACCATTCGAACAATACACTTAAAGTAAAGGTCTTCCTGACCCCCTTCTCACCCAGCCTCCCTCATTGGAAGTGATGAGGATGTTGATTTGTGGTGCTTCTTTCCTGCCCTCTTGCTCTACATTTACAGTTAATGTATTTCCTTTGGCTTTCAGTAAAATCATTATAGTGTAGATTCTATATTTCCTTGGAAATCATTAGATACATAGAGAGCCTTCCAGAAAGCTTAACACCAGGAAATGTTAATCATTTCAAAATTAGCTACCCACAGGTTAGAGGAACGAAGACGTTGTCACTTTTCCCTTAAGTCACAGGATATGTTGACAGCATCTGAAAGGAACTTGATCCAGACCCAGTAGCTTCACTCTACAAACATCTTGGAATTCCTGAGCAATTCCAGCAACCCAGGTATCCCCCTGTGACTCATCTAAAGAGAGCTGGCATTTCAAAGTGGTGCAGTTCAAGCTCCAGAATATACAGAGTAAGACATTCAGCTAAGTAGGCTCTGTAGGCCCGGCTGCATGGCACCACCCTCTCTATCCCGAGGTTTCCATTACCCGCAGGCTTTGATCTGGTAAACAAATCTGCCTCCAATCATGTGGCAAAGGTTGCCGTTCTCTCTTCTCCTCCCTGTGCTAGGGAAAACTGAACAATTAACACAAAGAAAGTGTTCTGTCAGTTCATTATTTTGTACCTGATTTGGAAAGACTGAAAAACGGCCTTTTCAAGCAGTATCTTTTGCCAATTTCCTCTCTCCCCTTCCCCCAGAACCTAAACCCTGGGATTCTCCCTAGGGATTTTATAGAAACCAGCCCATCTGGAATATTCAGCTGACAGAAAGTCAGTAATTGATGCCAGCCGGAGAAAACACAACTTCTGCCACCTCTGTAATTCCAGAAAAGCCTTGCCTTCCCTGCAGCTTTCACCACAGCCAGGCCTTGCCTCACTTGGCTTTGTAGCCCCAGCACCTAACGAAGTATCCAGAACACAGTGCCCAATACATGATTGTCAAATTGAATTAATTGTATTAAAGTCAGTTGATCTGTTTTAATCTCATTTAAAGATGGGAATTGCCACACAGCCCACCAAGGCGGTGGGGAAGGCACAAGGATAAATGAGCGTTTTCTCTTGGACCAGAAGTGGGCAATGTGGGAGACAGCCCTGCCAGAGACATTTAAAACTGGCCCAGTGGCCAGGTGCAGGGGCTCACGCTTGTAATTCCTAGCACTTTGGGAGGCCGAGGTGGGAGGATTGCCTGAGGCCAGGAGTTCCAGAACAGCATGCGCAACACAGGGAGACCCCTGTCTCTACAAAAAAGTTTTAAAACATTATCTAGGTATGCTGGCACACGCCTGTGGTCCCAGCCACTTGGGAGGGTGAGGTGGGAGGATTGCGTGAGCCCAGGGCAGGGGTCGAGGCTGCTTAACAAACAGAGCGAGATCCTGTCTAAAAAAGAAAATAAAGAAAGAAAATAAAGAAAGAAAGAAAAAGAAAATGGGAATAATTACATCTACTTCACAGTGTGATTATAAAGATGGAATTTGATCTTTCTCAAAAAAAAACAAGAAAACAAAAAAACAAAACAAACAAACAAACAAAAAAAAAAAACAAAGAAAAAATCGTATGGGTTCCTATGCCCTAAAGAATAAAGTGAAATTTCTTTTTTTTTTTTTTTTTGGTGGAGGGAGACAGAGTCTCGCTCTGTCGCCCAGGCTGGAGTGCAGTGGTGTGATCTCGGCTCACTGCAAGCTCTGCCTCCCGGGTTCATGCCATTCTCCTGCCTCAGCCTCCTGAGTAGCTGGGACTACAGGTGACTGCCACCACACCCAGCTAATTTTTTTTGTATTTGTAGTAGAGACGGGGTTTCACCGTGGTCTTGATCTTCTGACCTCATGATCCTCCCGCCTTGGCCTCCCAAAGTGCTGGGATGACAGGCGTGAGCCCCTGTGCCCAGCCTATAAAGTGAAATTTCTTGCAGTTAAGTGTCAGAGAGGCTTTGGAGCTTATTACATGGGTGCTGTTGAGTGGGTTATTTCATCTGAGTTTCAGTTTCTTCATTTGTAAAATTAGGAAAATAATATCTACTTTGGAGGGTTGTGGTGAATACAAAATGAAAAGACATGTAAAGTTCTTGGCATAAGCATTGTATGTAATAAGTATTCCATAAATGCTAGCTATTAGTGTTATGAACACAGTCTGTACATTGCAGGCACATGACTAAAACTAAGTAACTGGTGAGTGAATAAATCAATGAATGAACATAGCTGTGTCAGTTGGGAGTGTATGTGGCTACATGTAATAGAAACCCTACTACGATAGCCGGGCACGGTGGCTCAAGCCTGTAATCCCAGCACTTTGGGAGGCCGAGACGGGCGGATCACAAGGTCAGGAGATCGAGACCATCCTGGCTAACACGGTGAAACCCCGTCTCTACTAAAAAATACAAAAAACTAGCCAGGCGAGGTGGCAGGCGCCTGTAGTCCCAGCTACTCGGGAGGCTGAGGCAGGAGAATGGCGTAAACCCGGGAGGCGGAGCTTGCAGTGAGCTGAGATCCGGCCACCGCACTCCAGCCTGGGCGACAGAGCGAGACTCCATCTCAAAAAAAAAAAAAAAAAAAAAAAAAAGGAACCCTACTACGGTGAGCAAACCAAAAGCTGGTTTTGTTTGTCATGTAATAAGAAGTCCAGGTTTGGGCAGCCCAGGGCTGGCACACTACTCAAGGAAGTCATCGGGGACCCAAGCTCCTTCTTACATGCGGTCCTCATCCTCAGATCTGCAAGACGTTCTGCTTCCTGTGCTCCATTTAGGAGCTTCGATTGCCTCATCTGTAAAACGGGAATAGGCTGAATCCCCTCTCGGTGAACCATTCTATGATTCTCCAACAAACTCACTACCAAATAAACACTGCTCATTTGGGATCATGCCTTTTGGAGATAGCTTATTTGATATCCCATAAATAAGCCACCTAGGCCTCAATCCCACTCACGCCCGTCATTCAAAAACATTATAAAAACATTTGGCAACATGAAGAAATACTTATAAAAATATTAAGTGAAAAAGGCAGACTATAACATTTGATCTAGGTACTGTCATGGAAAGTTCTAAGACATGTTAAGTGAATAAAAGGAAGTCACAGACAACACTTGCAGGTGATTTCACTTTTGAAAAAAACAAAATGATAACAAAACTAAAACTGATTTGGATGAGGTAATGAAGACTCACTTTTAGCTCTATAGACTTCTATTGTTTTGAATTTTTACGGGACATATATATTCATACATTGCTTATCTAATAAAATCAATCTAAATATTATAACTATGTAATAATGTAATTATATAAAACCATGCGCAGCATAAATCTTGGGGAAGATTATAGGACAACGAAACTGTGTGTGTCAGGCTGTTGAAATTATAGAAAAATTCCTTATTTGTGCTATTATTATATTATGTGTGTAAGAAATATAATTTCCCGCCCACAAGATGTTCACATGAGACACCGGTAGATTTCTGAAACAATCTGAGTGGGACAGTTTTTAAAAGGTAACCATGGGTTTTGCTGATTGAGAGATCAGACCAGTAGAGGCTCAGTTGGGACCAAAGTTTGGCAGAGATGATCTGGGATGCTTGAAACCAGATTATTTCAGCTAAGCTTGGTGGAAAGGGCTGTCTCTCCAGTTTTATGTTTTTCTTTCACCTCCAGCACTGACGGCCAAAATCATGGGGCAAGAACTAGAATGCTCGGTTTTTCCTCTCTCTCTGCGATCCCGTCCACATGGCTCCGCAGGGTATTCTATGCTCAAATCGCATCACTAAGCTGGTCATTACTGACAGGCAAGGAGCTGGCTCAAGTAAGACAGGGCCTGCTGGGCCAGCTACTTAGCACTGCCCTGCAGCTCTGCTTTATGATTTCCAATTAGGAGGACATTATCTGGATCATCAACCATGACTCCTATATAAACCTAGTCACTCAAAGCAGCTCAAAGTAATTATTTTGGGAAGATTCCAAGTTGGGTGTAGAAATGTTGGTCAGGAGTTCCCTGTTGGAACATTTGTAACTAGCTACCATTTATTGGCTCATTAGGGACCAAGGACTAAGTAGTCTACTTTATGTGTTCAATCCTAGGTCATCCTTTACAGATGATGGTAGATATCACATACACGAATACTTCCCACTTCACCAAAGGTCTAAATGACTGACTTGCTTAAGACCACATAGCCCATCAAGCGAGAGAGCTGGCATTCAAACCCAGGTGTCACTCCAAAATCCATGATTTTAACCTGTGTTCAACATTTTTCACATGCATTTGCACTTACGGAGAGTTTTGGTCCTTTGGAACAAAAGAATCATGCAAATTGAGAAATATGTCACTGGCGTTGGGGGGAAAAAAACAAAAGTTCTCTGACCACTCTCAAAGTTGCAAACAGATTCCATGAAAAAGCAGCCAGGCTTAATTCTACCCAAGTGCACACAATATGGCCTTTGGGTACTTGGGTATGTTTTTCCCCCAAGTAATATATCACCTGAGCCACAGTAGCCTGTAATGAATGTCTGATATATTACCACGGGGAAGTGTTCTGATGATTTACTGGGGTACACACCATTGGCATTATGAGGCTGCATTAATCAAAGCTATGGGATTGGCTTCTGAAAACCATTAGGTAAATCTGAAGCTCTACTAATATATTCACCTTGGACCACAGTCCGGAAGGAATGGAAAGATTTCATTGCCTTTGCCTTAAAGCTGCCTTTCCATTAGTAAAACTAGTGTATGTGTGTGTGTATGTGTGTGTCTGTACACACAAGTTACTTGAAATTTTTAAAGTGTGTGTTATAGAACTTTTTTGTTACAAAGGTCTCTTAATCAAGTGTCTCTCTGAAGGAAGAAAGGCCCTAGTTATATGCTCCAAGGAGGAAAGCTGTCCTGGCTTTCTAGTTCAGTTGCCAATCATAAGAGCCAATGTATAAAATCAGAAGTCATTCACTTTTCAAGAATAGCTTGAAATCACTTGTTGGAGAGAGAGTTGATGAGTACAAAGTTGCTGAAAACAAATTCTGATAGAGGAAGCTGTAAAATGGGAATCCACAGATAACCAGATAAAAGAAACAGGATCTTGAACTAGGTGCCCTGCTTCTTCAGGAGTTATGTCTCCTTATTGCCTGCTCCCTCCTTAAAAGGAAAAAAATAGTCTGCTTACTCTTTTTTGTTTTTTGAGACAGGGTCTTGCTGTGTCACCCAAGCTAGAGTGCAGTGGTTCGATCATAGCTCACAGCAGCCTCTGCCTCCTGGGCTCAAGTGATTCTCCTACCTCAGCCTCCTAAGTAGCTGGGACTATAGGCATGCACCTCCATGCCCAGCTAATTTTACTTTTATTTTGTAGATGCAGGATCTCACTATGTTGCCCAGGCTGTTCTCAAACTCCTGGCCTCAAGTGATCCTCCTACCTCAGCCTCCCAAAGTGCTGGAATTACAGGTATGAGCCACCCCTCCTGGCCTTGTTTACTCTTTTTTGAACAGAAGGAAGCCTGGCAGAGTTGTCAGTGCTAACAAGAAGGAGAAGAGCCTCCAGTATAAAGAGCAAATGCTGGTGCTCATTTCTGCATTTGATTTTTTCAAATGTACTAATCAGCCCTGGTACAACGCAAGTGTTACATTTGAACACTCCCTCCAAAACTCACCTTGAAAATCAATTCTCAAATGTGACAGTATTGAGATCTGGGTGCTCAAGAGGTGATTGGATTAATCCATTTATAGATTAATGGGTTATTTTAGGAGGGGAACTGGTGGCTTTATAAGCAGAGGAAGAGAAACCTGAGCTAGCATTTTCGCACACTCTGTCCCCTGGCAGTGTGACACCGTGTGCCACCTCGGGCCTCTGTGGAGAGTCCCCACCAACCAGAAGGCTCTCACCAGATGTGTCCCCTCCATCTTGGATTTTCCAACCTCCAGAACTGTAGAAATTCTGTTTCTCTTTTTGAGATGGGGTTTTACTCTTGTTGCCCAGGCTGGAGTGCAATGACACCATCTCGGCTCAATGCAACCTCTGCCTTCCGGGTTCAAGTGATTCCCCTGCCTCGGCCTCCCAAGTAGCTGGGATTACAGGCATGAGCCACCATGCCTGGCTAATTTTGTATTTTTAGTAGAGATGGGGTTTTGTCATGTTGGTCAGGCTAGTTTCGAACTCCTGACCTCAGGTGATCCACCCACCTCGGCCTCCCAAACTGCTGGGATTACAGGCGTGAGCCACAGTGCCCAGCCTCTGTTTCTCATAAATTATCCAGTTTCGTGTATTCTCTTACAAGCAACAGAAAATAGACTAAGACAGTAAGAATGTTTACATTTGTTTTTAATCTCAAGTATGCCTTTACCAGTAAACATTTATCAACCAAAATTAAAGGGCTATTCCCTGAAGTCCAGTTACCACTTCCGGATTTGCTCAGAGAAGCTAGGCTTTTCCCTGGGCTTGAGAAGACATAGGACCTCCAAGGCTCAAAAGGGCCAGTATTTCCTGACCCTGTTCATTCTGCAGCATGCGTGTATATGCCTAAGCAAGCCTCACTCCCTATGTCCTGAGATAGAAGCTGGCAATGTGATTAGTCTGGGTGACCAAATGGGAGAAGTTGTTGATGACAGGGAGAAACAGAGAGACAACAGGCAATATTCTTTTCAGGGAAATACTTTTGATAACGAAGGGAAAAGAAAGAAAAGAAATCAAAGGACTGTAGACTTGAACATCATTTAAAACCTAATAGACAGTGGGTCCTTGCTCTCATGAAGCTGAGTAGATGAGCAGGCATTAATTAAATAAAGACACAAATAAAAATGTGAATTATCAGACACCCTGCAGCGTTTGTGCTAATCACCATTTCCTTAAGGGGACTCCCTAAACTGCAGAGAAATGATGCTTTTCAAGAGCTTTGCAGAGGTTTGTTAGTCTCCTTCCCCCTCCTGCATGAACAACTTTATCTTTACTTACAATTTATTTTACTAGTTTACATGCTTCAAGAACAGATGGTCCACCTGACCTGAGATAGCTCCACTCGCCAGCAGAGTGTCGCTGTTCTGAACTGATTACCTTGTCATGTTCTAAGGAAAACTACTTCAGAAACAGGTTACTA
Source organism: Rhinopithecus roxellana (assembly GCF_007565055.1). Classification (NCBI taxonomy): domain Eukaryota; kingdom Metazoa; phylum Chordata; class Mammalia; order Primates; family Cercopithecidae; genus Rhinopithecus; species Rhinopithecus roxellana. The sequence goes on along the minus strand of NC_044553.1, from coordinate 14,959,069 downwards.
ACGGGATGTTTTAGAACTTAACACATCATTAAAAAAACAAAACAAAAAAAACTACAAGCGATCTCATAAAGTGTTGGGAAATGTTTGAAATGAGACTCTATTAAAGTAGCAGTATGCCTGCCATCAAGAGCTCTACATACGTGTCTTCTACTGCATAAAAACAGTAATATTAATTTTTACTTCTAGATTCCTACCCACTGGTAGGATGATTGCTAAGAAACATAACTCCATCCTGGGCAAAGCAACATTTAACATATAGTCTGTGAATCTTAAATAGGCTGCATTGTTTCCCTTCATTTTTGTGTGTGCTACATTCTCTAATTACATTCTCAGCTGCTCCAGAAATCATTTATTTGATCATTTATTTACCCCAATTCACTTCAGGAGCAGCAAACAGGTATGCCAGGTGTGGGAAGAGAGACGTCCAATGTCTTTTACAAAATAATTTCTCAAATCTCCCTGGTACATTGACTGAGCAGAACTGACTCAAGGACTGCTACAATCAGAAAACAACTTTATTCCTGTGCAACCCACTGCCCATCCAAGCCCACTGTCTGAGGCTAATTGTTCCTTGACCCCTGGATGAAATCTAAAGACGATACCTTATCCACTCCTCTTAGGTAGTAAGTAATATCATAATGACATTACTGATTATTCGATTCATTCTTAGATGATAGGCAAAATCATAAGCACTGTAGGAAGACCCTACAGGAATCCACTTATTAACAAATCCACTTAGTTAACAAAAAGTCCTTTGATCACTTACAATCACACAAAAAACAAATCACAAAAACAGAAGTGTCCACTTTTACCTAAGAGTGAGAATCTGAGCTGCATTTAAAAGAACTTTCTCCTCACCTAGAGATCAGGGCTCTGCAGCAGGAAGACATGCAGTGGAGAAAATCCTTCTCCATTTCTCTGTCTTCTTCTCCTGCTTCTGCTCTCCCCGACTCACTAGTCTGGCTCTGGCTCCCAAAAGGTTGTAAGGTAAGAGAAGTGAAAGAAAAAGGCCATGGAAGATCCTCCTTGACTATCACCAGTTTCACCCGGGGTTGATTTCCTCTGGCTGGATAGGTGCTTTAAGCTGCTCCTCCCTAAACTAGGTGAATGGTTAAAGGTGACCACTTTTCTTAGGGTGCATCTTTGGGTTCTTCAGAGATCATGGTAGGAACATCAGACTATAATTCTCTTTTATTTTTCCAATAAAGGTCTTTTATTGCATCATTAATATATCACAAATAGGTTTTAAGAATTATCTGGCATCTAGTTTCTGTTGGTAGACAACTCTTGGGTCTTATTCGTCAGCCTGCCGAACTGTTTGTTTTCAGAAATATAGATACAATCCAAAAATATTCTGAAATTCTTAACTGTTGTGGCTTGCCAAATAAAAGCAGCTGAATGTGAAACAAGCTCAGTGTTATTTCCTTCAAGGATTAACTCACCTTTCTGGGCGTGAGATACTGAACAAGCAACACCTGGCCTCATCCAAACCCATTGGATATATTTTTCACCCAATAAATTTTAGATGTCAATAAGAGACTCATTCTCCTGATAACAACTTTGTTGGGGAATTGAGCATACACAGAGCTCGCCTTGTAACGGAACCCAGTGTAACCCCCTTGATCATGTTCTGTGCGTGACTACAAAGAGTGTGAATGACAGCCAGTTCCTATTTTCCTACCATTTGTCAACCGAGCCTCTTCTTTTTCTTTCCAAGAAGACTGAGTTCTACACTTAGATTGTGATTGAAGTCCCTCTGCAGGGTTCCTCTGGAGCTCTTCACAATAACTGTTCATCTCTTTCAGAGTGATGTCAACATTCATTACTGAGAATGGCCTTCATTCTTGCTATAGACATGGCAAAAAAAAAAAAAAAAAAAAAAAAAAAAAAAAAATCATACCATGATTCTCTTAACACGAGTAATGCATTTCCCTCTGGCTGTTTTATTTCTTCCTTCAGCCCCAGGGAATTTAATGGCCCAATCCCTGTTTGGGTTCACGTCACCCCTCTAGGCAGTCCTCTTGGGCTGATTTTATTTATTTATTTACACCAGATCTTAATCTGTTGCCCAAGCTGGAGGGCAGTGGCATGATCACAGCTTACTGCAGCCTCAACCCCCCAGGCTCAGGCGATCCACCTGCCTCAGCATCCACGGTAGTGGGGACCACAGGCATACACTGCCAAACCCAGTTACTTTTTAAATCATTTTGTAGAGATGGGGTGAGGGTGGGGGAGGGGGGGTCTCCCTATGTTGCCTAAGCTGGTCTCGAACTCCTGGCCTCAAACGATCCCCCAACCTCGCCTCCTAAAGTGCTGAGATTACAGGCGTGAGCCACTGTGCCGTGCCATTGGGCAGATTTTGAATGTCCCTAACAGGGCTGCCTCCCACATTGCCCACTTCTGGTCCAAGAAAAAAACTCGCACCTATTCTTGCATCTTCCCCTCCCCCTCGGTGGGATGTGTGGCAAATTCCTAAGCTGCATAGATGCTGTCACTCTCTCTACCCTACTGCTTCAGGGGAATGGCCACAGCATCCCATCTTTAGATTCCTGAGACAACAGTCCAGTGGGTCCTCAAACTCCTGGGGCACAAGCTCTCCAAGTGGTCTTCTTGCTGCTCCTTCCACTGGGCTCCATCAAACTGGCCACCACAAGCCAACCCTCCTCCAAGAAATTCTCTCTACTACCCAGCAGCAGCCTTTTCTGTGTTTGAGGTGGGTGTCGGGCTTCTGGTCTTCATCATGCCCTTTGTAGGCCCCTGTTAGTTTTCTAGCAACTCACTTTGGAATGGAGGCATGCCTACCATCTATTGCCTGGGACTTTGACTGGGAAAGAGTTCATCTTATCTACCTGTGACAGAAAGATTCATTTATTCCACAGTAAGCACCTGGGCCCTCCTAGCCATTATCAGTGCAGCTGCCATACCCAACCTGAGTCCCAGAATGGCTTGCTGCACTGCCTGCACCCTGTGGGCTGAATGTTGGGAATTCACTTGGACCAAAGGAAACAAGAAAAAAATCACAGCAAAATTCATTTTCTTTGGGAACAAAGTTCACTTTCTTGGCCTTTCTCAAACAGACTCCAAGAGATACCTGAGTTGCCTTAAGAGGCTCAGAAACCCAATATTCACACAAGCTGACCCCTATCTCATCCCTGAAATAGACACATAAAAGGGCTCCCCTAGCTGCTCCTCTCTGAGGCCTCCACCACTTGTTTTGATGACTTTTATTTTGAACTACTCTGTACCAATTAAAAGTCACAGCCAATAACCCGGGCCAATCTTGGCCACTGAGTGCCAGCCATTCTGGTTTAACCTTTATGGAACAAGACCTCTGAGGCCAGGTGAGCTTTAATTACACCTCTTTTGTTAGTTCAGAGTTTCATGTTATGCCAAGAAAGCATTAGCCTCATACCTTGTTTATACTAGAGAGGAATGAAGGGGGCAAAATTGCTCCTTTTCACTTATTTCCAAATCACTCTTTTCTTAATAGGTTAAAGTTAACTTCTTATAAAACCTTCACAATAAAACATCATGCTTAAAAAAAGAGAGTCTCAGGTTCTTGGCACTGAGCATTGCCAGCACTTCACGGTTAGATTTTTCCTCTTAGCTAGCTGTTCTTTTCCTTTCAGCAGGAATGCTTTCTGGTTTTTATAGCTAAATGGGATGAGGGAAGCAAAACAGCAAGAGGTATTCATGTTACATTAAATTTCTCTAACACACAGTTCCCTTAGAGTTTCTTTCTTACTTACAGAATACCATTGTGTATACATTAGGGTTTCAGTCCTCCAAAGCAGGCCTGCTTACAAGAAATAGGAGATTAAAGAACTGATGTCTCTATAGAAAGAGAAATAACATGTCAATTGTGTTTATTTGTTGGGTTACATGATTTATGCTTTCTCATGTGAAGATGGAACAAAGAAAAGGAGACACGTGACTTTGTTTAGATAATTCCCAAGGAAAGTTGGAGTCCCTCCTTCATGAAAAGGGTTGCCTTTCATTTAAAATATAAAGGGTACTGACGGCTTCTGGGGAAGAAAAAAGATTTCTTGTCTAATAAATGAATTCAAGATGCACCTAATTTAGTCTCCAGAGGAGGAGGATATTTAACATTCTAAGGGAAAAAGAAAAAAAGTGGAATGAAGGAAGACTCCCATAAAACAGGAAATTTAAGGGCCCTTTCATGAAACTTTATGTTCATATAGATGTGAAAAGGAACAATGTAATCTGAGTTTAAAGTATCCATTTAAAATTCTTTGGTTATCCAGGACACATTTCAGCCCCACTCCACTTCTCTATATCTTAATTAATTCTCATCCTAGGTGGATAATTAAATAAAACAATAATACTGGGCAAAAGCTTTAGAAAACTCTAACATGAAAAAAGAAAATATGTTAATAAAGTTTCCAAATAGATGTTCTCTTATCTTGTTTTCCTACTGGAAAAATAGGTGGCAAAGAAGGGCCAATTCTAACTCTACTTATATAATTTGTGATTTCACAAGGCTAGAAATTAGTGCATGCAATTAGCATTAATGAGTATCCAAAAAAACCCTTCTGTGTATTAACAGACTACGGCCTTGCACTAGATGTTCACTTTTTCTTTAAAATCATCATCACTGCTTCATAGAAAGTTGTATTTTAAAAGAGAAAATCCAGATATAAATGTGTAGCAAGAAAAAGGAAAACTAACTAAAACCAAAACTATGTTTATTGACTGTGCTTCAGAAGAGAAAAATCTCAACACACACACACACACACACACACATACACATACACACACACGCTTTCTCTGTGGATTAATGTGAATGCAATAATCATGCAGTGAAAGTGACGATACAATGATGTACTTTCTAAAACTCTATTAGAGGACAACTTGTCATCTTTAGCGCTTGGAAAATGGGAACCACATTCCATCACCCCCATATAAGCCCTTCTGTGGACAGTCTCCCTGCCCTAACCCACAGGACTTTAATTCAGCCACAGAATGAGGCTGTCAATTCATTGGGAACTATATGCCTCTCTTGTTATTGGGAAGTTTAAAGTCCCTGAAACTTGACGTATGTTCATCTTAAAAGCAAGAGCTTTGTTTACAACGTATAATGACAAAAGAATCTTAGTTTAATGCCAAGAACCAGATTATTGCCTCAAAAAATTACCTCCCAAAGGAGAAAGATTCTCATTAAAAGGGGAGGATTTCAAAGTCACTTTAGAACTGTACCTCTGGGTGTTATTTTCAGGTACCATAAAGCATTCAAATTCAGCTGCTTTTTGATCCAAGTAAAACACTTCTAAAGATAAGTGAGATTTGTTTCCTAAGTTGAGGATATCTTTAAGTGACAGATGCAAGACAATAAAAGGCCTTTTTCAGGCGCATATAAACTGGAACAATGACAAACAAATTTCAAGACTGTTGAGAGATTGAGAAACCTCACAGACACCTCACATTTAACACATTCTCAATGGACTTCAGACTTCCTGGCTGTTCCTGAACTATTTCCTGTGAAGTAAGACATCATATATCAGTGTCAAAATGCACTTCAGCTGATACTTTCCACAGCTTTCAGACAAGTCCTCAACAATCCAGCATACATGAGAACCAGCCTGTGAAAGAGGAGGAAATTTTACCATGTGAATGATCTCACCATTGTCCAGTTGTGCCTATGCATTTATTCATTTGTTCATTCAAGAAACACGTGAGGCTTCTTGTCCTCTAGTAATGGTTCCCAATCCCAGCTAACCATCAGAATCACCTGGGCCCTCCCACCAGCTGTTGGTTTGGTGGGTATGGAGTGGGGCCTGTGTATCTTTTTTTTTTTTTCGAGATGGAGTCTCGCGGTGTTGCCCAGGCTGGAGTGCAGTGGTACAATCTCGACTCACTGCAACCTCCGCTTCCCAGGTTCAAGCGATTCTCCTGTCTCAGCCTCCCGAGTAGCTGGGATTACAGATGCACACCATCATGCCCGGCTAATTTTTGTATTTTTAGTAGAGCCGGGGTTTCAACATGTTGGTCAGGCTGGTATCAAACTCCTGACCTCATGATCTGCCCGCCTCAGCTTCCCAAAGTGCTGGAATTACAGGCGTGAGCCACCGTGCCCAGCTGGTGCCTGTGCATCTTAGTTTGTAAATGGTCCACAGCCAGATTTGGAACCACTCCTTTTGTATTTCATGATCTCATTGATGAGAGGTTTACAGGCAGTGGGAGACCATCTTTATTCTCTAAATTCTTGAGCTACCTCTTCATCGTGACATCCTATTCTGCTCGTCTCTTGTTACTGAGTTTCCAGGCCTTCTCAGGCCGGGGCCAGTGGTGGAAAGATTGGTGATGGACAGAGGAAACAGAAGAAAGGAGAAGAATGTTTAAAAATGAAAATGTGATTCTCTTCCCCTTACCATTTTACTGTTGCTTCTATTCCAGCTGCCAGGAATGGTGAGATTCCTTATGCCAGACTATCCCTCCTGCCAGTAACAATTATAAGCTCTGGACAAAATATAAAAACCAGTTGTTTGAAGGCACTGGAGAATGACAAAAAGCAAGCAGAAACTGAGAATATTTATACTTTGAAAGGAGGAATACAGTTGGTGAGATCCACATTTATCCAGGGCACTTCCCATTGCCCGCGTGCATGGAGGACACACTCATGCAGTAGTGACAGTGTTGCTGGGCTTGGAGGTCACAAGCATCCAGAGCTCCCAGAAAGACTGAAAATTGAGCAGGAAAATCACATAAAGAAGGCAGCTACAGATGGGGGGATCCCCAATATCTGCATGCAGACTCTCTCAAATTCTTAGCTACTATGTGAACTGCACATGTGCTGGGTGGAAATCCAGGGAACCCACTGCAAAGCAACACCTGGAAGCCTGAAAGAGATGTCAACAGTTGGCTGATACTGGAAGGACAGAGTTTAGGATTCATGTCCTTCCAATCTAGAGGGGCTTGGTAAACAACTTGAATATTCCACTGAAACCTTAGGACTGTAGCTTAAGAATAAGGACTATATCCAAAGGCTAAGAACTGTGCTTATTTATGCTGACCTACTAAGATTCAGATTGATCCTTATAAACTCCTGTCTAAATTACCCAAGACTTACTCAAACCTAAAGAGATATCAGGCGCCAATCCCATTCTATTGTTGTTGTTGTTGTTAAGAACAAGGACTACTTCTACTTTACCAGTCCTTGCAATGCTCAGATTTCTGATTAATAAACCTAATGGGAAAGACTACAGATTTGTTCAAAAACTCAGAGCAATCAATAGAATTATGATTCTTAGATTCCCAGTGTTTCCTACCCAAATACTATCTTGTCTTCCATCCTCTCCATGAATCAATGTTTTATGGCAGTACATAAACATGCAGCTTTATTTTAGTAACCAATAGTTAAAGAGAATCAGTGCTTGCTTGTTTCTTATGCAAAAATCATCAGACTTGAGGACCTATAAAATCACCTTCATATTTTTCTCAATGTCTAAGTAAATGATCTTAAGGATCTAAATACTCCACGAAGATCCACCCTTATACAACAATTTATTGCTGTGATCTCCTGCTATAAGACTTCAATTATTTCTTAATGAAATTGGCAGAAAAGGGGCATAAAATGTCAACTGAAAAGTTACAACTCTACCTGAAAATTTCTAACCACGTAATTTCAAAAGATCTACAAAATTTGAAATGAAATGATTTTGGTTATGATTGGTCTGTAGGCAGATACTCTGTTATCCTCCAGAATGAAAACTATTTCATTTTATCTAAGCTCCCAAAATCAAAGACAATTAAGATTTTCAGGGCCTGGCGCAGTGGCTTGCCACTGTAATCTCAGCACTTTGGGAGGCCAAAGCGGGTGAGTGACTTGAGGCCAGGAATTTGAGACCAGCCTGGCCAACATGGTGGTGAAACGCTGTCTCTACTAAAAATACAAAAAATTAGCTGGGCATCGTGGCACGCACCTGTAGTCCCAGCTCCTCAGGAGGCTGAGGTGGGAGAATCACTTGAACGTGAGAGGTGGAGGTTTTAGTGAACCGGGATCACACCACTGCACTCCAGCCTGGGCAACAGAGCAAACCTTGTCTCAAAAAAAAAAAAAAAAAAAAAAAAAAAAAAAGAAAATTCTCAGGATTGCCCTTATAAGAGCTTCCTAAGACAAGATTACAGACTCCCTCGCATGGGATGAAAAGGCAGAAAAAGTCTACCCGTCTGAAAGTCTCCCCCAGCAACTCTATACTTTGTATATCCCTAACTGTGCCAAACAGAGGAAAGACAAAGCTGCCTAATAAGAACATTAATTCGGCTAAGAGAAGCTTCACACCAGTAGTGTATTGGCTCTCTGCACAGATCTCTCGGTCTGGTGGCTACAATGTACTCCCTCTGCCTACATGGGCGGGGGCAGCAGCTCAGTGGTCACAGCTCCTGCCGCAGGTTGACTAGCGTTTACTGCTGCACCAGCTCTTTGCATTCCACATGCTGTGCAGTCCCTACTACTTTTAGGCAGCACTCAGCATTTCTCTGTCAGCTGCTTCACTGATGGTGAAATCCTTCTACTGTCCACCTCACAACTGCACATCATTCAGATTTTAATCCCACCACTGACTCCCTCTTCTATATAAGGAGGAATCCGTGACTGTTTGTGGTACCTGGGAGATTAAGAATGCCTAGCTCCTACTAAACACATGCCTACCCTATTACCCAGAAATGCCTCCAAAACAAATCAGCTCATCTGTCTACTAAAATAAATGTACAACAATATTCATAGCAGCTTTATTTATAACAGAAAGTGGTAAGACCCCAAATGTCCATCAACAGTAGAATGAATTAATGAATTGTGGTATAGTCACACAATGGAATGCCACATAGCCATAAACAGCAACAAACTGGCTGAGTGTGGCGGCTCACGCCTGTAATCCCAGCACTTTGGGAGGCCAAGGCAGGCGGATCACCTGAGGTCGGGAGTTTGAGACCAGCCTGACCAACATAAAGAAACCCCATCTCTACTAAAAATACAAAAGTAGCCGGGCGTGGTGGCGCATGCCTGTAATGCCAGCTACCCACGAGACTGAGGCAGGAGAATCGCTTGAATCCAGGAGGCGGAAGTTGCAGTGAGCCAAGATCAAGCCATTGCACTCCAGCCTGGGCAACAAGAGCCAAACTCCATCTCAAAAAAAAAAAAACAAAAAAAAAAACAAAAAAACTACAAAAATATATATGAATATCACAGATATTATACTTACAAAAGAAACTAGAAAGAAGAGTACATACTCTGTAAATCTACCTACATGAAATTCAAAAATAAACAAAAGTAACTGATGGTGATAGAAGTCAGAAAGGTGGTTACTTCTGGGGGAAGAGGGATATGTATTGACTAGGAAAGGGGCACAAGAGAACTTTCTGGGTTGCTAGGAAGTGTTCTAGTTCTACTTGGGAGACATTACACAGGTATGTATAGACAAAAGTAGAAATTCATTGAGCTCTCCACTTGATTAGTACTTTACTATATAAATTATATTTTCAGTAGAAAGCAAAAACTAAACACACAAGAATGCCCAGATCAAATCTTAGTCAATTCTGACTTGATAGTATTTGTAGATAACTTACCTTAAAATAACAAAGGCATTTTCTGTACAGAATACACTGTCGCTACCTAACATGCAGCTATCAAAGCTGCTCCATGGGCTAATGTTCAGTCTGCCCAAGCGGATGAATGAATTCCTCTGCCTTGGTCTTGCACTTTGGCAAAGAAATTGTAAACACTAAACAGATAGTAGATATGCATTTGGAATTGCTCATAACTGTGGGATACTACAGAAACAAAGTGGATATTTTTACTTTTTAAGTTACTCCTATCGAAAATGGTAAAGACACTAAAACTACCAAAAATGGTAAAGACATTGAAAATTCATTATAAGCTATTCAATATGAAAAATGTGTGTCAGTTAAGTTAGAAACTCACAAACTACAACACTGAAAACCAATGACAATGCCTTTGCTAACTCAAATGCTAAACAAGTAGCTTGTATTACAACTACAAAGAATTCCATCAAATTGACATCTATCCCCACTTGGAAGGAAAATTGGCTCAATTTAGACAAGCTATAATTGGCTCATAACAATCAATCCAGCCTTCTGAGAAACAATATCGGCAATTACAGGGACATTTTCTTCATAAAGCTGGGTGCTAGCAGTCTCTGACAGTGGCCTGGGAGTGCCATGATCCATCAAATGGATGCTAACTTGACCCATGATTTTTTGCATCATGAAAGAATCAAATTAAGCTCCATGGTAAATAATGAAAAAAATCAAAATTTGATCAGGAAGTGGTAGAATAATGTCTCACCTATAACTAACATTACCCAGTTATAACCGAAAAGGTAAAACAAAATACAGAAACTCCTCAAAGCCCTTTCAGCATTTACAAATGAGTTTTATACAACCATGCAGGTCATTAAGCTATAAATATATATTAGTAACAGTCTGTTATCAGGAGGGATAGAACCTGTTCCTTGATGAAAAGCTACAGATGGGCCAGGTGTGGTGGCTCATGCCTGCAATCCCAGCACTTTGGGAGGCTGAGGCAGGTAGATCACTTGAGGTCAGCAGTTCGAGACCAGCCTGACCAACATGGTGAAACCCCGTCTCTATTGAAAATACAAAAATTAGCCAGATGTGGTGGTGGGCGCCTATAATCCCAGTTACTTGGGAGGCTGAGGCAAGAGAATTGCTTGAGACTGGGAGGCGGAGGTTGAAGTGAGCCGAGATTGTGCCACTGCACTCCAGCCTGGGCGACAGAGCAAGACTCTGTCTGAAAAAAAAAAAAAAAAGAAGAAAGAAAAAAAAATCTACGGATGTTTCAGAAAGAAAACATTGCTAGACTTTGTGTTCCCAACAGGGAATTCCTACTTCTTTTCAGTGACTGTGGAACTCATTTCACCATAACAGTCCTATAGGACTCTGCAGAATTTCTCTCCGAACACAAAAACTGTACTCTCCATTCAGGAAAGGTAAAAAAGAACAAATGGAGGCACTGAAACAAAAGCTGTCCCAATCAGGGGCTGGCACACTACACCCCATGGGCCAAATCTGGCCTGAAGTCTTTTCATGCGGTCCATGAGCTAAAAAATGTTTCTTACATATTTTAAAAGTTTGTAGAAAAAACAAAGAGGGATATGGACTATGTGACAGAGACCACATGTGGCCTTCAAAGCCAAGAGTATTTACTCTCTGGCCTTTTACTGAGAAAATGTGCTGACTCCAGGTCTAAAGTATCAAAAATCCCTAATCTGCCTTAGCCTGATGTTTTGCCACTAGTGTTAATGGCCACAAGACTACCTTCTCAGAGCTCATACAGATTTTCTCTCTAGGACATCATTTATAGCATGCCCTATGTGGTTAGGAATAACTCTACCAAGAACTATTTTTTGTCACATGCAGATTTAGCTAAATACTGTCAGAAGTTCATTAGTACATGGTTTTGTGCTCAGTATGTACAAACCGCCTTTCTAAAGGAGACATCATTCAAACCTTTATATGAATTCGAGCTTAGTGACCAGTTCTACCAGAAGAGAAATCAATGTTTGTTAAGTTGCAAAAATGGCCACAAATTCTTCTCATCCCATATGCATGCTCCCTAGCATGCGACTTTACAGATCTACCCACCAAGAAATGGAGTCTAATTATCTACTGTTTGAATCTGGGCTTGGACACATGACTGAGTTAGGCAACAAAGCATTAGCAATATGACACAAGCAGAGGCTTGAAGGCTGCTTGCATACTGAAGCTTGCCCTCTCTTACTGCTCATAGGAACTCTCAGATCAACATCACATAAATGAGCTTGGGCTAGCCTCTTGGATAATGAGAGACACATGACCCAGTTACCTCCATTTCCCTGCCAACAGCCAGCAACCACTAGATATGTGAGTGAGGCCATCAACTATCAATTGAGTGTAAATGCATGTGTGAGGGTCAGACAACATCATGTGGAGCAAAGCAAAGTTGTCCTAGTTGAGCCCAGCCCAAATTGCTCATCCCCAAAATCATGAGTAAATAAATGATTGTTTTAAGCTACTTAGTTTGGGGTGGTTTGTCCTACAGAAAATGCTAACTGACACAGACACAAAAATGCATTAGAACGTTATTGGAAGGAGCCACTTCAGGTCCTCTTGACAACAGCTACAATTGACCCACAGTTACATATGTCATATTGAAAATAAACTTTCAACTAAGATGAATGGACTTCTACTCCCATGAGTGACCACAAGTTGAGGCTAACCAACAAGCCTCCAGAAGCTGGTTTCAAGGCACACACAACTTACCTGAGATCTTCAGATCAAGCAGACAACTTTGTAAGTGCAAATTCCACCCCAGACAATGAAAACAACAACAACAACAAAACCAGATCTTTTTGTTATACCCAATCAAATGAACTGACTCCTGTGTAAAATTGGTATGTGTAACTAAAAGCTGTTGCTTTCCTTTTCTATGACTCTACTTTTCTTCATTTTTTTCCCCTCCCTTTTTTGAAGCAAAATACGTTTCCACTACCTTGTTTTTAAGAATGAGAGACCATAGCTTCATCTGCTAACCTGCCTCTTGCTGAACCTGTTATCCATTTCTATCTTCAGACAACACTCAAATCATAGGAACACTTCTGCTTAATGCTAGCAAACAACCCCACCAACTTTAAGATCTGAACATCTTCTGTATACTTTAGAGCATACCACAAATATCTCTAGACTCAGCTACTCAGGCTGTTGTTTTAATTACATAGAACTACACACAGTCAATATTTTATCCAGAGAGAAAAGTCAACCCAATCACATTTTTAAATTATCTTGAGTGTCCATGGTACTTTTATAACCTCTCCGACTATTGGGGAATGTGAGCAAAGGAAATAAAAATACTTACCAAGCTTGACAAGCAATCCCATATAACTATCCTGATGATAGAAATACCTCTTATATTACAATTTACATATTTACTCATAACACCTTATAAAAAATAGAAAAATGTACATGTTCAGGAAAAGCAGGATACAAGATGCCAACTCAAATAGTTTGTCATCATAATTCTGGGAAAAAGACATACACTTTTAACTCTTCACATATACATCATATTAATTATGGGGCCAGTGGGCCTGTTCTTTATCTGTGACCTTTATGTATACTGAGAACTACTCCCGGGGAGCATGTATTCCTGGTAGATAGACTCCTTCCCGGCTCCTTTGAAGATTTTATGTCCTGTTCAGTCTCATCATTTGGGTCTCTTCAGAAGTCTCGTAGGAGTGACCTCCCAGGAGATGGTAGGAGTATATTGAACTGCTTGAGGATTTTTAACTTTGGTTAGGGGTCCCTGAGTTCCAGAGATGTATCAATAACTTATTCCTCACTATGGCTGAAATTATAAATGTGACTATTTATACTATAAAGACCCAGAAAAAGAGCTCTGATTTGCTTGCTGTCTTGGTAATTACTGGACCATCAAAGCTTTACAATATTTACAGGCCTCATAAAGGGGCATCTGTACTCTGGCTAATATTTCCTATTGTTTCTAGGTAAACACTTCAGGACAAGAAGAAAAAATATTTTAAAAAGAATACAGACACAGGCTGATGACTCTCAAAGGTTTGACAGTCTGACACTTGAAATCTACCCCCCATTCTCCTACCTAGGTCAAATAAAAACACTGCCTTCATGAAATTCCCTAAACTATAATGATCAGATTTCTCATGAGAAAGTTTGCTTTTCTCTACTGCATTTCTAATAGTCTTCAAAACTACTGTGCAACTGTTGTTTAATGATCAAATGATGATTCCATGTTAGGGAGAGACAGAATTTCTTGTGGTTAATCTCTGTCCTCCAGGAGAGGCATATGACCAAAAGCAGGAATGACAAATCCTGAGGTGACTGCCCAGCCTCCCCCTGAGGATCCACGCCACACTGTACACCCCATGTCCTTCATACTTCATGTTTGTTAAACAGATGTACGTATGGATGTATGATAGAAAAGAACGCTTCAGTGAGTTTTCTCTTAGTAACATCACAGAAATATTAAGGACTGTACTCTCCATTATTGTTCAAGTTACTCATATATAAGGAAATACCACAGCATCAGGACATCTTTCAAAAGATAAGTATATTTCAATTATATAATAATAATTTTTTTTTTTTTGAGACAGAGTCTCGCTCTGTCACCCAGGCTGGAGTGCAGTGGCACAGTCTCAGCTCACTGCAACCTCCACCTCCTGGGTTCAGGCAATTCTCCTGTCTCAGCCTCCCAAGTAGCTGGGACTACAGGCACATGCCACAACACCTAGCTAATTTTTGTTTTTTTGGTAAGAGACGGGGTTTCACCATGTTGGCCAGGTTGGCCTCGAACTCTTGACTTCAGGTGACCCACCTGCCTCGGCCTCCCAAAGTGCTGGGATTACAGACGTGAACCACTGCGCCCAGCCAGTTGTAGAATTATTTTTTGATTGGGGGTGGTAATACACTATGAACTTAAAAATGCTACTTTACTTATTTTTAAAATGTTTTGAGTTAATAGAAAAACAATAAAAGATCTAAAGATATATGTTTAGCATTTTAAAGAGTTATTAAGGAACCAGAAATCTGTAAGTAATAAGGAACATATTGAAATAATCTTCTAAGGATAAAAATATTTATTCAAGATTCTATTAAAGTATACAAAGAGCGAATTTAGGATTTAAACCAAAGGAACATTTTATTTTTTAATATTTTTTTGAGACAGAGTCTTACTCTGTTGCCCAGGCTGGAGTGAAGTGGTGCAGTCTCAGCTCATTGCCACCTCTGCCTCCTGGGTTGAAGTGATTCTCCTGCCTCAGCCTCCCAAGTAGCTAGGATTACAGGTGCGCACCACCATGCCTGGCTGATTTTTGTATTTTTAGTAGAGACGGCGTTTCACCATGTTGACCAGGCTGGTCTCGAACTCCTGACCTTGGGTGATCTACTTGCCTCAGTCTCCCAAAGTGCTGGGATTACAGGTGTGAGCCACCTGCGCCCAGCAGAAAGGAACATTTTAAACACACGTTAGCCTAGTGTTAAGGCATATTAGCTCAGTGGTTTTTTGTTGTTGTTGAGACACGGTCTCATTCTGTCACCCAGGCTGGAGTGCAGTGGCACAACCACGGCTCACTACAGTCTTGACATCCTGGGCTCAAGCAATCCTCTCACCTCATCCTCTTGAGTAGCTAGGGCTACAGGTGTGTGCAACCATGCCCAGCTAATTTTTTGTATTTTTGGTAGAGATGGGTTTCGCCATGTTGCCCAGGCTGGTCTCAAACTCCTGAGCTCAAGTGATCTGCCCTCAGCCTCCCAAAGTCTTGGGATTACTGGCATGAGCCATCATGCCCAGTCATAGCCCAGCAATATTAACAGCCTTGATCTTGATAGTCTACCTCTTAATAGCATGTCTCACAAATAGTTTATTCCAGAAGTTGGAAATTGTAAAATTAAATATAAAATAAAAATTTTAAAGCTTATAAAATCAAAAGTGCCATTTAGTTTGTTTTTACATATATAGTCTTATTCCAAAAGGATTTGAAGTGGTTGGCAGAGGAATGTGTACAGGAGTAACCCTGAACAGAAATAATCCTATAAAGCAAAATACTGATGAATGCTGGGCTTGGTGGCTCACGCCTGTAATCCCAGCACTTTGGGAGGCTAAGGCAGGAGCAGATCACTTGAGGTCGGGAGTTTGAGACCAGCCTGACCAACACGGAGAAACCATGTCTCTACTAAAAATACAAAATTAGCTGGGCATAGTGGCGCACGCCTGTAATCCCAGCTACTCAGGAGGCAGAGGCAGGAGAATCGCTTGAACCCAGGAGGCAGAGGTTGTGGTGAGCCGAGATTGTGCCATTGCACTCCAGCCTGGGCAACAAGAGTGAAATTCAATCGGACACTAATTTTTTTAAAAAACAGCTCAAGTGCACAAGGAGTAGAATAAATCCAAGATTACGCTTCTACCCTAAAGTTAGAAAAGGCAGGCTTTCTATGGTTAGGGAGAAAAATCTACCAACACCTTTAAATTAAAAATGCTTTAGCTAAAATAAGATTTTGCTAAAATCCTTCCAACGCAGAAAAAACTATGAAAACCAGAAACCAAGGTTGGGGGTTAGGGTGTCATGTTTAAAATGAAGCAGCACTAGGCAACATTTCACCACCTTTCACCTTGCCCAGAGACTTGTAGATGAATATCAAAAACAAATGAAAATCCACAGAGCAGCATTTCTTCCACTTGTTTAAAGGAAACTATTATAAGCAGAACTGTCCAAAGGGCCATATCAAAGAAAATGGGTTCCAAAGTGAAACCTAAAACATTCCAGTAACCAAATACCTGAGAGAAGCTATGAGGAAGTGCATGTAGAAGGCTGACACATTTCTGATTTTCCATAGATTCTTGCAGCTTCTATGTTCAGTGAGAAAAAAAATCCCCAGGCAATGGCCCCTACTAGAAGTTAAAGGAATTCTAAATTGCTCTTCAGTAATTCTCAGCCTTGAGTGCCCATTAAAATTACCTGAAAAGGTCTTTTTTTTTTTTTTTTTTTTTTTTAATACCAATGCCTGGACCCCATCCAAGATCAATTAAATTGAAATCCCTTGGTACAAGGCCCAGGCATTAGTATTTTTTAAAGCTCCCAGAGGTTCTAATGTGCTGCCAGTGCTGAGACCCATTTAGCAACCTACAAAAATGCTGAAAAAGTCAAGGATGACTGTAATTACTGTGTGTTTGAAATTCAGTTGTGACAGAAAATGATTCTTCCGGGAGGTAAATTTTTTTAACTAGTGCTAGGCTGCCTTTCTTTTCATGTGCTTATACTCTGTACTATACAGTACTGAAATCCCTCAAGATAATAAGAACACCACCACTTAGTGAGCACTTACATGGTATCAAGCACTGTGCTGGGCACTACCCAACCCCATCTCCACACACAATCACTAATGCCCATTATTCTGCAAAAATAAGTATTAAACCCATTAACCTGAAACAGCTGATAAGAAGGGGCTTGGTTGGCCCCTATCACAGAGTAAGGAGTTACAGAAATTGGGATTAGAACCTACATGTATCTGATTACAAAGCAATGCTTTCTATTTTCCTTTAATTTTATGTATTTATGTTGCAAAAGGTAATAGAGTTACATGTTTCACAGGTTTATAAAGGTTTATATGGTATACATAAGACGTATAAAAATTAATCTCACTGATAATTTTTTTTTATGACAACTGAAGTTCAAATACATAGAAACCACGATTATCCTTGATTCCTATCACTTAGCCTCTCCTATCACCCGGCCAACAATTCTCCTCCCTGAAGACAAACTTAGCAGTTTCTTGTTTCTATAATACATTTACAAGCAAATACATGTAAGAATATGTGACATACCATACATCTGAATTCCTCCCCACCCCATTTTAAATAATTTCAACAATTGCATAGTTCACACACTATTTCGCACCTGGTTTTTTCACTTTAACAGTGCATCTCAGAGATTATTCCATATCAATACATAAACTTTTTAAAGTCTTTTTTTGTAATACATAGTATCCCATTTTACTGATGTACCACCACTTTAAAACCAGTCTATTATTGATAGACATTTGATTTTTTTCTATTTGCTGTTATAAAAATGTCAGAATGAATAACCTTGAACTACCTAATTTTATAAATACATACAGATAATTACACCTATAGATTAAATGCCTAGATGTCAAAAGCCATGCCCTCTCCACTACTCTATGCTATCTCAGGATTCTAAGAAACAACTCACAATCAGACTTATGATGACTTATACTTATTTTATTTAAAAATTTTAAATACCCAAATTATGCTTTTCATTTTATTTAAAAAATTGGAAATGTTTTTTTTTCAGAATATGCTCAAAAACTAAACAGTCTGAGAGAGGGTTTTAAGCGAAGGTAAAATGACTTTAAAATCAGTGGCATAAACACTGTGCTGGCTGTCTCTTCCCGTTCAGAAGGTATCTGCCCCGGAAGACTCCACGTCCTCCTGCATTGTGCTGATGCTCAGAGACTGAGAGCAATCCTCGAGGTTCACTGAGGGCAGCGTCATGGACATCTTGGCAGGGGGCATCTGTGAAGCGGAGAGTGGCATTGCTTTCCCACCTATACAAAGGACAAGCTCATTCAGCTCAACATGCATATCCTGAGTATTCACGTGCTTTATACTTTGCGAAATAATATGGCGGGGGGAGGGGTGGGGGATGGATTCCAAATAAGTATTACATATGAGGGAATGTCTTGTCCCAAGGTGCTCAGAACTTGTCAGAGAGGTAAAATACACCTTTCTCCTTTCTACCATCACTCCTCATCAGTCAGAGACAACATTTCAAGAGTATATAAACTAAAAGTTGTGATACAAATGATAAATGCTAAGTAAGATCAAGTAGGGTTAAGGGCCTAGTCTCTGAAATCCAGACTTAACTTCTTGCTGGCTGTGTGGCTGTCAGCAAGTTATTTTACCATTCAAAAGTTCAGTTTCCCATATGTTAAATGGGATAATAGTACCTACCTTGCACAGTATAGTGAGGATAAAATAGTGTCAGTGAAGAGCTCAACAACAGAGCTTAGCACTCAGTAAGTGGTCAGAAACTAAGCGCTCCCATTACCACTAAAAGATAGCCATTATTACTACTGTTATCATTAAGTAAATAGCTAGGAGAGCAATAAAACACTATAATAGCCAGAAATTAAAGGTTTGTGGTTAGCACAAGAACTGTTTTTTGTTTTCTTTTGTTTTTGTTTTTAAAGAGGTAAGACATGAGCCATGTAAAAGGCATTTGAAGTCAAAGGTTGCCAAGGCACTTTGCTCTTCCTCCTATTCCTAAAAAATGGACTCAAACTCAAGAGCATGTCATTAATAATGATTTACTGAGTGCCTAAGGGTGTTATGCTATTAGTTAACAGAAGTGATATAAGGTTAGCAATGTCAGGAAAAACATACTGCAGTGGTCATCCAAGCATTATTGACCCTTGACTTTGGAAAGCATTTTTCTCTGTAAAATAGACTTCTCTCTCTACTGTAGACATTATCTCTACATTTAATGAAATATGAAAAAAAGGTTCCAATTCCATGGATTGAGAGTAATATTATAATGTCTAATATGAAAGCTGGCTGGTGGTAGAGGGCAGGCAGTTTGGAATAAATAATTCATTAATATGTAAAAAAATCAAAGTTGACTACATAAGTGTATGTATCTGCCTATACCCGAATTCACCCCTGTAAGTTTAAAGCACAATGCCTAAGAATATAAAGACTGTCAACTTGGTATTATTTAAAACAAACAAACAAAAATCCCCATTTAAAATTTCATGGATTTACCATAGACATAAGAATAATAGCTACCTTAACAATAAATTACCTTAAACAATCTAAAAGACATATTTCAGACAAGAAAGAGTCATAGTAATTTTTCTAAAATCCCTTTATGTTTTTCAAGTAGTTTCTACAGTAATAACATAGAATCTTTCATTAAATTTGTATAGGGGCCACAGTACAATTAGACAGTTCTGGAAATTTTAATGATGACTCAATCACAGCTGTCCAAGATTAGAATACTTATAAAAGGAAAATTCCTTTCATATAAGGAAATTTAACAAAGACTATTTTAAATACTATACCATTCCTTTTTTGTTACTTGTATCAATTTCATTTTTTTATAAAAAGGGAGAGAAAGATAAGATTTGGCATCATTACAGCAATATCACAAACTATAATACCATAGTATTTAAAAAGAAAGCAAGTTTTACGTGAATTTAAATAGAATAAATATTTTAAATAGGAAAAGACTTTAGTCTTTTCAGTTTGTCAGGATATAATAAAAATAAAATGAATAGATACTAAAAACTATATTTTTTTAATCTTTTTTTTTTTTTTGAGACAGGTTCTTGCTCTGTCACCTAGGCTGGAGTGCAGTGGCATGATCACGGCTCACTGCAGCTTCAACCTTGCAGGCTCAAGTGATCCTTCCACCTCAGCCTCCCAAGTAGTTAGGACCACAGGTATGCACCACCATGCCTGGCTAATTTAAAAAAATTTTTTGTAAAGGGAGGGTCTCCCTACGTTGCCCTGGCTGGTCTTAAACTCCTTTGTCTCAGACTCCTTGGTCTCAAGTGATCCTCCTTCTTCAGCCTCCCAAAGTGCTGACATTACAGATGTGAGTCACCATGCCTGGCCTTAAAAATGTGTATAGGACATAAGTATTAATAATATATAATATTTAAATATTCTTATATTTTACAAAGCCATGATGCAGAATACACAAAATAACTCAGGGAAGCAGCCAGTATCAGAGCTCACCTCATCAATAAAGTAAAAACTAACACTGGATATAACTAAGTTCTAGAGCAAATTAATTTTCCACTCATACAAACAACTTAATGTTACCCTCTAATTATTATTAAGAAAAACTCCATTCCTTGAGTTATGCATCTGCCAAAAACAACAGTGATACCAAATACTCTTTTCTCTGTTATTTAATTTCACAAAACCACTTTGTATATACCTTCTTTTCTACTTTGTGCATGAAATTACTGACTAAATTGCTCAATGCTGTAACAAGAGCTATAACTTTTTAGGGTGGGGGGATCTCCTAGAAGTTTCCAAGTCTCAAGGAACATACTGAATTCAATCACTATAAGCATTTCTTGCAGTTATTGCCTTATATTTTTATAACAATTCAAATTTTGTAAATACATTTTCCCCATCATATAATCTGATCCTAACAGTAAATCTGGGAAACAGACAAGGCCATTGAGGCCCAGAGACGTTAAGGTGGGCTTCTCCAAAAGCATATATGCACTAACTAAACATCTATATGAATCTTCTGCATGTATGGAGCTAAGAGCATATGCAGATGAAGAAGACAGAGTCCTCATCCTCAAGAAGTTCATCACCTAGTAGAGGAGATAAACATGTATAGGAATCCTTAGTTTAAATGAAGTGGAAGGTAGCCATTGAGTTGGGACTGAAAAGATGGTGGGAAGGCAATGAAGGAAACAAGAACAACAAAATAAAGTCAAGATAAAGTTAATGTGTTAAGGGAACTCTGAGTATTCTGATATCAAATATTGTTTGGATAGGAGGAATGGTGAGATAAGGCTATAAAGCAAGGCCAGGGCCAAGTCCTGTAAAAGCAGTAAGGAGTGACAAAAGATTTTGAACAGAGGAATAATTTGAGCAAATGTATGGTCTAATATCCACCATCTACCAGGAACTTAAACAAATTTATAAGAGAAAAACAACCCCAAAGGACACAAACACTTTTCAAAAGAAGACATACACGAGGCCAGCAAGCATATGAATAAAAGCTTAATATCACTGCTCATTAGAGAAATGCAAATCAAAACCACAATGAGATACCATCTCATACCAGTCAGAATGGCTATTATTAAAAGGCCAAAAAATAACAGATGCTGGTGAGATTGCAGAGAAAAGGGAACACTCATTCACTTGGTAGGAGTGTAAATTAGTTCAACCATTATGGAAAGTAATATGATGTATTCCTCAAAGAGCTAAAAGCAGAACTACCATTCGACCCAGCAATTCCATTACTGGGTTTATACCCAGAGGAATATGAATCAGTCAACTATAAAGACACATATATGCAAATGTTCACTGCAGCACTATTCACAACAGCAAAGGCATGGAATCAACCTAAAGGCCCCTGAATGACAAATTGGATAAAGAAAATGTGGTACGTGTATACCATGGAATACCATGCAGCCATAAAAAAGAACAAGATCATGTCTTTTTCAGGAACATGGATGAAGCTGGAAGCTATCATCCTTAGCAAACTAATACAGGAATAGAAAACCAAATACTGCATGTTCTCACTTATAAGTGGGAGCTAAATGATGACAACTCATGAACACAAAGAAGGAAACAACAAACACTGGGATCTACTTGAGGTTGGAGGGTAAGAGGAAGGAAGAGCAGAAAAAATAACTATTGGGTACTAAGCTTAATACCTGGGTGATGGAATAATCTGTATGACAAACCCCCATGGCCCGAGTTTACCTATACAGGAAACCTTCTTCACATGTACCCCCAAACCCAAAATAAAAGTTTAAAAAAAAGGTAAAATCATACTAATAGCTGTGTGGAAGATAAAGAGAGAGGAGAGGGATCTATAAAAATAGTCCACGGAAGAACTAATGGTCCTTAGCAGTGGAAATAGGGTCAAGATATTTTGGATGGGGACTTAGTACTTATAAAGAACCAAGTTTCACTCTGAAATGACAGATTTGGTTGACTGACCAGGCAGTAATAAAAACGTCAACAAATTTGGGAGCAGGGATAGTTTTAAGCACAAGTCTCTTTATGACAGGTCAAGAGTAGGGTCCAAATCAGGTCACTTAGGAATGGCCCCCCCCAGACTGCTGGTGTGAGGCTTCTGTATGGGAAGGAGTAAAAGGCAGAGGGGATTAAGAGAATGGATTCTGGAACAGGGCAGAGCCGAACTCATTCATCCATCCAACAGATATCAATTGTGCACCTACTACATGCCTGGTACTGTTCCAGACTCCGGAGAATACAGCAGTGAAGAAAACAAAGGGTCCAACCTTACCGGCCGCACATTCTGTTGGGTTTAGGGGATGAATGACAAGTAACGAAATAAACATCAAATATAACAGGAAGTGATAAGTACTGTAAAGAAAAATAGGTAAAAGGTAAGAGGGATAGAAAATAATAAGAGACTGAAAAAGTTATGTAACTTCTCTGAACTCCAGTTTTCTCAACTATAAAAAAAATATGAGTACCAACTTCAGAGGTTTTTATGAGGGATTCAGCGAGATAATACATACAAAGTGTTTGTATAGTGCTGGAACATAGAAAGCCCTCAATCAGCTCAGCTCTTACTTTTATGTAATTGGAAGCCACTATCTAAAAGGCAATGAGGCTCAGGGTGGGCTGCAAATGGTACTCTGCTTTAGAAGGAGGAATAAGAATGTTTCATTGAAATACAATTAAGAAAAAAAAAAAAGGGAGTGGGGAAAGAGAGAGTGCACTCTGGGAGGCCTCCAAATAGTTATGCTACTTTAAACTCTAGTTAACTGTGTTTTAATCAAGAAGTTATAGCAATACAATGTACCGTCTTATATAAAGGTATTTGCTAATGTACATTTTGGGAATTTTTTTTTTTTTTTTTTGAAATGGAATATCGCTCTGTCACCCAGGCTGGAGTACAATGGTGTGATCTCGGCTCACTGCAACCTCCACCTCCCAGGTTCAAGCGATTCTCCTGCCTCAGTCTCCTGAGTAACTTGGATTACTGGCATGCGCCACCGCACCCGGCTAATTATTGTATTTTTAGTAGAGACGGGGTTTCACCATGTTGTTCAGGCTGGTGTCAAACTCCTGACCCTGTGATCCACCCACCTCGGCCTCCCAAAGTGCTGGGATTACAGGTGTGAGCCACTGCGCCTGGCCAAAATATTTTTATTTAAAGTATTCATTTACACAAGCTAAATCACAGTTTTGGAACTTTGTAAGAGAACTCTTTAGACTGGGAACATTAAAAAAAGCATCACTTAGATTACTGTGAGCAGGCGAAAAGGGTAACATTCATAAAAAAATTTAAATTTTTTTAAAGAAAAGACATAACATTTTAATAAATCACCGTGAAAGTAAATATAAATCTTCTACCTCTATTAAATATAGTTTGATGCTTTTAAAGTTTGACTTTTTAAATTTGCACAGTCAAGTCATTACTCTATGACGTAATTGTTTCAACAGCTGTTTTCAGGTCTATAAAAAAGACTATTCCTTGATTCCATGGGTTTGCAGTATGTCATTTAACCTGGCATGCATTTAAGTGGGGCATGCCATGGAGTCAGACCATGCATTAGAAGCTTCCTGAGACATAATACACGTTTTTGACATTTGAAATTACATTTTTTTGCTTTAAAAATATTTAAAATTCATAACAAAATTTTATATTTTCTGTTTTTGGATGTCAGATTTATAAAACTAAGTAAAAGAAAAACTATAATTGATTCTAAGTAATAAGTTATGTAATGAATGGTAGGATTCAATTCTCTGAATTGTTTTTCCAGTGATAGTGGTGAAATATTAGTTCCTCTCCTGTTAATTGTGGCTGTCTTATTCTGATTGCAGCACTTACCAGACTGCACTGTAATTATTTATGGATCTGTCATTTCTACCAGACAATGCATTCCTTAAGAGCATGTGAAGTCTCTGGAACTGACAGTCTTTGTGTTCTGAGTGACTAGTACAGCAGGTACACAGTAAGTATCTGTGACCTTATCACCTTGTATTATTGTTACTAACTTGTAAGTCTGTTGTTTCTGTTAAAGATGTGCTCCACTAGGACAGTGACTTTGTCTGATTTACCTCTGCATCCTACAAAGCCTCAGCATGATGCTGGGCAAATAGCGGACCCTGAAATCACTGCTGAACCAAATTGATTTGTTTCTACCCAGAGAGTCTGTGGTTTCTCTTTGCTAACAGCTTGCTTAGATTCACGCTGACCAGATCTTGTCTTTAAAATCAGCCCTGAGTTCCAGCAATGCAGTTGCTTCCCAGCTGTCTGTGAAAATGTTATAGTATTTCAGCTGTGTTTTATTGAGTTCTTGAAGCACTTTTCCTGTCCACCCTGGGCTCATCCACTCTTGCTCCAATCCCTGCATAAGCAGCTGCTAAACTATCCTGCTGTATTCAATTCTCCTCACATACTTAACCCAGTCGTACAGATTTGCAACATCATAGTCCCAGTGTTTGAGAATAAATGAAAGTCTTGATGAAGAAGGTGCCTTATCATTTGA